>NC_089488.1:2462938-2770805 GCF_036810445.1 Kwoniella europaea PYCC6329 | reverse complement strand
AGTACCTATCTAATATTCTAAGGCGAGGCTTGATTAGTACAGTAGCTTTTGTAAATTTGTCTATCTCTAATGTGTTAACGATCGATTCAATGTACATATCAAATGTGACAGTGATAATCATTTCGCATTATTCAATATACCTATCATTCTTGATTTGGCTACTGTATGACTAAGCATCTTCTCTCATCCTCGATTGATGCTATATACCTAATTATATACTATACCTGTATATCTTCATCAAACTTCAATAACTCCTTCGTCCTCTCATCGACCCTCCCATCATACTTCCAAGCATGAAACTTATGATTCAAATCGTTTCTTGCATTTATCCCTAATCCACTTCCTGAAAATCCACCTCCGTGGGATCTATCAAATACGTAGAAAACCTCTTTTACCCTCGAATGAAGTAAGGCCATACAGCACATCACACATGGTTCGTGCGTTATGAACAAGCTCAGCGAAGTCAACAAGTAATCCGCCCCATTCCTCGTTGGTGTGATTTCAGTGAATGGAGGGATCGTTCTGAGGTCTGCGATAGACTTGATGCAATTCAGGGCGGAATGTCGTAATGGATGATCATCAGATATTCTCGTATCGTTACTTGAAGCCCTAAGACCTTCTGTAGGAGGTATAAAACCTTCTTCTTTCTTTGGCCAGAAATGTGATGGTTGAGCTGTACAATAAGCCGCAATTGGTAGTTCACCCTTCGACTTGGCTTGTAGTGCTAGCGAGAGGACTCGCTTGATACCTGATGTGACCCACGCCTTGCGTCCGATAGGCCAGTCGGAAGAATCGTTAGGTATGATAGGTGTAGGTTGGAATGAGACTGGCCATATATGTGACTTCGCCTTCATCTGCTCTTGTGTTTTGGCGCTGGAAGATGGGACGGTGTGGACCGATGGTGTGAGATGGGAGAGAGTGGGGGAGTAAGAAGTCATGATGGACTGTAAGGTTGATTGTCCATATTCTGTGACCATGGCAAGGACTATTCGGCAGATTTCTATTATATATACCGAGGATGTGTCAGTGACTATATCAACAACGCCATTGAAGGCAATGCAAAGCGAGGCAGCGGGAGGAAAGCAAGGGGGAATGACATGTTTCACTCCATGACAAATCGGATTGATGCTGTCATACGAAAACTCACCTTGATCATTCTCTTTCCTCCTACATACTCGCTTCAGATGCCGCAGCCGTTCGTCCGTCGCCGTCAGCTCTTTCGAAAAGCTACCATAACACACGATCAAGTTGATTGTCAATGGATGGTATCATGCGGGGACGTCTAGCTATTAACTTACTCAAGAGCCGTCCGGGTCAACCTTGGATCGGTGAATTCCAGTGTCCATATTTCCACTGTTGGCAGAGTATTCAAAGTCTCATGAGTCCCAACACTTGCCACTTAGGTTGTTGGTGGGACTGTAAACTTACTCGTTCCATCCTGATCTACTTCATCTTCCCTCTCAGCAGGTCCCTTTATCCTTATAAACTCTGCAAACTCATCTTCCCTCCCTTCTCCAGTGGGATAAGGAGCAGTACCCGTCCAATATTCTTCATCCCAATCTAATTGATCCGTCAGTTCCATGTATCTCCCATCAATTGACTTCGATTCGGTCTTAGTAGAATGTAAAGGTGGAGGCAAGCTCGTGATTATTCCAGAGGAAGCTTCGGGGTATATAGATGATGATGAAGGTGTGGATGTTCTAGATGATGCTGTAGAGGAAGAAGCACTGGTACTTGGACCTGCAATGGCATTATTTGAAAATGGTATAGGTTGAGGAGATTGAATGTTCGTTGATGATAACAAGGAAGATGTGGATTTCTTTTTACGTTTGATTAATTGACCATTTACATCCCTAGTTTGAGAAGCTTCCAATCTCTTTTCCCTTTCTTTTTTTTGAGCAATCCCATCTTCATTCACTAAATCTTCTTCATCCAGATCAATCTTTGAGAAAAATCCCTCCATACCTTCTTCTTCTTCCGAAGAAACCATTTCGTCTTGACTGTTTGTTGGGTTGACGGCCTGATCCGATTTGACAAACCACAATTTCGATTCATCCGCCGAATAACATATACATAACTCTTCTCCCTTTTCTATGTTTTTGCTAGTGATGAACTTTATCGTTGAATTTGAGAATTGTCGTATGAAATTTACGTTGGGTGAGGAAGAATGATTGAACAGCGATGCTAATGTACAGAACAAAAAATGGATAGAGACAGTAAGCGCTGTGTTACATTGTTTATGCCACATATGGCAGATCAGACGTTGAGCGATTGAACGATGGAACGATGAATGTGGTGATGGTAGAACGGAGTGAAATGAAATGGTATCGTATGGTAGTGCGTATATTCGCAGTGATTCCGCCTCAAACAGCAAAAAGTCTAGAACTGCCAACTTGCATAGTCTCCCCCACTTGGATGGTGATGGTCGTCAACGTGACAAGTATCAGATCATCAATCTCCCCCACTCTGCACTGCTAATGACTCAAGATTCAGATCGAGTGATCGTCCGGATACACTGTCCATCTCACACAACTCGTCCCCTAAACGCCATACACAAATACACCTTCAGACAAGCACATTACCTTCCAACCATTGTCTGTACAGTATTTCGCGATCGACTAGATGGCACTGATGGATATTCCGAATCGGTCAAAGACGCACTCACCCAATCCTAGACCTATACCCATCCCACTGTCCCTCCAACAAAACCCATAACTCCCCAATATACTATTATTCATCTTTCCTTCCTCCCATTCCCTCTGGGTGATAACCAGTACGGGAGATTCCTCGATCAATGTTCCAGCTGGGATAATAGTCGGAGCGAAGACCCCTCGTCCGCGGGAGGGGTGGGAGATGAGATGAAGATTTAGGGGGTTGATAGGGTGTGGTTCGGATATCTGACTCTCGCTCTGACCTTGAGATGACACCTCGATAGATTGATTCTTCGAGCTTAGATCTGATGTGTCATTGTATTGGAACATTTCATGCTGTTGCATGTTGTCATCTAGGGAATAACCCTTCACGTCATCATCTTTTGACCTAGTCTCGCTCTTTGTCAGTCCTCGGTCGCCAGACTCGGTAGGTGTATCATCTCGATCGGTGTTCATGTATCCTGTGTATCTTGTATGACTCGAACGTGAACAGATGTTAATGGGTATGAGAGTGATGGTGTAAGCAAGTCAAGATGCAGATCTCTATGTCAAAGTGGTAATGCAAAGACAGGAGAAGGAAGGGGAGATTCCAGTCAGACACGGAAATTTTGAAATTTCGAAACGACTCTGTTCCAAGTGGAGGGCGATCATAGTCGTAGTGTGAACTGGATGAAACGATTTACCCGATGATCAACATGTGGGCAACACGTACTGTATGTAACCTAAGACCTAAGCGGCAGGTGATTCCAATGCATGAACTACGAGCTTAATGCACTCTCGATGAGTATGGATACATGTACATACAAACAATAACAATCAAAACAGGTGATATCTTCCCAGTAACTCAAAACCATACTCTATACCGATTTACTGTATCTACCGACAAATCCGTCTTAGCATGATATATAATACTACATAGTAAACATCCCAATACTCAATCACAACTTCCACTTCCACTTCCACTACCTCGTGATTCCTCATGTATCCCTATCATTTCCACTCCGACCGATTAATCATTGTCGACCCTTTTCTCCTCTTCCCCTACGATCGCCCCCTCCACTAATCCTTTATCAACCTCCAACCCCAACCCACTTGGGGCCTCCCCTTCTCCAGCTTGATCATTCGGTAAGTCAGGTAATCCCCCGAGAGGTATATGAGGCGAGGGCGTAGCTGCTTTGACATTGATTCTCGGTGGTGAAGAAGGAGCGACCGTTGCCCATGGGTTGTTCTCAGCCGCAGCAGGTAAGGAAGGCATTGATCTCGATAATGGTCTCTCGTTATCTTCTTCTGTCATACCCGTACTGGATCGAGTCGAAGGTACCTCCAATCCCAACGAAATACTACCTCCCAGGGATGGTGTCAGAGGTACAGGTTCACTGACCAACGGTCTTCCTTCCGCTTCTTCATCGTCCTCGTCTTCGTGAAGATCTGCACCAGAGGCAACGTGATGGATAGATTTCCTCAATGCGGCATAATGTTTATCCAAATCTCTAGGTCTGAACATCTCCTCCTCTTCATCTCCATCACGTTCTTCCTCTACTTTATTACTTTCTTCTTTGTCCTCTTCAGATTGTGTGTGTGAGATTTGAGGTAGATCTTCAACTTTACCACCTAACACTTTGATCGTCTCTCTCAAAGCTTCCCTCTCCTCTTTGACTTCCTTCAGCGAATCTTCCAACTCTGCCACTCTCCTTCTCTCATCCGCAACCATCTTATTCGCTTCTTCGAACAGTGCTTGAGATAAGTTCTCCAATTCAGCTTCCATCTCCACTTTGCCTTTCTTCAATTCGGCTAATTCCTTGGACATCCCATCCATCTTGGCTACTGCTGCTGAATACGCTTGTCTCAGGGTAGACAGTTCTTCATTACTGACAGTAGATGAGGTTCTGGCAGATACAGATCTCTGACTTGCCATCGAAGGGACATTCATCACGCTCATCGATCTCGATAGAGAGGGCTGCTCGTTGAGTGATTTGCTCAAGACAGCTTGATGAGTTGCAGTTCTATTAGGTTGAGGTCGAGCACTGGCACCAGGTAGAGGTACAGAATATGGTGCAGCGGGAGAAGTGGGTATCCAATTCGATATCGAGTCGGCACTCTTTCGAGGCTGTCCATCAGGATTGGGTGTACCCGGTCTTGAAGGTTGTTGGAAAGCATCGATCACACTTGATGCGGATGGTACGTGAACGTGACTAAGCGCACCAGTGACCTTCTTCTTACCTCCGTTCCAGAATCCCCAAGAATTACTATTCGACGTCGAACTGAGTCCACCAGGCGAGGGCGCTGTTAACCCGCCAGCACCAGCAAGCTCATTCGCCGTGATGTGTAGCGAGGTGGGCCTAGTACGCTCTTCCAAGGATACTCTGGCGGGTGTTCTGGCAGCAGAGGCAGGAGAGGCAACAGAGTTGGAAGTGGTCGAGGCTCGGATGTGGTCTGCAGAAGACCGAGAAGCAGTAGCTGAGAGTTGCGGCGTACCTGGAGTGGTCGTAGCTGGACCAGACACGTTCCTAGATGTTCCAGCTTTGGATGCGGCTGAGGTGGCTGAAGCTCGTTTCAGTTGCGCTTCAAGCATTTCAGAGTTGGCCTCTGCCATGGCGAGGTTGGATCGAGCAATCTTGAGGGAAGTAAGAAGGGTGGAATGGGATGCAAGAAGAGCTGCTTGTGATTTGGACTATGAAAATAGTCAGTTTGATACGATGATCCTATTACAGACCTAAGCTCACCAGCTCGTTAACTCGTCCTAGGACTTCTTGCAATACCTTTTTCACCTCATCGGGATCAGCTGTTGCCACCACTTCTGCCGATTTCTGCTCTTCTGCAAGCTCCGAATAATTCGATCCAGGAGATGAGGCATCTACTGGCGTTTCCTTCTCCTCAGTTGTATCCTTCGGTTCAGGCTCTTTCGGTTCCTCTGCTTTTTCCTCTACTCGCTTTTTCGATTCTCCCTCATCCTCGCTATCTGATGCTGGTCCCGTCAACTTGGTATATCCCGTCGCAACACCCTCGTCATCACTTTCATCTTCCTCTGCAGCGTCCGTTTTCTTTCCCCCGAAAAGATTGAATTTCGAGGATGAAGTGGAAGAAGGTCGATCTGTCGGTGGGGGTTTAGTGAGTTTTGATGCGGCAGGTGGAGGAGGCGGGAGTAATGGGAAAGCCTTTTTGTCCTCCAGTGGTTTAGGGACGGGTGAGACGATCGTTGTTGGCTCTGTTGGCTCTACAACGGTAGACGATGTTTTGGGAATAGAAATGCCAGATAGGGTCGACCATCGCTTTATATCTTCTTCCGTGATCATCTTCTCCGCAGCATCGTGATTGGCCACATCCCCTTCTTTGACAGTCGCAGCGAACGTCTCCGAGGTCGCACTTGGTATTGGCCCTTCGACTGCTTTAGACGCAGCAGGTTCCGGTGTTTTGACAGGTAGAGCATCTAGTAAAGGTGGTTTGGCGGGAGGTGTACTTGCCGATGGGACTCGAGAGAGTGGGGCAGAAGGTGTTATCCTAGGTGAAGAAGCGTTGGAAGATACTCTCATCGAGGATGCTCTTCTTACGTTACTAGGTCGATCATTTTGATTTTGGTGATTATGATCGTGTTTACCGGATAAAAGTTGAGAAGCGAGTAAACTAGGTGGTAGAGGTTTATTACAGAAGGGGCACATTACAGGTTCATCCCCCATCCCTGGAACTTCCACCTCGTGAGATCTCCTCCTTTCCAGCTGTACTTTCCTACTAGTCGTATCTTCTTCAGTAGGTAGAAAATCATTCGACATCTGACTGATCTTCCGTCCGATATTCTTCAGTCGAGGTGGAAGGTTAACACTGGGGAAATCGAATGGATTCTCCTTGTTTGCCGTTTCCACCGCAGGTGAATTTTGATTGGAGTAGGAGTAGTAGGCCATGGACGGCACTCCGGCCCCTGAGTGCATCATCTTGCTGGGTGATCTGTTGATATGTGATGTCAGTGAGGTTTGTTTGACTATGTGCAGTGAGGACGATTCAAGTCGATTTATAAACTGCTAAAGTAGAAGAAGTTGACCGGGCGTTGTCGCTTTGATCGGTTCGAAACGCAAGACGCGGGTTTGAGGTGTTATTGGGTTCTGTACTGTATGTTATGCTCGATGGTTTCGACTGGGCTGAGAATGCTAGTCTCCAGTATGCACATGTAGATTGACGTTGGAATGGAGTTGTATGTGATGATATCAGCTGAGGATGAGAGCAACGTGATGACATGGGATCTCCAAGAATGCGAGTATCCAAAATAAACCATCCAAGAGGGTTAGTCTGCAAGTATGACGTTACCCCCTCCCTACCCCTTTGACCCCAAATCCCAATCTGCCACGTGCCTTTTTGGTGATGGTCGGATCAAATAGGCGTGAGGAAGTCGGAGATGAGCCGGGATGGTGATGGTGTGATTTACGCGCCATAGTGAGCGGTTGCGGCATTTGGATTACAAATACAAATCGTTACGATTTTGCCCATTTTGACACTTGATGAATTAAGGTTTACCATCCTTCATTGCTATGCATGTAGGCCCAAAGACTGGGGCATCGTACTTGATGGTGGAGAACACCCAATGTCCTAGCTTTTCACTGTCCCAAATAGCAGGATGCATGAGCTGCAAAAGTGATTAGAAAAGCAATTACAAATTTGTTACAATTGATCAAATTGTTGCAACCGCTCACCGTGCGCTAATGAGTTCGAGTTATATGGATATGGCCGATACGAGTAGAGTAGTCTTGAACGAGTGAGGTGAGCTCCACTGAAATTTGTGTAGGCCATCATACTTTATCATTGTTTGAGTGTGGGAGATATCTAGTCTAGATAAGTTACGTAGAGAAGGGGTTCCGTTGAATCATTCTTTTTCGTTGACACCCATCCTTTGCTTCAACCCATCATCCAGCAGTAACCCACTGCTCGTCATCACCTTTCTTTGTCATCAAAACGACTTCAAGAGTGAAATCTCAATTCAACACTTTACTCACGCCACCTCTCTTTCGGCCGTCAGTCATACTCGTCCACGATGGGATTATCAAGATCATCAAGGATCATCACCCTGCTGGTGATAGATTCAGTCTTCTTTCTTATTGTGAGTCTTCAGTCTCGTGCATATAGGAACTGGCCATGATAAGCTAATACTTCAACCGCTCTGTCAGGAATTGGTCACAGGTTATGCAGTCGGATCACTGGCTTTGGTAGCTGACTCATTCCACATGTTAAAGTGAGCCTTCTCAGTTCTCATAGGATACGTATAATAGCTGACTGAATACTTGCTCTTTAGTGATGTCCTATCACTAGTCGTAGCATTATACACTATCAAACTTGCCACTTCCCCTTCCTCATCGGCAAATTCATACGGATGGCAAAGAGCGGAGATCCTCGGTGCTCTCATTAACGGTGTCTTCCTGGTTGCACTTTGTGTGTCCATCTTCTTAGAAGCTATAGGAAGGATCGTGTCTCCTCCTGAGATCAGTAACCCCAAGATCATCGTGATAGTCGGTAGTTTGGGTTTGTTGAGTAACATCGTTGGATTATTCTTGTTCCACGGTGAGTGTTTGATCTTGCAACCCTCCAATCATCCAAGTATTATATGGGAATACTTATCAGGGCGATGGTCCTGCCGTATATCCTCTATACTAAATGGCTTCATTGCTGACTCTCCGTTTTCATACTCCATCAGAACATGGTCACTCCCATGGACATTCCCACGGAGCAATCGCCTTACCTGAGGATGACGATGAAAACGCCGAAGAAGAACGAGAAGACTCTGTCTCCGAACTGTACCAACATCCCGCCGAAACCAGAGCTCAAATCATCGAGACTGCTCAGGAATTCGGTTACGGCCAGAACAATCAACTGTCAAGTTCGTTGGATAGCGGATTAAACGGCGTCTTGAAATCTCCACCTAATCATCATCATCGGGCTTTGTCAAACAGCAGGAGATCAGGCAGACACGGAAGTATCAGCAGTAGACCAGGCGAGACTAGAAAAGGTTCAGCATCGAGAATCCCCCCTTCAGCTGGTCAGAACGATACTTTACCTCCTGTAGGTGGAAGTGCGTCGACCACTTCTTCGGCTACGGCCGTTACGGAGAGTGCACCTGCCGCTCCTACCAAATCAAAATTATCTGTTGCTCATGACCACGATCATGACCATGATCACGACCACGGAAATGGCAACAATAAGAAACCTCTTGCAAGTAACGCCAGTGATGCTGAGAATGGACATTCCCATGATCATGGACATGGACATGGTGGTCATGGTCATTCTCACGGTTCGATGAATATGAGAGGTGTCTTCTTGCATGTTCTGGGTGATGCGTGAGTACGGCTTTATACATATCACAACAAGATTGCCTGTACTTACGGTGATTATGTAGCCTCGGTAATGTCGGTGTCATCGCTGCTGGTCTTGTCATCTGGTTGTGAGTGTACCTATTATTCCAATATACCCTTCTTTATGCACTATATCCCGAGGCTGATTGTCGGTGCTCATTCTTAGCTGCCAAGGAAGATGGACCTTATACTTCGATCCTGGTGTATCACTCCTCATCACTTGTATCATATTCTCATCGGCCTTACCACTCTGTAAATCCGCTTCCTACATCCTCTTACAAGGTGTACCTTCGCATGTATCCCTCGAAGCAGTTCGAAAATCAATCGTCGATGTCGAAGGTGTCGATTCAGTACATGAATTGCATATTTGGCAATTATCCGAATCGACCGTCGTAGCTTCCGTTCACGTTATGATTGTCTCCGGGCAAGATTATATGGACGTTGCTACTAGAATTAGACAGAGGATGCACGGGCATGGGATTCATAGTGTTACTATCCAACCTGAGTGAGTGAACAAGTCTCGAACGTAATTGAAGTGATGCTGATAAATATGGTAATGATCAGGTTCTACGCAGATGAAGAAGCTCTTTCTGCTAATGTGAGTCAACATCCATTCCCTTTCATTGATAGAACGATGCTGATTGTGTTTGGCGGTTTAGGGCGAAGCATGTCTGATTCGATGCCCTCCCGATCAATGTCAGGGCGATACATGTTGTCCACCCATCTCTTCGAAATTGGATGACGACTCGCCTTCTCATGGGGATGATCATGACCATGATCATGATCACGACCACGACCATTAAAGTGGATAAAAAATCACACGATGTCAGCATGTTTGGGTCACTTAGTTAAATATGCTTGATATCAGCTCGTGACGGAGAAATCAAGTAGCATTTAGGATATAATAGAACAGATATTCAAGTATAATTTCGGTATACCCCCTTTTTAACACATCTTTCGAAGGATATACCCCATCTCAGTGGAACATGTCTTAGATATACATCATGTATCGGTATGTATGAGATACTATGCGGAAAATACGATGCTTGTATTACAGGAGCCTTTAACATTTGGGAAATTTGGAAGAGATTGGGGTGGTGAAGGAGAGACCAAAAGAGAGGCAAGAGGGGTGAAAACGGTAGTGGCTGCGTTTGTTGATTTGATTCGACGATGACAACCGTAAGATACTAATCAGATTCAAGACACTCGAGGGTTACTGATGAGCGTGTGAAGCTGAAAGGATGGTATACTGTTTGACTTTTAAGGAGAGGATGAAAGGATAAAATGTACAGCATGATCGCATGCTCACAACTTCTCTCTTCTCTCTTCTTCGCTTCTCATCTTCTCGGAACAATACGTCCTCAAGGTTTATACTAAGAAAAACTACCCACGATGCAATTGTCTAGATTTAGGAGAAGGGATGAGGAAGAGTTTTGATTCTCGAACGAGTAAGAACCAAGGTCATCCTTTTTTATACTCCTCGGTTAGCTTTAGAAAGGAAATACAGATTATAACTCATAAAATGTCCTGCTCGACCGGGCTGGAAACGTATGTATACCATCAGGATAACACTGACTTCATCATCTTGATACTGTAATTCCAATCATATCTTTTTCCCAAACTAGTCTATTAAGGCAAACGTATTATTGATACTCGCTTAACCATCATGGCCGAAGAACAACAACAATCGACCACCGACACCCAGTCAACCCAGGGTGAAAAGCAAGTACCAATTCAAAGAAAGACGCTTGATGTACTTAGCTCTTCCGATGAGACAAAAATGACCAGTGCGCTATCTACCGATGAGGCAGAACTCGACCGGTTCAATAGAACTAAATCTCAATCAACCACGTGAGTTTATCACACCCCTGGGATGAATCATCGTCCCATATACTGTATAAGGTAGTATCCCCACTGGATATTACTGTAACTGACGGATACGCCTGTTTGGACTCGGGGTTGGACAGTACGAGTGATGCACGCGAATTCACATTCAATTTCAATGCCGAGTGATTGACAGTAGAGCAAACCAGCTAAATCAGCCTGCAGTGCTGACCGTAGCTGAAAAGGGATAAGCTCGGACTGAAGTGAGCTAACTCCTATCGATTCTGTGGTGAGATTGGTAACATTCGATATTTTGAGTAGAGTATGCATCAATAATTAAGAAATCTGACCCTTTTTGCTGTTCTGCACCATGAAAACGAGGAATCGTTGACCTTATGATAGATAGATATTCCAGGAGTTACTGTAAATACAAAGCAGTGACTGTGGCATACACCCAAGTCAGGTAACTTCCAGGAATTGGTGATTTGCAATGTCAAAACTGTTTGAGCCGATGAAGACACAAAGACCTCGTCCTTTCTGGAATCGAGATCTGATGCTAGTGTTACTTTGAAAGATTCGCATCGTCCGTCTTTCAAGAGGTAACTAGGCCGATGCTCTCATCACAGATCTCGGTCCTCGATGCGTGCATCCTTTCAAGTCTCTGCAGCATAACTTCTTTGCTGTGCTTTGCCTTGAACGGAGAAACCCGAGGTAGGGATATCCTTTCTGGTTAATGATTGACCTTCTACCTTTCTCCTCTTAGAGAAGGTTGCTATCGTCACCTTCTCCATCCTGAAGGACAACGTATATAACCGAGTAAGCCTTGCCAAATGCGTGCTGTCCACTGCGTTACGCGACAAGTACAATTATATTCAATCACATATTGTTTGTTACTGAATCTTCCAGGCAGAAAATCACAGCAAAAGGTCAGATATGAGTTCAACAGCTAGCCATAAATCTAACCTATCTTCGAAAATATGGACTCTTAAGGATTTGACTTGCAACAGTTGCGGGTAAGTGCCACATAAGCTCGTTGGCAACATTGCTTCGTTCTGAAGGAGTTCAGCCCTCAGCTTCTTCTCAAGATCTTCGGGACTACAGTATTATCTCAGTCTGACTGAAATCGCTTGAAAGACGATCGAAGCTAATTCTGACATTCCTGGCTTCCATCAAGCAGGTGTTCTCCAAGGACCTCTTCAAGACTCTGTGAGCATCTTGCAAGCGGTATACCCGACAAAGTTTTCAAGTAAGTATAAAACCATACCATTCCATTCGCTGGTAGCCGATGATGTCTCTCAGAGCTGATTATATATTTCGAGCGAATAGTGAAGTATCAAGTCATGCGGATTTCGCCCTTCAGCAATCGTCAGATGCGCGTTTGAATGGAGAAAGGCAGGCACTCGAAGAACGGGCTCGAGCATTCACTGCTCATACCCAATGAATGTCTGAGATGAAAGTAGATTAGTCTTTATACTGTATATCGCAGGAATCAGTATACATAGCCTGGCGAGGACGTCCGAAGCGGGCTTCTAAGTCGAGTGAGAAATTTGGTGCATGTCTTCGTGATCACGTCTGACACCCTTCCCCGTCATTCATGAGAGTACAAGCAATCATGAGAGCGTCATGCGCTGCTCTTGGTGATACAGCCATGTTTCATGACAATTGTTAACATCCTTTGATTGCAATGACGTGTCTGTTGGCGAAGACTGATAATGACATCATGCTTTAGAGTATCATCATCTAGACACACTGATCAGCAACTGAAGATTGTGTCTTAAGTGGCCAGATATTGTTATTCCATCTGATTTGCCTTTCAATTACCTTCAAGACTGTTGGGTCATACGACACGTTAAAATGGTCGGTACTTCGAACCGTTCAGCATCGTCTGAAAGCCTCTCAGGAGCCTCCTCCTGGGATCAACAACTCCACACAAGCAGATCTTGCAGTATTGCTTCCTCCTCTTCACAATTGAACGGTGAAGATGAAGGCTTGTATCCTCGTTCTAATACTTCTCCAGCTGGTACACCCTTCCGACCCCCTTAAATACGAGGGAGAAAAATGACCCTCTCGCCACTTCTCCTAATTCCAAGTCCACTCACTGCGTATTGGAAGACACAGCATCTCCTACGCCTAGATACGAGAAGCCAAATCCCTTCGAATCAGCTCATCGAACGAGAAATACCAAGCAGGGCAGTATGTCTATATGGGGTGATGGAGATTCAACTCCAACTAGCTGGGGAGAAGTCCGTCAGTCACTCTCGTCGAGCTCAGTCGTTGGTCAGCCCAATGCAAGAGAGATGGAGCTCGCGAAGTAAGTTGAAAATCGGGTCTGGAGGGTTTATGACTGATATCGAGTAGACACTGCTTTTTCCAGATCATGAAAGCAGTAGAGACTACGCCGATGAGTGGTCAATTGCAGAGGAAGGAATCAGGAGCAAACAGTCCAGCGGAATGATCAGGAGAATCTGGATGATATGAGATGATGAAGTGATATGCATATAGTGTAGCCCTAGATAGCTTGATTTATCGATGGACCATCGCCTGGGGAGACTATTGGTCAGAGCGACTCCTCTGAATTGATAATTTTGAGCATCGACTCACATCATATCTGACTCTCCGCTAAGCCCTTGCCACCCCCATACACCCTTCCACTAGGTTCTAATCCACTACCTTCTGATCTCCTCCTCTTTCTCAAAACTTCTCCTTCGGCCTTCGTGACATTCGCAACATGTACCAACTCCTTCACTTTCAGTATTCTACCAGCTGTTGTTTCGCTATATGGGTGTAAAGCCGATTCACGTAGTCTATACAGTCCCAATGCTTCTAGTGTCTTTCGAGATGAGGCTGGTAAGCCGATAGGTGATCGTATAAGCGTTATAAGATGGTGTGTGGGTGTAACAGATGAAGACGTAGATGAGGACGCAGATGAGGAAGCGATGTTCGATATTTGGTGGAGTACCCGAGAACGGAACATGTTGAGTACTCTGGTTTGGAAAGTACACACGGCGTATGGGATATTTTTTCTATTTGTATTTAGGTCGTGTATTGTATGAATGTTGTTTGATGATCCTATGGAAGAGATCTCTCGACGTCTCGTCTCGAAATTTCAGTGAAATAACAACTCGGAGAGGTCTTACCATGAGCGGAATCAAACTAGCGCTGTGTGGCACTATACATGTTACATGTTACAAGGCAGGACGACGATTAGGGCATGGATGTATGCATCATACATACCTATACTTGAATTGCGCACTTCATCCTTTTCATGCATGTAATGGAGTATCATGCGAGAACGTTTTCCGTTCCGGTTGCGACTGAAAAGAATTCTATACGGGAGCACCAAGAGGTCGAAGACGAAAAGTGATACAGATCGACGACCGGATAAAGCCCAAAGTTGGTTATAGGTCCACTTCCAAGAACCAGCATCTACATTCAAAAGGACCGAAGGGGATGAAGCCGCCCCTCATGAAACGAACACGCCATCTGCCTGCAAGGAATAGAGAACGTTTTCACAAAGGATTTCGACGAAAATCGTAGAGAACGAGTGGCAGAATCAAAACAGGAACACAAAAAGGGGTTATTCTCCTTGACAGGTTTGAACTGCCGACATTTGTGAAAACAGGCAACCTCATAAGCACAAAACTCTAACCACTGAGCTAAAGGAGACCAATTTTTGACAAAATTTTAGGGATTCTCGGCAACCAAATTTTGTTTGGAATATATAGAAAATTGTCAGAGCTCTAAGAATCCGATGCTCTATGCGTCGACTCTAGCATACATTGGTGATACCGTTTACTGACCAGTTTCATGATTTATCGCTATGGTAGCCAGGTATATACTAAATTATATGGATCAGTAAGACCTGAAGTCGGTGATCGTAATGTGGAGATGACTGTGGCGCAGTCCCTCAGAGGATCGATTGTCTAACAGGCTAATTCTCTGTGAGAATGAGGTCCATGTTAAACATGCCTGAGTACTGAAAGCGTGCATTTCTTGGGAATTATGGTAGCGTCAGCAAGCTAATCCTGTCTCACACTCGTTCTCTATATCATGCCCAAGATCTGTGGCGATGCTCCCCTTGACGTGAATCCCCAGTCTACCGTAGAGCAGTCCTTCACCATACAAAGGCTGCTTTCGGTTTTTGTTCAAAGACTCTGAGAGCGCTCAAGAAAGGAGCTTTCGACACTTCTCCCACCGATGGTATGCGGGTGACGGGCAGACGAGATTTCTTGGCCATCAGTAATGAGGATGCGGCTTGGTCCAGGATGACAATGATCTTGGTACCATAGGACAAAATAGCATACCTGGAATCAAGCAGACATCCCACTCAAATCGCACTGTCAAGTCAAATCTAACACGATAAATCGAAAAAGTGAACAAGTACTGTGGGGGGCAGCTGGATAGAATTCTATAGTATGAACCAATAAAGTATCGAGATATGTACATGATCCATATGAAGAAGAGAACGATATTCACAAAAAGAATAAACCGTGACATATACCCAGTATTCCAGTGTAGCGTGCCATACACTTCTGAACATCTCAAATGGTGATTGCTTGAGCCGAAACCGAAGCGTTGTCCATGAGTGGTTCGGGGAACGGGAACATTCTGTCATATCATCGGAGCTCAAGGGCCATGATGGCCCCGCGGAGACAAGTGGCCATTCGTTCTTCGAACGGCTCATTCCAACCCACGTAGGTATGGGCGAACTGGTTACTCGAACCACCTTCTACCTCCTCCTCGGATTTACCCCTTTCCTTCTCCGATTCTGGATAATTATCCATCCATTTTCCTTTGGTTCCAGTGTTAGGAGCGTTGGGCTGGCGGGTTTGATGAGATGAGCTGAGCACATAGGCAAAGTCGAAAAAATGGCCTTTGAGTATAGGAACCGTGATAAGGTACTTTGCGAGAATGGATTCGTTGGATCGCAAAGCGACAATTCACCATTTCTTACCAGCTGAAAATTGTCCACACAACCTCCAATTGCCGGTTCCCTCTTCCTAAATTCATTTACCATGTTATTGACAAGTTTTTCCAGGTCGTTCATCGAGTACCTTGTTTTGCCGATGAAGAGAGCAATGGTGTCCATGTTCGTAAACGGAAGGTACTTCGGGACTTTCCTTAGGGTCAGCTGGTATCGAGCTGAAGGTAAACGGTCTTGAAGGTTGACAGAGAGTACATAGGGAGAATTTTTGACCATCTTTTTGACCGCCCACGGGTCATGTACAGCAGTACGACCAGTTACCACTCGATTCATTCTGTCAAGCTTAAGACCCCAAGCTTTATACCAGGTATGATTGTTGGCAGAGAACCAAGTTTCGAGTGCTTTTTTGAGTTCAAATTCGGTGAAGAGATGACCGGATTCATTCACTGGTCTCAACTCGAAGGACATGATCGTGGCTTTGTCCTCATCCCACCAGCATGTACCATCGAAAAACTATTTGAGGTGGTTTTGTGCAGACATAAGAGCGGAGTAAGAGCAGGCAAGAGAATCGATGGTGTCTGTGGCACTTTCCGGTTGAAGGGTGGTGGTGGTGGAAGCTGAAGTGGTGATGGGAGTTGTGGTGGCGCCAACATCAGGGGAGGAAGCGATGGCAAGATCACTAGCTGTAGTGAGTATGCCAGAAGCACTTTGCCCTGTTGAACCGTCGAGGAGAGCCGAAGCGGTGCTTTCAGAATCATGAACAGCAATGCAAGTCTCCTTCTTCAATCTCTCATTCTTGGCATGCTTCGTTTCTTTCCCCACCCTACGTCTCGATCGTTTCAGGCGAACCAATGCTTGTGCAGGCGGCTCTTTCGACTCGTACGCCAAGTGCCCTAGATCATGTCGGTTCTTGCGTTGAATCCAAGATTGCCAATCGTCCGTCTTGATGGCGTGAATGGCCCCTTTGAACAGCTTCAGCTTATGACGAGGGCGCTGCTCTTTCAACGAAATGTAGTCATTAGGATTTCTTGGCGAGCCTGAGAGGTACGGAGAGGTAGTGGTGGGTTCTGATTCGGTTGTGGATCCCGCTGTGGGTTTGTGAAGGGTAATGGCTGGGATGGCGGGAGAGCTACAAGTATGTGTGGTCTGCATGACCAATTCAGTCTCGAGCAGTCGATATCTAACTTTCGAATGGGAGATGGTTTAGGTAGTGAGGTTTGGAAGCTGTATCTACTGTATATGCACACTTATATGTGTTGGGCAAGTGACGAATGTGTTTTTAGTGGTACATTCGAGGAGTATCTATAGCCAGGGGAGTAACTTATATATATACGCCCACGGTTGAAGGAGAAAATGGCACTTTTTCACTCAGCTGGTAGATGACACATACAGCGCAGTCTGGGAGAGATGGGAATGTTTCATCAACGATAGAATATTGTTCAGTATCAAAGGCTGAAATGTTGGATGGTTAGGAATATCCGATGCATATGACAAGAGGAAGAAATCACTATGAAACGTTTGTCGACAGGCAGTTCGTACTCCTTTTCTTCATCGAACGCAAGACCTTGAGGTAGCTTAGGACACCGCCATCAAATCTGGAACTGGAACCAAGCCGGCGCAAAACACGTGGTCCAACGTTTCAAACCTAGTTTATTGTCATTGACAAGTGTTTGTTTGACGAATTAAGTTGATTTGATCGAACCTTGTCGCTATCCACGCTATCTACTGATGCTGTACACTTTTGGAACTCATTCAGTTCCGGGGGATCAGCACCATAGTTCCACACTGGCCAAGAGGCAGAGGAACCAGCACTGGACGCTGCAAGTCTTGTTCTCTAAATTGCCACGAATGTAGCATATGACCGTGCCTGGATGAACTCACGACTCGGAATTCCTCCCAAAATCGAGTCCGACTCCTCACTTGTAGATAACGATTTTGATACTTCATCTCCATTAATTCCTTTACGAATCTCTCTCTGCCCCTCACTCGTGCACACTACTTACACTTACCGTACAAGATGTCATCCTTCGCTCGACCAGCTGCTCATGCAGCTCGACGAGCTCCCCGACGAGCTCAACCCGATAACACGATTTTTCGAAACACGACTCCTCCACCGCATCTTCTCACTCTCGCTGACCTCTCCCCAGCTCAGATCAAGACGCTTATCCAGAATGCCTTAGCTATGAAATATGTCAGCAAGCATCGATCTCCAAAAGCCCTAATACCGACTCTGGACAAGAGGACAATCGCTATGATCTTCAGTAAACGATCAACCAGAACTCGAGTCGCTTCTGAAACTTCTGTTCAAGCATTAGGTGGACACCCAATGTTCTTAGGTAAAGATGATATTCAATTAGGTGTGAATGAGACATTGGAGGATACTGCTAGGGTCGTAGGTAGTATGGTGGATGGTATCATGGCCAGAGTAGGAGGACATCATGAGGTTGAGGTGGGTGGTTTTTCTTCTTCCCACCCAAACATCGATCGTCATTTGGGTGATATATCACTGATATCCATGATAATCCACTTGTGTAGACACTTGCCAAATACTCGCCTGTACCAATCATCAACGCTCTCTCGGACCTATATCATCCCACCCAGATTCTCGCCGACATCATGGCGTTACACGAACATTACGCTCCTACACCTACACCACCTGAAAAGGCAGCTGAGGGTGAGGGAACTCATACATCCATCTTGAAGTACTTCCAATCTACTGTTGACCCACTCAAGACTCTCAAAGGCAAGAAGGTGGCCTGGGTAGGGGATAGTAATAACATCTCGAACGAGTTGTTGGTCACTCTCCCTAGATTAGGTATGGAATTTAGTTTGGCTGCGCCAAAGGGTTATGATAAGGTTGATGAGAGAGTTTGGGCGAGGGTGTAAGTGAAAGCTTTCTTCATCATCTTTGAGACTGTCATGCTTCATTGTGATATAACGATCTCATTTGCCCCATTTCACTTACACCATTTATTTCTTACCTGTCATGACGCCCGCTAACATCTTCTTCGTTCACAGGACCGAAGCAGGTACCCAATCCCTCGTGAAACTCACCAACACTCCATCCGAAGCCCTTGTAAATGCCGACGTGGTAGTGACCGATACCTGGATCTCCATGGGTCAAGAACAAGAAAAGGTCGAACGTCTAAAAGCTTTCGAGGGATATCAAATCACCAATAAGATGGTTAACGATGCTGGTGCGGAAGAAGACTGGAGGTTCTTGCATTGTCTACCAAGGAAACAGGAAGAAGTGGATGATGAGGTATTTTATGGACCTAGGAGTTTGGTTTTCCCAGAGGCTGAGAATAGGAAATGGACCATCATGGCTTGTTTCGAGTGAGTGAACTGGGTGTTGGTGAATTTGTTAGAGTTGGGCTGATAGGATCAAATCTCACCTCAGTATGCTTTACGGTCAATGGAGATTACCTTAGAAGTAATCGACCGAGTTGGAGTACAGGTCACATACATGGGTTATAGGAATGAATGGACAACAAGTACAACTATCTCTGATGATGATATGGTATGTCCATGATACGAAATGAATTACAATATATCTATGTCAAAGAACGATTATATACGACACAAAGCATCAACCAAGAAACACAAATGAAATCAAGCAGAATGATGAACAAGCAGACTTCCAGTCACAAGTTAAGAAGGTAACCTCTCTCAACAGAATGCCGATGATCATGAATATCTTCTAACCACTTGTTGATTCGATTCTTCTTATCAATCTCTTCAGGCGATTCGGTAGGAGTTCGAGATGCTGGTCCTGGTGAATAAAAATAACGCTGAAGAGCGGTCGAAGCTGAAGATCTATTTCGGGCAAGTCTTAGTAAGAGTATTTCCGATAACCTCCCGCTCGAGCACCATAACCAATTTTCGATTATCGACTTTCGAATGTCCCTTTCATCTTTGATGTTAAGTAAGATATTGACGAACTGTAAGTACTTGGAAAGAATGGATATGGGAGAAGCGAAGATCGGTACGACGAGCTGTGAGTAGAAGATACGTGATTTGTCACTTTAAGACGGTTGGTCGATGTATCACATCACACTCACCACCTTCCCGCCGGTCAAGAAGCCCATGACCACCTCTACCCAATCTGCCAGAACCCTAATCCCAAAGACACATCTCGTCTCACTGATATGAAGTTCGCAATGTACTGGGTCGGTTTGTATAGCTTGTGGGTACAAGGCATGATATAGCTTCAAAGCGAGTAAGATGGAAGTATCGTTCTCCAATCGAGTCTTGTTGAAATCTGATGTACCGGTGTTGAGGTGTACTAACACGTATGGGAACCATGATTCGAACAGATCTAAATATTGCCCAGACATATCAGCTCCTTTCTCACTTCCTACTGGATCCTAAAATTATACTCACCATCATTTGAGTTTACGAGAATATCCCTTGACAAAGCGTATACGGACGGACTAAGCTTGACAGGTTCACTATACTGATTTTTACTTATACGGAATGCATCAGGTGCGAAACCAATTTGCAAGTCGGTTTCATTTAGAGCCAGAGGCCGGAGATGCAATTCATCTACGATCCGAAAACTCGTTTTGACATTTGAGCTGGAGATTGAAGAGTATGAGTTACACTAGTTCAGATCGGGAGCTGGATCAATCAAGTTGATGGAAATGGACGTCGCAAACTTACTTGATATCAAACGATTTGGTTTCCTCATTCTCATAGAAGACAAGATGGAATAGTTCTACGTATACCCCACGAAGTTGTTTCTCATCTCGGAGATTTGTTGTCGCCTCAGTGAGCAGGGAGAAAATCCGGTGAAGGTTCTGAGATATTGATGATATCTCTAATTCGTCATCTTGGTAATAAAGTCTGAACCAGGTGGGAACATATTGTCCGATAAAAGCGAGTTCACCCAGGAAAGCTGAAGTCTTTCCAAACGACTAATGAGGATGAAGATCCACAATGTCAATGTCTATGAATTTCAAAGTCGTCGCGTTTGGATGATGTACACCTACGATCTGAAACGTCCCTGTCAACGTCAGCTCTCTGTCCGTCCCTTCCAGGATTCTAGCTATATGCCAAGCGACATCTGCCGATACCTGAAAGCGAGCCACTTCCCGCACTCCCTTACCCGTGAGTAGATACCTGTAGAGGTTATGGTCCGCTTCGTTCTTGAGTATGAAAGGTCGGACGATCTCGTTGGTAGTTTCTGATCGTATCGCCTTCGGATCCGACGTCCATTCTGGGACATACCCTTGTGACATGTTGGGTGGTCAAGTACTCTAAATGTGTGTGAATGTGAGTGGTGTTGGGCAATCAAGAGTATACGAATGGAATGCACAGGTTATGGGAGGGGTAGAGGGGTATAGGACATGGTTGGAGAAAAAGAGAAAGAGAAAGATTTGGTGTGAGTGGCGATGTATGGTACTGTTAGGTCCATGTACTAACACGAAAAGCAGTCGCGAGTCGAGTCATCTTTGTTTCTCGAGCGATATGTATCGTGATAACCATAATCCATTGAATCTGTGACATGATTGCCAGGCATAAGTTAGTCAACATCTTCATTGATATCCTTGATTCTGATCCGCACTCCCCCACTCTGATGGTCCTTCCCCCCCACTTTGTACCTTTGATGCACATGCACTGATATCGACGCTGTGGATCAACGTGCAACAAAGGAAGGTCATTTCCCTGAACCCAAGCCATGATGATGATGATGTTCATGTCCAACACGCTCAAACAATGTGTCTTCCTTCTTTCAACTTTCGTTGGATATCACGGTAGTATCTTCATGTATATCCTCTCCCAGTTCCGACTTGTCTCGTTACCTTTGATCCATTGCTGTATCTCATCATGCCATTCAGAGCTCGGAAGAGCAGTCGCACAGCAAACTCAGCTTCTAGACCACCGCCTAGATCACTTTCACCCGATCAAGACGACGAGGAGGAAGAACAAGAACAAGCACGATTAGATGACCTATTCTCACCAGATTCGCCCACCCTCACACCCACAGACAACGGAATTCTACTCACTAAGAACGAGAAAGACACTCTGAGCGTTTTACATCAGTTGTGCGCTTTCGAACATGTCTTGATGGAGTTCTTCGCAGGGTTGGATGGGCTGGAGATCGCACCTGTAAGGGGATCGAAGATATTCAAGTTCGATAGGAAAGAGATGTTTGATAATTCTGATACCGGGGTGAGTTCAAGCTGTACTCAGTTTTCAACATATAGCGATGCAGAGGATGGTTTGGACTGACTTGATACTGTGGCTATGTGGTAGAGACAAGCGAGAAGAAATGATGAGATTGGTGGCTTGGAAGGGATCATCAAGAGGATGTGGGTGATCCTAAATCATGCTGGAATTCGGCTGACACAAAGATCGTCAGAACACATTCCCAAAAATTTGCAAAGGATAATATCATACCTGAAGATTACATTGATCGGTGAGTGTCATAGACTCTAAGTTTGCCTTTCCTTATGACTGTTCGAGATACTGTACACTATACTGATATGAAGTGTGCTTATTTACAGCATTAGAGATAACTTCATCGCAGCTTTGCGAAACCCTTTCCTCCATCTTCGCGAATCCAAAGAAGTTCCAGGGCAAGTTGGACTATTCGTCAAGCCCGCAGAACCATCATCTCGTATCGATGTCCTGACGAGGAGAGGGAAAACACCCAATATGGATGGAATTCGATTCGAACTTTTTGCCTTTCCTCGGAAGATCAAGAAACCTGAAGAGCATGGTTTTCTAGATGATCTGACTTTTGATTATAAGCATAAGAAACCCGGAGAGAAGGAAGGGAAGAATTATGTTTTGATGGGTTTAGGTATGGCGAGGGTGATCAATGTAAGTCTCGCTCCCTGATGAGGTGAAGTCACCACTGATCACTGCTATGTCGATTGGTGATATTGGGTAGCACCACTGCCAAAATAAATCGATTGAATGGTTATTTGACCCAAATGCATTGAAGTTCGAGAATGATTGTAAGATTGGTAGAATGAGTTCGAAATTGGTGAAACTTCCAAGGAGAACGTTGAGGCCTGGGATGGAGATTTTTGGATATTATGGTGACGAGTTTGGTAAGTACCGATGAACAGTGATTGCCTAGGGAGATATGGTATTGATCAATTTGCTGTTATAGCTCGACTAGACTGGTCAGTCTAATTTACGACTTACCTTTATCCTCTAAAAATGCTGACTAGCACTTTTCTCCTGTTCATAGCATATGCAGCAGCACATCGCTTCACTCATCTACGAATGATAAATCTACTGGCCCTCCTGGCCGTTCAACTCATCATTATCGTGCTGGTACACCCATGGAGTATCCAGTCTTACGGGCCGACTCGATGGATCTAAACAATATACACTTTGAAGGGTCTTCCCGACTCACACCTGCCCTCCATTTTCGAACAACCAGCCGGTGTTCAGATTCCGACAGAGATCACACTTTATCTGAAGAGAGAAAGGAGTCTCTGCGGCGGAAAAAGACCAAGAGGAAGAAGCAAAGTACACAAGGACAGGAAGATGACGATGAAGTCGAATATGTTACTACTGTATCACCTGGAGAAAGCTCTACTGCAAGACAGACAAGATCATCTACGCAAAAGAAGAAGAAGAGACTCCAGAGAGTCAACAGTGATGAGGAGGAAGATGGCATACCTGAGACTTGGGGGAAATCCAGTGGTCATCAGCAAGAAGAGGACGATATCTTTGCGATAGACGATGGGGAAATTATAGAAATTCTCGATGGCAATGCCACTGCGAGCCCTACAAAGATGGAGATATACGATCAACTTACTCGGCTGGGTACAAGATTGGACAAACACATGCACCGATTGGAGACTCATGAAGATCGCTTGATCGCAATCGTATCGGAATTGGTGGATTCCAGAGAGAAGATCAGCGAGGATCGTAAGGAAATTGAGAGATGTAGAGTCAAGCAGAGAATGTTGGTAGATCAATTGAGGCGGAAAGACAAAGGGAAGGGTAAGCAAACTCCTCAGGATCGAGAGGCTTCGGGGATATCTGTAGTGGATATGGAAGATATGGTTATTGATGAGGAAGGAGATGGAAGTGGAAATAAGGGTGGTTGCTCAATGTGTAGCTCGGTGAGTGTCTCTGAATGGATATGGCTATGATGCGATGGGCTGATGGCATCTATCTACAGCAGTGAATAGAACAACCGGGAGGTACGTTCGTAGATCGATATTCGACGCTTGTAGGTTTTCTCCGCCTGTAAAGGATTTGTCATGGCGCAGTATGGGATCTTAGGGGATTTTGCACTGTAGAGCGTCTCGTCAATTCACCATTTAACTTACTTTGTCATGGAGCTTTGCCAGTTTCGAACTTGGGTGTGCACATCAGGGGGTTACCAACAGCCTTTGGTCCGTGGCGGTTATGGTGGCAGAAACATAACAAGATATAAGGCCCACACAACAGCTGGCCCTTTCAAACTTGGCATGCATCTCCAGGCCAAAAATGTCCCCTAGTCTAGCTCTTTACGCATATGCATCTTAGGCAGATAGTGGAGCCCTGCTGAAAATTTGTTTTTTGAAACTTATTTCAATATTGCAGCAGCTGCAGGTATGCAAGCATCAAATCACTCCAATATGATCTTCATCAACTGTGTATACGCCTACCTACCAGTTCTCAGGCCTGTAAGTGACTTGATGGATTTATGCTGAGTCCTCAAAGAAATCCAAAAAAAGCCTCTCTACGGTGGAAAAATGAGAAAACCTCGTTTAGGGTTGAAACTCGTTGAGGGTTGAATCTTGTTACGGTGATTCGTGCCAAATCTTTCGAGCATACAACTACACTGCTTTACTAAAAGAGATAGACATTCCGCCCTTACCGCAATAATCTGGATGTACGCATGGCGATGGAGTTCTGATCACAGATACTCAGATTAGCTGTCAAGTTCGATTCTGCGATGCCTGCGCACTGTCCTCTATCTGCATGTCATCTAATGGGCGAATGTGGAACGTCATGGGTGGTCCGTGCGTAGTCAATCAATTCAGTGAGATATACCTGATGCTATTTGGCGGAAGTGCTGCACATTGCAACGCATTTCTTATCTTTTAAGCGTTTTGTCTCCTCTTCTTTCTCTTCTCTTCTATTCTACAGTCCCAACGGCAATATTCTCAAACATCTCCGCTGACATGTCAAAATCAAAATTAAAAGCCAAATCAAAAACTGATCACATGAATTCTCTATCATCTTTCCACTCTCTGTCCTCAGGAGTCGAAGGCCTCCCCCTCTCTTCTGGAATTGACAGTCTTCCCGAAACCTTACCTTCGGACAGCACTCCAATCGCATCACAAGAATTTGCCACCTTCGCTGAATCGCTATCTATCTTTAAGGCATCAGGAAGAGCTCAGCACAGAGTCGATAGTGAAGATCTCGAGCTCTCGGCTGACTTGGCTCTGGCACATCAAGTCTGCGCATTCGAACAACTCTTCCACGAAGCGTTGGCAGCCTTTCATGGGACGACGCGACCGGCTATGAGATCCAGTCTTCGGGAGAAGATCGACAGAAGCTCGGTGAAGGGAGTGAAGAGGGAGCTTAAAGGAATTGTAAGTTTCGTTGAGTCTGTCTGTTAAACTCACCATCTTAAACACTGTAAATTGTTGTCATACTAACTGGATTAATTGGGTCTGATGGTGAGACAGAAAGGTACTGAGAAGGAGGACGATATCCACTATTTGATAGGATTGCTTGAGAAGATGTAAGCTCGCCGTCTGCTGTGATTTGCATGATAATATCGCTGGCCATCGCTGATGCTGTTTGATGGTAGTACCGACTCCCAGAGGAAGGCCAAAGACAATATCATCAACGAGAGACTGTTGGCATTGTAAGTACAGAACTCTGGCTTAGCATGAAGAACGACCCTGTTGACTCTGACCTAACTTCATCCACGGCTGAAACAATTCCATTCAGGATTCAAGACAATTTCATCAACGCGCTCCTGAATCGACAAATTGAACTCCGTACTTGTCGAAACCTTCCTGATAATCAAGTTGGACTTTTCAGAAGGCACACGGCCACTACTAAGGTCACAGCCAAGAAGAGATCGAAAGGTCGAAAGGACAAAAGTGCATCAGAGTTCGGCAAGATGGACATGACAGGTATTGAATACCTTATTTTAACACTTCCTACTTCCGAGATACAAGATATAAGTGACGCGGAGGAGAAGGGTTTTCATCCCGGGCTGTGTTTCGAACGACTAAGGGATGAGAAAGTAACGGTGATGATGAATTTAGGTTTCGGTCGATCAGTCAATGTAAGTCTGGTCTACTTGCTCCCTACCTTTCATATGATGCAAAAGAGGCTGATGCATCGCTGCACTAATACTTCAGCACGCTTGCATCTGCAACGTTGATTGGGATATGCCGTATGATGAGCTATACAAGCTCATCGATGCAGCTGATGGTGGCATAGCCACGCAGGAGTTCGAGTTCGTGCAAACCTCATCGATCAGACCAGGAGAAGAGATCTTAGCTTATTATAGTGAATTCTTCGGTAAGCTTCCCCTCTGTCGCCTTCCTTATACATTCAGTCACAGCTGACGGCTGAGGTATAAAGCTAAACACTTTTGGTAGGTCTATCTCCCATGTGCATGCTTAATCAGATTTCTGACCTGATCTGTTGAATCTAAAAAATCGATAGTACCTGCCGATGGGGAGACAAGGAAGACCATGATTATCTAGTAGTTCATCCGAACATGATTCCTCGCCAGATTACAGCGATAAGAAGAGTAACAAGAAGAAACGATATACGAAAAAGAAATCAACTCCATTTTCTAGTATGAAGGCGGAACCGTCCGACCTCGCTGAGAAACCGCTCAAGCGAAATAGTAAGGAGATTATGTCAATGCTAGTAGATCCCGACGGGACGATCTATGAAGCTGAATCGACACTCAGAGCTTCCACTGAATGTGATTACTTGGAAAAAGATAGAGGGAAAGCTTCACCATGCACTCCAGAGGTTAACGCATACTCCGACGAGATTTCACCTCCAACTTCCCTCCCTTACCGACCCCAGGATCTCAAATCTTCTCACGTTCGACCGACTGGATTTCCTGAGGGGGAGCCCGAGGACGCGGCACACTTTCATACTTCTCCACAGCACATTTCCAATACTTCAAGATCCCTCCCTTGGGGATTTACCGATGCCGATCCAGAAGAACGTATCACGGGGCTTAGCGCCGTGACATCAAATTTGGCCGATAACACTGATGACAAGAGATATGATGAGCTAGATAGGGTCACTTCGAACCAAAGATCCTTCCCATGGGCACCGGTATCCACTCCTAAATCAAAGACTCCAAATCCTGTCACAGCCTGGCAAGATACTATGATTTCCACTGCTCTTGGGGAAAAAGCTACCAAGAGCAGTCGAAGTGGCGAAATCCGAAAAGATCGTGTCCGTGGAATCTGACTCAACAGCTACATGTGAAGGTAGTCATCTGTATCTGTATGTGTGTGTTTTATGTCCAGCTCTTCTGAATATGTGGGATTATCAAGATAATCCATTATAGCATGCATATGATGATGGTCAATCCCCTAGAGGCCACGAAACTGCTGACGGAAACAAGTTGAATGAATCGCACTCCATGATTGCACGGTCGGGGTCTTTACAAGGCCACTACATGACTAAATGGGGTACTTCATATGCTTCTTAAGCATTCACTAGTGGGATTTGCACAAGAATTGTGAATGGGCTGATATAAGCTGATAAAGTACAGCTGAAGTAAATCACCGGGCTGTAAAAGAATCTGCCTCCAGATCAACTTCTCATCTCTTCTCGTGAACCCTGTATTGGTTTTCATCTATCTTTGAATTTTGGTCGTAAATGTATATGAGACCCATGTATATGGCTACTAAAGTACAGTCAATTGAATCTGTACCTACTTGTTTGAAGAGGTAGGCTGTTTCTTCAGTAGGTCTGTGCGTGATGCTGCAAGTACAGGTCCATGCGCACAGACTTTGAAGGTCCACATCATCGGGTACAGTACATACCTTGATCTTCCTCCTGTTTTTTGTCTTCCTTTTTCCTTTCTTCCTCCTAATCCTCGTTCTCTAAGACGTAAGATAAGTCACCTATTCACTTCATTGTTCACCTTCGACGCATATAGGCGAAATGGCAACAATAGTGAAAGAGAGGAATGTAGCTCAGTGTATGTATACAGCCTCACGCCACCGTGTTTGGCGGCAGGACATGATGATTGACCCATTTTAATCTTGCAGGTCAGACGAATAGGGGAGATGTAGACGCGATCAAACGATCAAGAGAAGAAGGAATTTCAGACGACAAATCAGAGCGTGAATCTAGCCAAGAAACTCAGCCCTACGGTCCGTCCATCTTTTCGAGATCCGCCTCCAAGCAAATTCGCTCCTTGCGTACCTGAAGATCCAGCTATTCAAGTACTTCATCAACTCTGCGCATTTGAGCAAGTTCTATACGAGGTGATAGCGGAGAAGGATGGTTTGAAGATATCACCCATCAAAGCTAGTCTGAGAGTCGAGCTGGACTTTGACGACATCATCAAGCCGTTTCTAGTAAAGGTATGTGCGTTTGTGTTTCACCAACCTGATAGGAGGTTATACATCAGCATTCGTTCATGTATCCCAATGACTGATAAGACTTCTGCGCACAGTATAATCGTACATGAGATCAAGGCATGATATCGGAATGTATCAGCGAGATGTCCGTATCTTGTCCGATCGTTTCAAGCAGTGCTACCAGGAAACGGCTGACTGATCAATCTGGCTGATACTATAGTACCGACACCCAACTCAAGAAGAAAGATAACATCGTACCCGAGCATTGGTTGAAATTGTAAGTTTACCATTGCTGCAATGCCAGACGATTGATATCAGACATTAGACACCTTACTGATGCTTTGAGATTCAGGATCGAGAAGAGCTTCCTTTCATTCGTATCGATTGGCTCTCTGCATCTTCAATCCTGTCCTGAAATCGAGGGTCAGATTGGTCTATATCAGCAAAATGCCCTCCCCACCGAAACCCTTCGTCTGAAGGACTTACAATTCGTCGTCTTCTCCTTCCCTGAGGAGATCGACGACATTTCCGAAGCTGAATTCGAAGAAGGTTTGACATTTGAGCATGAAGTCGATGGGAGAGAAATCACTCTGATAGGTTTAGGACCAGCAAGAACTATCAATGTGGGTACCTTACAGAGCCTTACCAAGATCACCAATGATTTTGAGCTAATTTGAAATATACTCTCTACAATTACAGCACTCTTGCGAGCCTAATGTGTATTGGGAGTTGGAAACGGAGACACTTGACTACTTGCCAGATGGTTCTTTACCTAATATCGGATTTACATGTCTCCCTATAGATAGGGTTGAAGGAAAGTTCATTGACCGTGGACAGCAACTCACTGCTTTTTATAGTGACTACTTTGGTGAGTGATCATGTACCTGATACATTATCGGAATTGTCCCGATGACGCCTCAAGGCTGACAAGAATCCACCGTCATTATAGCTGAGAATCTTTGGTAGGTATGTTTCCCCTACTGTCTCTTTCAGATATACAGTACTGGCTCTCGCTGACTGATGGGCTACATACATCCGTGGTTTCGAATAGTGATTGCAAATATCCTACCTATCATCAGCAAGGCAAACGAGCAGACTCGAGCAGTGATTCAGAATACGAGCCTGAAGATTCAGAGGACGAGACGAAATCAAATACAAATCCCTTTATAAGGTTGAAAACCAAAAGTAAAATTCAAGTCAAGCGAAGATCGCCACGCCTACCTGCATGCAAGAAAGTCGCAGGTCATTCAGCTCGAATGACACAGATAATTCTCCCTCACAAAGCCACACGAGTGACTGGAAAATGTATCAGTAATGACATATGTTCAGCAGGTAAACCACCTGCAATTCAGCCTTCTCTGTCCTCGATGCACCCGATGAAGCAGCTCAGTCGTCCAGTCAAGCGCAAGCTCCCTTCGGATGAATTCACCATGGCGAATTCAGACCAGCAGAAGCCGAAAGCTAGTAAAGCTGAGACTACGAGCTTAAATTCGAATCACAACCAAGTCAATCAACAGTCATCCAAACCCGCTGTTCAAGAAAATGCCAACAAGAATTGCGACCTTACTCGATCATCTCTCTCATTCCATAAGACCTCTCCTCCCGGTACGACTCAGGATTCTCACTTACCTGAATCTAAAAGTACAGAGATTAGCCCACTTCGAGATGCCTTCGATCTTTTCTCGAATATCTCAGAAGAACAATATCCAATTACCTCAACTTCGATCCCGATGTCAAATGCAACTCCACTCCTTCAAACGTTTCTGAACAGTCAAAAGATCGTGATGAATCAGCAGGAACTGTTCAAGGCTCAATTGAAAAATCCCAAGGTCACGGAAGCGATGATTAGGAAGACTCAAGGTATGTTGGCAAGGTATCAGGATACTCAAGATAGATTGCGTAAGATGCTGTGGGGTGAAAGACTCAATTGAGTCGACAATCGTGGATAGAAGTGTACGGTATCCATCAGTCTCAGCTGCGCAGTAATTCACATACAAACAATCCGAACGTCACACTCTGTACAGTATCATCAAGTAGACCACCCTGTGTAAAGATTTATATGGAATTACCTATCTGTGTACGAATGTATATTGTAAATATTGTAAATAGCTCTATAAACTTTTAACAGCGACACGTACACATCACCTCCCATAAATAATATGTTAGTTCACAGTATAATCCTGCAGTACATGCATGTGCAACAATGCACAGATCGATCGTTTTATGTCGGTCACTCTTATACACATCCAAATGCATACAGATTTCACAAATCCAACCAATCTCAGATCTCAACTACAAGTTTGTCGATTAGACAAATAAAAGTGATTTCATATTATCTAGGATAAAAAGAACTTTTTTCAACAGATCTTCCACAATCCACCAACCAACCAACCAATCAATCAAACTACTGTATCTATTTCCTTTTTTACATTGACAAACAACAAAGTACTTCCTCCTTCCTCTCTATATATAAGTCGATTCTTGACCCAATGGTAATCCACAGTAGATAAGTTTCTATAAAAGTCAAAACCAAATAAAATACTAACAAAACAAAGACAAAACAATTATCACTTCGTTTCGATTTCCAATTATGCAGGGTTATAAGTTGTATTTTATGAATATACAATATAAAGGAAATAAGATAGGTCTTTAAAAACAACATATTTATCAAACCAGATCAAATCAAATCAGATCAAACGAGAGAAAGTCTGAAAATATAGAAATGTGATAAAGCCCTTTCGAAAAGTAAAAAAAAGAAGATATATATGCAGATAAAGGAGAAACATTCGATAAGTATGTAGAAAAGTCCTTTCAGTCATGTGATAGGGTCACTCTACATCATTGGAGGAGCGTTGTGGTAAGGAACGAATGGTTGACCTTGTTGATCTTGCCAATTTCCAGCTGGTACACCTGCACCTCCAACAAGGCCTTCTTCAGGGAGGATCACTTCTGCACCGTTGGTTTCGGCTGAGGGAGGTGGTTGCCCTTGTATACCAGGATGAGGACCGTGGGGGTGAGGGTGTCCACCAGGTCCATCTTGCAGGTGCCAGTTGGGTGCGGGTCCACCGGTAGGTCCTCGAAGATGTAACCATGGTTGACCATCTGGTCCAGGAGCATGGTAGCTCATTCCAGTATGAGTAGGTCCCATTTGAGGTGGAGGTGGTCCACCTGGTCCTCCTCTTTCACCACCGTGGAAATGCGCTTGTCCAGGATGCATGTGTCCTCCACCGTATTGCATGAAAGGTCCACCGCCACCGTAGATATCAGTCAAAGCGTTGACATGTTGTAATTGAGGACGACCGATGTGTCCTCGGTTGGATCCATGATAACCACCTCGTCCGTAGCCTCGTCCACCACCGCCACCACCACCACCACCACCACCACCGCCGCCGCCGCCGCCGTAACCATTGCCTTGGCCGTAAGGGTTGAATGAGGCGTCTTCTCGAGCGAGTTTGGACTGGATTCGTTTGCCGTATGGGGTGTTTCGGATAGATGGGAGGATGGGTCGGATGAGTTCGACAAGCTATTCGAGATCACCCATCAGTACACGAACAATCGAAGATGAATTTTGCAACAAGCACCAAACTCACAAGCATTCTTTGGCCGATGTCACAGTAATCCAAGATAGTTTGAATGACATAATTTCCGTAACTGTCTCTGAGTAACTTCTCAAGACGAGATCGGTTGAGACATTCTCCTACTAATCCTTTTCGAACTTCTGGATCGGCAACTCGAACACATTTCTCGACGACGTTGGAGGAGAACCTAAGAGGGGAACAGATGGTCAGCCCATTGAGCCTCGACTTGCGTGACCAATCCCTACAGACAGGACTCAGACTTACTTCTGTACAGACAAAGAGCAGACATTACCGATGAATGTTCGGATCAATGGTTCAGAGAATCTAGCATCGTTGAGATCCAGGATATATTGGATAACGTAGTTACCGAAAGGATCTTGTACCAAGTAGAGCGAGTTGAAGATGATCTCAGTGACCAGTTGCATTCTTTGTGCTGGTGAGGCGTGATCGATTGATCGTTGAAGCACACAACAACCGTGTCGATGAGTTGCAACTTCGATCAAATTAGCAGCAATAGCATTGTAAATGAACTGGTTGTCTTCGGGGATAAGCTTGTTAAGGCATTTTTGGATCACCTGATCAAGCGAAAGATATGTCAGTTCCTGAACACCCCCTTTCGAGAATATGAACACTTACGTGGTTCCCATTCAAATCCTTGATCAGCGCCACGACGTTCAGACTCAAAGCCATGATCAAAGTTCTGATCTGTTTAGCTTGTCTAGGTTGAGCGAGGAAGTCAACCATCTTCTGGACTGCTCTCGTTCCATGCATGTTGAGAGAGATACCGACGAGGTCATTGGCCACCGAGTCGATGATGGCAGATCGTTGTTCTTCCGTAGAGTACTCAAGCAACTTTTGACAGAGGTAGTTACCGAAAGGATCAGTCATGAGTTCGGGGAAGTGACCGTATGTCTCGTTGAAGATCATATCTCTATGTTTCGGATCACCGTCTTCCAATTTCTTCTGCAAGTATCTACATCCATGTTGATCCTTACAAAGAGGAAGAAGCTCTCCTTGGATGTCTTCAATTCGGACACCGGTGAATCGGTTAACTACGATGTTCGGAATCAGCATTGAACGCGATCCAGCAGATTCGGTCACTCACACTCTCTGTCTTGATCAGCTCGCTTGTTCTTCAAACCGATAGATCCCCCTGGGTAGAGTGCTCCGGAACCATAACCATCGTCATCAAAGCCGTAAGGGTCGTACGCGGTCTGAGGGTTGAATCCACCAGAAGGAGGGAACGCATTGTAGGCGTCATAGGGCTGGTTAAGATAAAGATGTCAACATAAATCAAGATTGTTTCATGAGACAGAGTTACTCACTCGTCCAGCTTCGTTCATGGAGAAACCTCCACCAACTTTTCCGAAAGCTCTCGCCAAATCAGGGTTGGAGAAACCTCTTTGAGCATGACTCAATCCTTCACCAGCGTTCTCTTGTGGACCAGGAGCTCGCTTGGCACCGCTGATACTGTTGAAGCCGAAAGGAGTAGCTGGGACGGATTTGCTGGGCATGGCAGGAAGACTGGCGATAGAATCTGCCATTCCGGTGGGGGAGGTCTTTCTGCTTCCAAGGATAGGATCTCGACCGTCATCACTCATGAGACCTTGTCCGGGGAGGGGCGAGGTCATTCCTCGAGCAGTGGTGGTGTTGGCGGTAGCTGGGACAGCGGAGAATTGGGGCCATTCAGAAGTCTTTAGGGAAGTTTCGAAAGGTCGAGAACCGAATGCACGAGGTGGTGTTTGCGATAAAGGAGCGAGATCAAGGGCAGCAGAGGCGGTGGAAAGACGCTAGTGTCAGGTCAGGAGATTTCGTCGAGCAGATGGGGGAAATGGTAACTTACCTTGTTGTCTGACTTGGGAATGCCAGGGAATGGATCATCATCACCCATTTGAAGGTATTTGACGGAACCTGATTTATACGATCAGCTTACAAATTTGCCCAATGTCAAAAGCTGTACTCACTTTGAGCACCCTCGGCATCAACATCATCATCTTCCGTCCAATCTCTTCTTCCTGCGTCAGCCATGACGCTCAAGCTCAACTTCTCCATCCCGAAAGTACCCCCGTAAGTGCTAGTTCTTCTACTTCCAGGCATGCTCTTGGCGCCGTTGAGACCTTCTCTTTCTCTTCCTGGCGGACCGATAGGAGCTGGGGCTTCTTTGTTGTCGGGAACAGAAGCGGCGGTACCGTGAGGTAATCTACCGGGAGGAGTGGTGGGTGCAGAGGCAGCTTCGCCAGCGGGGGTATTCCCGTTGAGCAATTGACGTTCTTCAGCAAGTTGAGAAGCTTCGAGTTCCTGCATCTGCTGTTCGAACCTAGCCCGTTGAGCATGTCTTTGTCGTTCGTGCTCAAGTCTCTTAGCCTCGAGTTTATCAGCGTGTTGGGCCTATATGGTAGAGATTTAGCTGTCCACATCGATACGTCTTTCTCATCCCGACTCACCGAATCAGCAAGATCTAAAGCGTCATGGCCGTTTGGTAACTTCCCATTAACCGCATCCAGCTTGTTCAACTCTGGGTCAGATTGAGTAGCAGCGACATTGAGCCTTGTCGTAGGGGCAGTAGGGCTGAGAGAGGTGGTATCGGTAGTCATTTCTTTCTATATCTGGGCTATTTCGGATTAACAAAGCTACAACAGAAATCGACCAGTTTCTCTATCAGCATTGCACTCTTATCATGTATAACCGACATACATTTGATATCTTGATAATCCTAAGAGACGATGTTCGAATTGAATGACGTTTTCTTCTTTATCAACTTTGAAAGGAGGTTGATTGGTATTTTGAAAATTCTGTTATGGGGTCATACAGCGAATTTAGGAAGTATCGTTCATTTGACAATGGGAAGTAGGCAGAATGATATATGTTTCGTTTCCGTTTGATGGTGCAAGATGATAAGGGAGATTATTGAGGATAAAATGTCAATGTCAGCGATTGGTAGATATCCATGCATGCAATGTTTTCTCGGCTGTGAGTTGGATGGGGATGAGATGAGGACTAACATGAAATTTCCGTTTAAACTCTTCTTCAAAGTCTTTACGAAATTTCTTTTTTTTTCTTTTGGATTTACAAGACTTGATCTATCCGAGATTCGAAAACAAGTCGAGTCGAACTGAGATGCGATACTAGTACAAGAGAGTACAACTTGCAATGCTATGTTAAGATATTGTGATGATACCTCTATGAATCGTGAAAAAAGTCAAAAAGTTGCTGGTGAACATGAATAATTTGGTGGATGGATATAAATGTCGTTTACGAGAGAATAGTAACACCATGTGGCATTTTGGAGTACTCGTTTGGGAGGGTGAATTCTCATCCACTCATAAAACGCCGATTTAAAGTTCCACCTCACGATCAGTGGCATCCTTCATCGGAGCAGCATATCTCAACAAATGCAACCAAACGATGTTGCAGGACAGACAAAAGCAGACAGATGGACACGATGCAATCAGAAAATAGCAATGCCATCACGTCATGGATACAAATCCCCCTATGAAAAGCGACCGTCCTTCCATCCATCTGCCCAATTCCTCGTTCAGCTAATATGGGAAACGATCCATCTTAGTTGTTCTGTAAAAATGGAAATCAGTCAGTATATCATGTATCATTGTCACAAGGCGACGAGGGTATCAGCACTACTAACCTTGACGAAACCGATTTGCTTGGACTATGTAATGAATGAGACATCAGTATACGTCCTTGCAGCGATTACCTTGTTCAAGGTGAACTAAACTCACCTTCTCTCGGAAACATTGTCTGCACATGTCAAGACCCCTATTTGATCGCAAACACCAACACAGTCAGTTACATATCCAATCTCCTCGATATCGTTCTTTGACGGATAATCTCGCCATGAATCGTCAAACGTACCATTTTCTGCGATTACGAATATTCAAATCAGTATCTACCACTTCATCAGGTACGATCAACCAAACTCACCTGATGAGACCAGCTTGGTGAGCACAGACTCGACATTGTCGAGAACCTTTACCGTAGTTTCTGGGTCTATATTCGTGAAGGAGATAGTCAGTCGAGCTGTTCTTCAAATATCCAATTCCAATCCAATTTCTCCAACATCGATCATTCCATCTTCGCTTCTCATGCTTGATCTCGATCTTCCAAGCCCTTGCTCCGTCCATTACTTCTTGTCGAGATCCTTATCTCTCGATTGATCTTCCTTCACTATTGTAGATATCTCAATCCTGTTCCTTTCTACCATACACTGCTCACTGATATCCCATGTATACTGATTTTCCACTCTCCATAGTCCATTTTGATCTTCAATAATAAAACCACCAACTCACCGGGAGAACCAAACGTTAGAGTGAGCCCTACAATGCAAAATAACATCAGTATCTCCTCTGAACTCGGCGCATAAGACTAGCGTTGCAACTCACATATTGAATATCTATTTTTTGGTTGACTTGAATAAGTCGTTTTTCTTGAGGTCCTACTCAGCAGACACAATATCAGTATACATCCTTAATTATGTGCATTTCTCTTCTGGGCGCTGGGTCTACAATCCACCCGAACAGCAATTCCTTTCTACTATCTCATATATTAGATATCAAACATTCATTGTTTCGAGCCTTTCTTCTTCTTCTTCTTCTTCTCTCTCTCTTTTCCTGTTTCCTGCCTATAGGCCTAGCGATATGGGCTCGAACGTACTCACTTGATGGATAGGTGGGGTTGGCGTCAAACGAAGGTTGATGTTATCTATCGAAGGATGAATAAACCTTTAATTCACCATGCTGACGAAAAACCTCGAAATTGGATCAATCAGACGCAGTGGACCAAATTTGATACCGTTCGTCAACTTTCGTTAATCGAAATTACCGAATAACGCCGACTGTCACCTTCGCGTGTGGCACTTCGCATTCACGATTCCCTTTTGTTTGTGCATTGCATCTTGCGTTCATGAATGTGCATCAATTCAAGTTGATGAGTTACATATACGTTATTAAGTAATTAAGTAAAACTACCACTTGCGCAAATCAGGTGATACAGTATACTACATATATCTCAACATGGATAACAGATCAAGTGATACTCCAGGCATCGACATCCCAGCATGTAACATATAGCAATGTACATTCTCACAACATATCAATCGTACCAATCCAGCTCGAGACAATAGCTAGCATGTTGGGCAAATTCAGATACGATCGAAGGTTTCGCTTCGACTCCCAGAGGTGAGGTATCTTAAAAAGGAGCATATATCAGTCACGACCATTCACGTAAAACAATGAACACATAAATGAACATGTTAAGTGGCTGGAAGTTACCTTTTCCATCTCATGTTATCCCTTTTATACCTTTGATCATCCTTATTGAAGCCTCTTACTACCGTCTCGAGTCTTTTCCAATGAAAGTTCACTTTCCTGATCTCTCGTCTACACTTCTCAACCTCTTTTCCTGTCACTTTGAGATGAGTCGAGTTATTCGGAGGAGGAGGCCTGACAAAATCAGGTACTTTACGGAATATAGATTCTGAAGGGGCATAATGGATCAGTATCGCTTATATTTCCAATCAATTGCTCGTTTATAACTTACCTGTGGATTCATCTTCTGTATCTGGCTCTATCACCATAGTCCCATTACCATTTTCAATCAAAGTAGGATTTTTGGTGACAAGCTTCACAAATTGGATTTCTTCTTCTTCGTCTATAGCGATATTGCTAACCAATGGGTTTACCGATACAACTGTATCAGAGAACCGATGAGTTGCCAAGCTGGAAAGCCTTCTCTTCAATATCGCTTGCCATTCGTCTTTGTCGATCAATTCTAGTCCATTCATTTCACTCCCATCTTCTTCCTCTCTTGCTAAATCTAGATCCTTGATCTCATTTTCTCCATCATCTTCATCTTCGTCGTCCACAGTGACTATCAAGCGTCCATCACCTACTGTACCATCATCCAGTCTGACGTCCGGTGAAGTACCACCATCCGACAACTTATCATCGAAGTCGACCTCAATCGGATTATCCCAACTACTACCCTTGATTCCTAACCCTTCAACGAGAGATCGAACGTGTGTTGGCCGTTCGAGGATCACTTCTGCTTCCGTGGGTATAGAATGTATTTGCCCAAAGACATCTTCATTAATATCTGCAAGATCTGATTCTGGCGATAATACAGTTCGAAGTCGTTTCGCAACCGGCGGTGAGATAGATCTTGGAGAATCCAAATCTTCATTATCATCTGGATCAGCATAAAATTTCTTTGAGGCGGGATCGCCGACGGTAGTTCCCTGCTTGGTTGATTCTTTGCATCGGGGTTGACTGCTGAGCGATGTAGGTGTAAGAGGATTAGTGGAGAATGGGGTGTGCACTTGGGATATATTGGAACGGGTAGATGAGGGCGGTGTAGGTGGTGGATCCGGACCAGGGGGATGATACACTCGACTTTGACATCGACTATCATGTGATAAGAAGTATTAATTGTTGATTTATCAGAATTAGTACTCTGTAATCACTCCTATCCGGTTAGTGAATAACTCACCATTCGTTTCTAGCTAATGGATCAATCCCACTACTATTTCAGCTCGGCATTACAGTATCGAGAGATTCTAGGAGTACTGACCGAAATTTTTGGAATAAAACGCAAATAATTGTTCCCCGACAACCAATTTCTTCTTCCTATTGAAGTACCCAATTAAACATCCTACATCTTGCAAACCAGTATGGAAATTCATTTTATCCCTTGGGAATCGCCAACACACATTTTCGCTGCATCTATGCTGACGTTTTCGAGAGCCCAATGTCAGCTCAGGCGTGGTAGATACAGTACATATCTTTTACTGTCGAGCAACAGAGAGGTGGAGAGTGGACTCACGTTGACGACTCTGGGCATACCCAGACCTATACAAGTAATTTCCCTCTCACCATGCCATTCCTCAAACATCAATTGATCGTTGAATCCCAGGTCCACTGGATCATCAATCTCTGATGGAAAAGAGATGAGAATGAATTCTATTCCACTAACCGATATATCACCTTTATGTTTACCAGAAGTATAATTTGGTACTTTCCTTTTCCTGGTCTTCGTCGATGTAAGAGATTGGATAGGTGGGATGGGTTTGGCGAATAAACCTGCTTGATGATTTAATTCTGGGACGGAACGAAGGTGGATTTGGATGTTAGATAGTGCTGAGAGGAAATTATGCTCGATCCTACATTTGTACATATGTCAATCTTAGTGAAGATTTCGCATGTACCCATCCAGGGAGATACTTGAACTTACTTGTCAAGCCAGTATTCTGGGATAAGGTTTTCCGGCAGGACTCTTTGATAGTTCGTACTATATCCATGAAGTGAATCATTCAGCTTTCCGATCTCCTTTTCCTTTTTGCGTGTCCGCGAACTCACATCGTTTTGATCATCCTTTGCAACACCTGCATGTCATCCTCCCTCTTAGCTAATAGCTACTAGGAGTGTTAGTATCTGTATGATCAGTGTATAGTATGAGCACACTCACTCCGGTCTGAGGATTGACGAACAACCCCTTCCTATCATAGTATAACCCCTCAGTCGCTTTCACGGGCGGTTTCTCCAACCTATCCAATACAGCGAAGAACTCGTGAAACACATGTTCGTGAGCACATATCTGGTGCAATACTTGAACGTTATGTTCGATCGATTCTTGGCCAGGTGGGGTCGTTGCCGAAGATATGTTTCTTTTCCTTTTGGAAGTCGAGGAGGAAGAGCAGGAGGAAGAGGAAGAGGAAGATGGGGTGAGAGGGATGATGGTAGTCTGTGACATTGGGGTTTATTTTGAGTTTATTGTATCAGCAGATGAGAGTAAGCATTTTATAAGCAAATTAGTAAGTTCGTATGTAGATCAGAATTAGATGTAAAGCAAAGAAGAAGGAAGGAAAGAGGATGGATTGATTCCATAAGTTATTTCATGGAGAGAACGACTGATCAGATCTCATTTTTGGGATAAACCACTAGTCCACTACAATTCAGGTACCATCCATCTTATCAGTCCAGCGGTAAAACGTAAACAACAGATCATTACCGCGCACGAGCCTGCCTTTGGAGATCCGTCACTGAAACACATTGCCGGTCCGAGGTCTGTGCGGGACTGGATTACCATCTGTAGAGGTCAAGTCGTGATGATGGGTGATTGTGTCTCGAGCGAGTCGAAGAGAGAGGAATATAGTCGATCCATTCATTCCTCATTGTTCGTGTCTACCGGTCAAACCGAAGAGGTAGCATCATTCCGTCAAAACCCAAAGATATCATCCATAGCATCTTTCTTCTTCTTCTTCTTCTTTTTAGGTTTCTCCAATTTCTCATCCACTCCTGAAATTTCGATCTTCTTCTTCTTTTGCGGTTCATTCGAATGTTGCGGCAGACCTTTCTCCTTCACTCTGGGTGACTGAGCATGGGACGAGATCGTATCGAATATTAAATCAAGGTCAAGATCATGTGATCGTTTTTTCTGTTTCTTGGGTATATCTTCCTTTCTCCCATCTTTCGTTGGATCATTGTCGTCGGGCACATTGACAGATATTGTGGTGTCAGAGAGACGAGAGGGATTATATCCATCATCTTCCCTTAGTTCAGGCTGAGCTGATATCAGAGGTGACTGAGATCGTGAAGACAAACCAGTCGGCTGTTCGATCTGAGGCGAGGTTCCATTGAATTGTCTGTTATTTGACTTTGATACAGGTGACTGACGTCGAGAAGTCAAAGGAGAATTTTCTTGTAATCTAGGTGTTATTGAGGGTCTTTGGATCCTTTCTCCCAGTTCAATCCCATGTATACCCATCTCATTGCCATTTCTAGTATCATTCAAAACCACCTCCCCAATCCTATCTCCTTGTTCATCAACATCAACATTCATCAACTTCTTTTTCTTCTGATGCTTCAATTGACCACCATGTTGAATCACTGAATCTATATCCATTCCCAGGCCACTTGCGATATTCATGCTCATCGTGAATAACCTAGAGTAGATAGCCAATACGCTAGCTTGAAGAGGTAAGAAGTGATGTAATTCGATTATTTGGGATGTAAAGCGTTGGGCGGTAAATAGTGATTTAACCATCTGCGAGAGGATCCAAAACGAATTAGCATCTACTTGCGAATGGAGCGGCGAATCTGGATGAAACCAATTCCTAAGAGGGACGATGAACGAGAAACATACACGATATATCAATCGTTCTCCTGTTAACCTTCTCGTCTCCCATCCACTCTCATCCGTGTGAACGCTCGATGTCTCCCTCACATATTTGAGCAGTATCCTTCCGATCCTTAACACCTCGTGCATCCTCCTCAAGAACAGCTGCGTACGATGTTGATCCCTCGCTCTGAGGAGTAGCGTCTGGAGAAATGATAACTCCGTGGACAAGTGAGAAGCGATCGAAGGGTGGACATGCAGCCTGTTCAGGGGATTCGAAGGACCCCCTGAAGAAGGGGTACTGATGGGCGATGACATTGATGGTGTCCTGGTGTTATACAAGCATGTTGACGATGGTCCCAATTGCTAAAGTAGAGAGAGAGAGAGAGACTTGCAAGATGAGATCGACGTTTGGAAAATATTGACGTCTGCATGTTTCCGACGGAACCAGGGTGGGGGACCTTCGTATGCTCATCGTACGAGAAAACAAATCTTGAAAGGACGTGCATTTGTTTACGCGCATCGAAAATAATTCAGAAATTGATTTTGATTTTATTTCTGCTTTCTTTTCTTGCTTCTTTCATCGTATCTTTACTACGGCAATCACTCGGCAAGATGGCAGTGACCATGGACGGACCCTCGTCCAACCTCAGAAAGAGAAAGTCCAATGGAAATCTCAACTCTGATAACATCCTCAACGGGAAATCAACCGCCTTGTTGAAGATCAATGCCATGCCTACCGAACATGGACAGGAGATGGATAAGAAACTGGATGAACATCAATCGTGAGTGTCAGCTGTCAGGGTAGGGAAATGTGTCAGCTGCTGATGCACACTGCCATGGTGTAGATACGAATTCGGTGGTCCCGTAGGTGTCACAGCCATGATGGTCGGATTCCCTCTTCTCATGTGTGAGTTGAAGGGCAACAGGATAAACAAAAACATATACTAAGACCGAGCCGCTAGACTACCTCTGGATCTGTCTGTGGTTCTACCGAGGTAAATTCGTATACCCTACCTCAGTAGACGACATCCGACCATTCCTCAATAAGATGGGTCAACACATCTACGAGGTGAGCCCGACATCCATCCTCGGCAAACTGACCGACTCAGCTGACGAGCTGTAATTCAATAGGGTGCATACCCTACTAAATTCGCATGGGTGACTTACTGTGGTCTCACTGCTATTCAACTCATCTTCGCTCAATTCATGCCTGGTCTCACTCAAAATGGTCTTCCAGTCCCTTCATTAGGTTACAAAGCCCTTCCCTACCAGTGCAACGCTCTTTACTCATGGTACGCTACCCTACTTCTTGCTTATGGTCTACACAAGACTGGTATCTACCGATTACCATGGATCATCGAAAACTACGGTCCGATCATGACTGTCGCACTGATCGTCTCTTTCTCTGTATCTATCCTTATCGACGTTTGCGGACGACTTTTCCACTATGGTGGTAAACCCATGCGACTGTCTGGTAACGTCATTTACGACCATTTCATGGGTATCACCCTTAACCCCCGACTTGGTCGGATCGACCTGAAGATGTTCGCTGAGGTTAGAGTGCCATGGGTGTTGTTGTTCTTGATCTCCCTCTCTGGTGTGGTCAAGCAGTACGAAGAGCTCGGTAGAGTATCATACAATATGTGGCATATGCTTTTGGCGACTGGTCTATACATCAACGCATGTGCCAAAGGCGAACATATGATTCCTCAAACTTGGGATATGTTCCATGAGAAATTTGGATGGATGTTGATCTTCTGGAATATGGCTGGGGTGTAAGTAAATCCATTCTCTTCCGACAACTGTTGTGAAGTTGAGCTGACGAACGCACTTAGCCCATTCACTTACTGCTATCCTGTCATCTACATGGCGCGAGCCCCTCCATCCACCTATGAATTCCCATTATGGGGTAACATCGCGATGTTCGTCACCCTCGTTACATTCTATTACATCTTCGATTGTTCTATGGCTCAAAAATCCAACTTCAAGATGCATCAACAAGGTGAACACAACCCTCGAAAGGCTTTCCCTGTACTGTACGGATCTGATCTCAAGAACCCAACTTACATCCAGACTAAACACGGTAACAAGCTTCTAACTGGAGGTCTCTGGAGATACGCCAGAAAGATCAATTATACTGCCGATTGGATTCAGGCTTGTACGTGGGGATTGACAGCTGGATTCAATACTCCCATCACGATGTTTTATCCGATCTTCTTCTTGGCTGTGTTGACGCATAGATGTGGAAGGGATTTCGCCAAATGTTCGGTCAAATATGGTGAAGATTGGGATGAGTATTGTAAGGTGGTCAGATGGAAGTTTATCCCTTATATCTATTAGATAATGGGTCATCTGGACAACAGTGCTGAGTGATCGGACAGACTGGATGGGAAGTTGTGGGGAGAAATGGTTCGGCTTAGTTCATCAAGAGGGCAAAGGACAATCAATAGCTAGAAGTAGAAACTAGAATATACAGTTATATATAGTAGGATATACAGATATAACCTTGACGAAAGATGGACCATTTCATGTCAATCGAATCGGGCACCTACCCGCACCTATTCACTATAGCCTTTTGCTTGGTCGCTGTCAATGAATAATCACACGAATTCGTCCTGCTCTAGCGCCTTGTCACGACACAGAAGTCCTTATTGGGCTTATGTGTCAAAGTCAAAGGCATCCCGCTTGTGAGATCATGTATCCTGTCTGGGTTGTGCATGCTGAGCGATAGACTTGGACCTGGACTGACAATGGCATGCTTAGTTGAAGGATCCCCGTTCATTTGATTCGGTGCCATTTCCTAATCCATCCATACCACCAGTACAGTACTCGTAGTAATTTGGCGCGTCAAAGGGGGTGTCCGTTATTCGAAAATTAGAAAAACAGAAAGGACGCGTAAAAACAAACCAAACTTCATCTCTTTGTACTCTCTTGGCATACATACAATACACATACAGACCCATCTTATCCTACTATCATCGCTGCACAGTATTTATTGATCTGCGCTCACTTTCCATCACTTCACATTGGTGAGATAACCAGCTGTTCACGATGCCTCGACACCCTATCGCATTCTCCTTACCATCCCCCATCCCCTCTTTACCAGTCTCACCTCGCCCAGACCCTTCCCCACTCCAGCAAACCATCTCCAACACCCTTTCTTCCACCGATTATGACCTCGTATCGCTACCACTTACAAACACAGCATGGCAGGATAGGTGGGAACGACTGTGTCTGAGACCAGTGGAGGAAGACGAGGATCTCACGCCTGACCAACTGGCAGAGCGAGACAGGGAGAGGGAGAAGGTCGACCTAGAAGCTGATGTCTGGAGGAGAGATGGTGGGTTGAAGAGAGATGAGGTGAACGTTAGTAGATTAGAGGAATCTCAGGCTGTCATCACGACAGCTGCGGAATGGTTGGAACTGGATAGTCCAGATGAAGGTATAAGATTTGATTCGGAAATTGTAAGTTGATCTTCTCATCACCCGACAATGCATTGTATATTGTGTACTGATCAGTCTGCCATGTTGTATAGGCTCTCCGATCAGAGATGGCCCAAGCTCTATACCTCTCTCTACCAGTCCTTATCATTCCCGCTCCATCATTGATAAATCGAGCTTTCTTACCTTCGTACGCACGAGCGATATCCAACCTATTGCAAATGGGGGGATCATCAGCTTTCACCCAAATATCAATTCGTATACCCATCTCAGATCCTGTCGAACTCATCACTCAAGGTCCTGCCCCGTCTCTTCCTCAAAATACCACTACCACACCTACAGGTAACAAACATAAACGAATTAGCAGTCTATCGACGAGACCTACCTCGATGCACCAGGCTCAATTGAATCAAATGATCAATCAGGCCAATAACCCAAGTTCAACTAGTAATCCTCAGAACCTCAGGATAGCCTCAGGCGCCAGCTCGACCATGTCCACCAAGAGTTCAGCAGCTATAACGGGCGATCCAAGCTCGACTTGGGAGATGTGGGATTGTATTAGGACACTGTGTGGATATCATCCTAGGTTATCAGTTAGTGAGTGGATTTCGCATATCTGAGTTTGGTCTGACCGTACTGAGCGAGTCTGACTATCCTGTGTTAGCTCTTGACCTTACGAACCCTCTGCCGCCTAGTGTGGGAGCATTGGCGAGATGGACAGCCGAACCAGTCAAATATATCTGGCTACCTGCCGGGTCCTTCATCCCTAACGCTAAAGGATATCCAGTCTTAAGTAAAGCTTGTCAGGCGTTTCTGAGGGGTATGAGCAAGGTACGTTCTTTCCTTGTTGTCTTACTCTCAACATGGACTTGACGATGGATGTAGCAAAACCCGACATACGTTTTACACGGTACGACCATGCAAAAACATACAGCTGGCGGACCCACCGCATATCTCCAATACGTTCGACATATCACTTCTCAACCTCCCGCTCCTAATGGCCTGCCGCCCTCAGCGGACGAGTTCACATCGGGATATGCGGACTATCTTCAAGCTCCCTTACAACCCCTCATGGATGATCTAGGTAGCGCGACCTACGATATCTTCGAGAGAGATCCGGTCAAATATAGGCAGTATGAGGAAGCTATCACTTTGGCGTTGAGTGATTTGCCGGCGGGTCAGACTCAGTGAGTGTTCACCGTCCCTTGGTCTTCATGCTGTCCTTCTAGTGCATTCCTGGAAACGTAGGCTGATGATCATCCTCGCAGCGTGGTGACAGTCGTCGGAGCAGGCAGAGGTCCACTCGTTGCATGTACATTACGAGCGCTATCTCGGGCAGATAGGCAGGCCAACGTCTACGCAGTGGAGAAAAACCCCAACGCATTCATCACGCTGCAAGAGCGCAAAGCTATCGAATGGGGAGATCAAGTTGAGATCTTCTTTGGCGATATGAGGAATGTCGATGTACCGGAGAAATGCGATATAATGGTTTCTGAATTATTGGGATCTTTCGGTGATAATGAATTGAGTCCTGAATGTTTAGATGGTGCTATGAGATTTTTGAAACGTGAGTGATGACATTCAAGAGCTGCTTTCGTCATGTTTCGATTCAAGGTGTTATCGCTTATGCTTATATGATTTCATGCTCAGCTACCGGGATCTCCATTCCCACTTCTTATACAGCCCATGTCGCACCTATATCGTCGTCAAAGCTCTTCCATGACGTCCACCAACCGTCCCGTCCAGCTGGCGCAACCGAAACTCCATATGTGGTCATGATGTCTCAAGTGAATCTGATCTCTGGAGACGGAGGTGGTGTATCTGGAAGATGCGGAGAGAAAGTACAGCAGTGTTGGCAGTTTGAACATCCTAGAAGGGATCTGATATTGGATTCAAGCGGTGAGTCTCTCGCACTGGTATTCAGTATACCTTCTCGAGAGGAGCTCATATAAGTGATTGAACCGCAGGATCCCCTCTGACCAATACGCACAACACGCGATCATCCCGACATATCTTCCACATCCCTCACGCAGCTACATTACACGGTCTAGCAGGTTATTTCGAAGCTCATCTGTACTCTAATGTGGGATTATCCATTCATCCAGATAACGCCCATCGAGTTTCACCCGATATGTTCTCCTGGTTCCCATTATATTTCCCACTCAAGGAAGCTTTATATCTACCCTCTGGATCGGAGCTAGAAGTGAACCTATGGAGGTTATGCGATTCGAGAGGAAGGAAAATATGGTACGAATGGTCGGTCGAATCGTACCTGTCCGTATCGCAGAATATACCTACCTCGGCTGGTCTGACACCCAATGGTTCAAGACACGTTTCTTCCTCTGGTGGATTAGGTGGACAACCTTCCCCATTGATGGACGCGCCATTCTCACCTGGATTTAGCAGTTCGAATAGCGCCTCGACACATATAGGAGAGTTGAATAGGATCAAAATTGGTCAGACAAGTTTACATAATCCTGCGGGTGTGCATTCGTGGGTCGGACTGTAACTCGAGTTATATACAGTGGAAGGAAGTAAGGTGGGTGATTGAAGTGAATGTGAGTGGGGTTTGTGAACGGAATGGCGAAGCTGTTAGAAGGAATGTACAATATACGGAATACTATGGCAACACAGATTATGCATGGACAGTTTGGTCTTGCTTACTGACCTTACTTTAACACCTGATTGATATGGCCGAACTGTTCTTGGCAGCAGCGTACATGTGATGTAGGAGGCTTCAGCTCGGGAACACTAATCACGCTCTTCTCCGTCAATTCATTATCTGATTAACGCACGTTTCAACCATACCATTTCTTTAGCCGTTCCTGAGAATATATCGGTGCTTGGCAGACTGGATTGATGACTTGACCCAAAGTTGCTGAAGATCATGAACTACAGAAGCATGACAGGCTAGATAGCTTTCAGCAATATGCTCCGATGAGCTGATGAACGTGTTGACTTACCTCGTTCACTTAAAGGTTTAATCAACTCGTCTTGTATCGACATCTACACACGTTTTAGTGACTTGCGTTCACGAGTACTGATCCTTTTTCGAAATCTCTTCGTATATAAGGCCCGAACCGAATAGAGGACCAGGACGAGGATGAGGGATCACCCACCCCAAAAAACCACAACGGACAAAGCAAGATGCGATCCATCGCCGTGCTCTCCCTCTTCCTTGGTGTAATCTCCGCTTCTCCCATGAAGCGTTGGGCTTACTCAAAGTACTTTGATCTACAAGGACACAGGGGTGGTCGAGGTGAGACTATCGAGAAGTGAGCTATCTACATACCGCACTCACTCTTTGTAGACTGCGATGAGAAAGTATGTGCTGATATTGGGAACATATCGTTCTGTAGTACCCTACCATCATTCGCATGGGGCTTGATCAATGGCGTTACCACCCTCGAAATGGATCTTGGTCTCACGAAAGATGGTCATCTGATCGTGTGGCACGATGAGAATATAGATCCTACTAAGTGTATAGATACGGGTGCAGTCGAGGAGGGAGACCCGATGTATCCTTATGTAGGGAAATATATCGCTAATTTGTAAGTCAGTCAACTTTGTTGTTTGAGGATATTGTATCGCTAATAGACTTGTAGAACTTTGTCACAGGTCAAGACCCTTGATTGTGGTTCTTTGAGATTGGACGGCTTCCCATTACAAGGTAAATATGCTTTCGTCAATGTGCTGCCATTCACTCGAGATGGCAATAAACAATGCTGATCTGATCATATTTTATGGGTAGAGCTTTATGCTGGTACCAAGTTATCGACCCTTTCCGAGATGTTCGATTTCGTCTCTTGTGCGACGGACGAACAAGTACTATTCAACATTGAAACTAAGGTTGATGGCGATTATCACAACTTGACTCGAAGTGCTGAAGATTTCGTTAAAGCCATTGGAGACATTTATGCTCAGTATAATATCTGGGATAGGGTAACACATCAGTCTTTCGAATGGTCGGCTTTGGTGTTGTCGAAAGAGTTGTATCCTCAATTGAGGACTTCAGCTTTGTTTGATGATTCTACCAGTGAGTGTTCTTTCACTGTAGCTGTCTTTACTCTCTTTGCCGGAATTGAGCGGTTGGGTTGATATGCTATTTTCAGTCTACAAACAATTGCCCAACGGGAGTGGCGGTAATCTCACTACACACGGTACAGGCCCTTCGAATTGGCTGGCCGGTCTCGATATAGATACTTTCCCTGGTGATACCATTGCAGAAAGAGTGGTCAGGGCTGCTGCCTCAATCAATGCCGACTTGATCTCACCCTCAGTCACTGCTGTATGTTCCTATCCTAATGGGTTAAACGGTTTCTTGACCTAGCTGATGTGAGGTGGACGATTTAGGGCGCTTCGTTGGCTGTTGATCCTGCTGAAGAAGGTTGGATCGGATTCGTCAATAAGACAATGGTCGATACGGCTCATTCATTGGGTTTACAAGTCAAACCATGGACCGCTAAGTGAGTATGAGATCACTTATTGTACAAGAACAACGAGTGATCTTTGCTTACTATCATGACGCAATGTAGCCGAAAGAACCTCTTTGAATATCTCTTCGATATTGGAGTAGACGGTGAGTCTGCGTGACATTCTTCATTATACCTAGCAGGTCGACTAAATCGGCTGATGCGGATCATAGGTATAATCACCGACTATCCCCATGAGCTCCGTCGATTACTGGAGCATAAAGGTACCTACCCTCTCGCTCCCTTGGGAGAGGTCGATAGGATCATGGGCTGTTTGGCTAAACACAATCAGCACACTGAGACCAAAGGTGATGGTAAAGGTTACTAAGCTGAATGTTGGCATCTATAACCCTAAAAGGGAAAAAAACCATGGTAATAGAAAAAAGATGCTCCGATAGCTGACAAGGTAAGACTAGTACAGTATAATAATGCATCACCAGTACGCTATCTCGGAAGGACCTTGATCTTGACTCATCTTTCTCTGGCTATAGACTGTATGGGATCAGTGCCAGACTAAGATGAAGTCTAGAAGACATGTCGATAATCTGACAAGCTCCGATGATCGTCTGATCGGATCAAGTCCGGAAGAAGTCGCTTCCTTAGAAGCAAGAAGGGCTCTTCACTCACTCCTTTTTACCGCGAGCGATACAATACAGTAAATATAGGAGAATTGTCTATTCGTTATCATTCCTGATACATGATACTCGTTTTGCAAATCCCTATATGCTCATCCTTTCATGAAGGACAAAAGGGGTAAGACTGTGTGTACTATTCGATACAAATCACAATTGCTAATTTGATAATCATGGGGTCGACACATGTTCGGGTCGTTCTCCTCTACTACGCAATCGATATAAGTTATCTTACTAAAAAAGAAAATCGGAGTGTTTATCTTCTTTTGATAAATCTGACATTTCAAATTCGGTCAGAAGATTTCTCCTAAGAACTAGATGCTTGTCTATCGACCGAGCCATATGGCATGACAGCCGCCAGGATGGTGTCCACTTCTGTTCGCTCAGTTCTCTTGTTTTGCCCTTTTCTTTTCTTGTTATATTCCATATACAGTGGCTGGGTTCGACGACGATATAAGTCGCTATCGGAAATCATTGAAAAGAAATTAGAAAAAGAAAAAAGAAGGCATAATATTCATCATACGCATTATCATCTTTGAGGTCAAGCCTTCTGCAATTAGAAAAAGAGAGAAAGAAAGAGAGACAGAAAGACACTGAATCTTTCACTATCGTTTGTCCTCACTAGACTAGCAGTAAAATAGAATACACCCACACACGCAGTAAAAATTCAGTAACTGTGCTTGGTCAACGTACATTTCGTCATTGTTAGTCAATCTCAGCCTTCTGATCAGAACAGATACCTATATAATAGTCATCTCAAAAAGAAAGAAGTGGCGATTCCTCGAAACCCCATTCGCAAAGAATCTCATTTATCAAGATTTTCATTTTGAGGTATATGGTTGATTGATTCATTGCGATACTATTCGCCATTCGATCATCATCAAACTGACGATCATTCCAAAATGCCTAGCTCAGTCCACAGTTTGAGCGACTACGACGATGCGGACACTGCCTTTCGTCACTCGCTGGGTCTAGGTACTAGGCGGGACCGCGAGGATTTCGTGACGTTCCAAGATCCCGATGGGGGTGTAATGAAGATCCCCCGCAGCGAGTATATAGCAATGAACATATATTCGGAAGGACAAGAACAGAGTGAAGGTGACGTTTTACTTACTCATAAAGATGAAGAAGACATGACTTCTTCACGGAGTTTGGAGAGCTTGGCTGGATCCAGATCACTCCCTTCTATCAGCTCGACCTACGCTTTTGGCCCGTTGGTTGAAGATGGAGGCATGATAGCTGAAGATCAAGTTCCAGAAATGGAAGATGACTTCAATGATAACGAAGATGATGATGGATTGTCCTTACCTGATCTATCAAAAGATGGTTCAGTCATTGAAACTCCATTGAACGACATGCATGATCCAATGGAGATTGCTGTTACGTTACCCCAACCCAGTATATCCATAACCGCACCTATCGACTCTCATCCAGGTACATCTACGGCTTCTTCTGCGGGCAAACAGGCTGTCGAGGAATTCAGGATCACAGAGGGACCACCACCTTGGGTCCTAAGAGATTTCGAAACCGGTGGCGGACACGGTATAGCGATTAGTCCAGATGGTTCTACCATAGTCAAGGTGAGACAGATACAATAGAAGCTTCACAGTGAAATGAATGAAACTTGCTGACGTGATGTGCATTATAGAAAACTCACCTGCAAGAAATCAACGTCTACGAACGGATCAACTGTAATGATCCACCTCTACGAGCTATCAAAGATTGGGTACCAAATTACGAAGGGTGTTTCACCGATCATCCGTCGGTCTTGGTCACCGTCCCGGAGATGTTCTCACCGTTCTCAAAAGCTGGTCCATCGAATTCTCACCTACGTCCTCCGATGAGTCGTAGACCGGGGTTATTAAGGAATAACACCTCTGATACCCATTCCAATGTGAGTACAAACGATCCTCGGGTATATCATCACAGACTAGCTGAAACATGGTTAGTCGATAATGCTCGAAAACTTGAAATACGGTTACAAACCCAGCACGATATCAGAGTTCGACATCAAATTGGGAAGGAACATGATTGATCCCTGGGCAAGCGATAATACTCCACCTAAGTTGAAGAGAATGGAAGATCAAGTGAACGATACGACCAGTAAATTAGATGCTGTAAGGCTGATTTGGGCCAATGTGGGTTCTTCCTCTTCCGTTCGTTCTTGTATAGCGAGTATGATACATGTATCGCGATAACTGATGATTGATGATCTTGCATATACCTAGACTGCAATACAAGATGCGATCACGGGGGAATGGGATCATGTGAAGACGGACAAATACTATGGTAAATCGCTGAAAAGGACTGAAGAAGACCATGAGAGAGAGGACTGTGATACTCTTGATGATGCTTTTGTGAGGTTATTCCCCTCGCCTAGAGATACCATCGTATTCAAAGGTGATTCGTCAAGATCGAAATCGACACAGCCCATTAGTGTATTCAGTAGTGATTTGGAAAGATATCGACATGATGAGATGTTACATCCTGGGAAGAATCCAAGACGGTTCATCCCCACCATTGACGGTACAAGAACTCGTACTTCCCCAGATCTGTTCGATTTACAACGAATGAACAGAGAGAAAGATCAAGTGGATCTGACGATAAGTACCATCAGACATATTCGATATCGTATTGAATCGCTTAAAGAAGCTGTCAGAAAAACTTCATGGAGATTTGTCGGATCCTCCTTATACGTCGTTCACGGCGAAGAAGAAGAACGACTTGACGAGCCGGATGGATCGATCGATTCGTTGTCAGAAGAAAATGTCAATGAAAGTCAAATCGACTCATACCTCCATCTAATCGGGTATTACAATCACAATTCAAAGAATAACGAGGATTATCCAAATCGAAATACCCAAATAAGCGTCGACGATTTACCTGATATCAAGTTTAACTATTTCTCACCATTCTACGAGGCCGAGAGAGAACCTCAAGTGAAATTGATCGATTTTGCTAGAACTGATTATGGTGAAGGACCAGATACGGATGTCATGGATGGTTTACAGACGACAATTGACTTGATGTCGAATAGGATCGATACGCTGAAAGATGTGAAGAAGGATATGCAAAGTCAGATTCAGTCGACTAGGGATGGGATCATGGGCTATTAGGGAGGGATTAGACACCTTATTCAAGGCCTTGCACCATTGTATCTATCTATTGACAAGTTCAATGCTCACAACTACCGCTTCCAAATGGTTGTAAGCTTGTCCGATGTATGTGCATGATCAGGTCGTCTTGTAGATTAGCATATTAGTCAGAATAACAACGAGCGGTCAGTCAATACCGGACGGATGTATTTGCACTTCATCCGTTGTCTTTCAACTACATACATGTATCGTCAGAATGCTACATGCACGAGTCCATTTCCTCTTATATCTATCTTTCCTGTATTACCCCATTTAAGCGGAGATCTTTTCGAGAAGAGCCTATATCAAATGAAGGTACAATTGGGTCAATACATAGCTGACGGCAGAAGCGGAAACAGAAGATATGGAAACTCACGTTAAGCTTGGCGGGAACAGCTCCAGTGACGGTCTCGACGGGTTGACCATCCTTGTAAGCGATGAAAGTTGGCATAGCCTTGATACCGGCTTCTTTGGCGATTTCCTGGTGGAGTTGGAGTCGATTGATCAGCATGTTAAATCAGGTGGTAGGGCAGGAATGGGGTGAATGGCGCGATGATGAGACAGGAAATAGGAAGTACGCTGTAGTCTGAGGAAGACTCACCTCTTGCTCCTCAACGTCAACTTTAACGAATTTGACACCTGGGTATTTCTCCTCGAGCTTGGCGAAATGAGGAGAGATCATCTTACAGGGACCACACCATGTGGCCCAGTAGTCGACGACGACAGGTTGAGAACCGGAGATCTATAATATCATCAACAGCAGTGAAATGATCAGCACACGAAAATGATCGGTTGGAGATAAAGTATAACACTCACGAGGTCCTTGAATTCTTGGTGGGATTCGATAGCTTTAACCATTTTGATTGTTTGATTTCTATTTGTGATGGTACAAGTAGATAAGTGTAAGCTCGGACTGTTCTTGATGATGTTGATTGATACAAGTGTGAAGAGATGATACAACAACGATGACGATGATGTAGATGATTATAGAAGATATTGTTGGAAAAAAAGATATCCGAAAATTCCTTATCTTTCTGACTCGTATTTATACCTTTTCCAACGTATGCATGTGTTGCGCACTCGCTTACCAATCACGTATCTGATCCTCTCTGGAAGCTTGCAAACGAACTAGAAGTCGAACTCACCAGAAGTTGTGTTATAGGGATGAATGACAAGGATGAATAACGAGTAGAAGTGATTATCAAGCTGAATCAGCCTGTACTGTAGTTACATGACGTGACTGTGGTGGGTACCAGGGAGTTGCTCGAGTTATTCATCTCAGTCGTTCAATCCCCGAATTAACGGAACTAATTTCCCATACGACTCGGAATGTGGCACTTTTCCCTTTTATCACACAGTCACGAACATTGTAGTTGCATTTTGGAATCTATCTACTACCACTATACAAGTCTCCTCTGCCCGCTTCTCACCGACTGTACCCATTCATCTTCCCTCTCTTCTGCTCGGGTCTCAGGTATGGGAGGATGATCCACAATCACTAATCGAGGAGTCAAATCGATCGATTCTGGGGTAGATGTCAGAGCTTCCTGAATCGAAGATGCTGGTTGATTCTGCGTAGGGGTATCTTCTATCAATCTACCTTGTTGTTGTCCCTCTGCTCCTTGCTGTATATTCGCACCACCAGATTCTATCAAACCTTGAGCAACATCATTTCTTTGATCAGAGATCGATCCTGCAGACGTGGATGAAGTCGATCCGGCCAGATTATCTCTTGGCCCTTCTGCTACAGATTCACTTTTACCTCTACCCAAAGCTTGTTCAGCTCTGTTTATCAGATCCGCCATACTCTCCTTTTCACTGATGTGTCTTAACAAATCACCTAAATTTTCGGCTTCCTTCTTTATATTATCCGATTCACGCTTGATCCTATTTTCGTCCCAACCCATCTGTCCATTACTATAATCTTTCCCAACTTGTCCTAACCAATTGGTTTGACCCGTATGTAACTGATCGGTAATTTCATCCTTTATCAATCTCGGTGTACCTACACCCCTGTATCCAAACGATGTGTACAGCTGTACCAAGCTAGCACCTGCTCTGGCCATTTTCAGAGCATCTTCTCCGGTTGATACTCCCCCACATCCTATCAGGGGTATAGATGGCGGTAAGAGTGGTCGAAGAGTTTTGATTGATTCCAAAGCATATGGGAATAAGGGTTTACCCGATAATCCACCAATTTCATTCTTTTTATCCGAAAGCAACCCAAGTTCCCCTCTTCGAACAGTGGTGTTACTGACTATAACTCCTTCGACACCACTCGATCGAACCGCATAAGCCACATCGGCAAGTTCATCTTCCGACAGGTCACTTGCAACTTTCACAGCAATCTTCGGTAGACCATCGGAGTTTTTCAAATTGTTCCTCTCGCTGACTACGTCCGATAAGAGGTTCTTCAATACTTCTTTACCCTGCAATGCTCTTAGACCAGGTGTGTTGGGTGACGAGACGTTGATAACTATCACATCGGCGTAGGGACCTAGTAGTTTGACTCCCTTGATATAATCTTCATTTGACTCGGCAGGAGAAACCTTGTTTTTACCCAAGTTGACAGCTAACAGTTGACCGGGTCGGAGCGATCGAGGTATGCCCGCTGGAGGAAGGGGGTTGAGCGGTAAAGGTGAGGGGAAAAGGGAAGGATGGGATTGAGCGAATGCTACGAGACGAGCACGAAGTCGTGCCAACGTGTGCCCATGACCAAGGGAGTTGAAACCGTATCGGTTGATTGCAGCGGAATCTTCTTCCAGTCTAAAGAATCTGGGTTTTGGATTACCGGGCTAAAGAGGTACATCGAAGATGAGAATACAACTTCATCTGAAGACATGAGTGTATACCGGTAGCTTAGCTCACCTGAGGCTCAGGTGTCACACTTCCAACTTCCACATAACCAAACCCAAGGTCGAATAACCCATCAATCGCATCAGCATCCTTGTCGAACCCAGCAGCTATCCCAACAGGGTTCGTGATCTTTTGACCGAACAGCTGAACCATTTTCATGGGAATCAGCTTTATGTCTTTATAGATCCGTGACCAGCTGTTATATGATGACGCACCTCTGTCTGCAATTCAACATCGTCCACGCCCATATCCCTAGGTCTCGCCCATTTATCCAGACTCAACAATCTCACAGCGAGTTTATGGCCTTGTTCAGCATCAAAACCCAGTCTGACAAGAGGCATGACCACGTGCTCATGCAGTAATGATCTCGAGTCGTAGTAGTATGCTACGAGCAATATCCCGCCCGCTACGAAGAGAGTCGAGGAGATGAATCGCCTGGGAGCGGAGGGGTAGGAAGGGGTAGTAGAGGCATGTCGAAGGGGTTGGAATTGGGCTTGTCGAAGGGGAACAGCCGGTCGGGTGAGCAACGGTCGACGAAGAGAAGCGAGAAGGGGTCGGGACATGGTGATGGGTTGTCCCTTTTTAGGTGTTTATATGAGTACCAATTCTCTGACTTGAATATATGCTGTTAGTTATAGACCTCACTGTACTCGCAATGTTCCATTCCGGAGGGTATATAGGTGATACTGGGTGGGTGGAATGTACACGTCATACCGTAGTGGTGTCTGCCACGTGCTTATCACCCGATCCACTCAATCCACTCGGAAAAAGTTGAGGAATACCAGGACTCGTAGAGATACGAGAGATCAATGTCGGACTAAGAATCATCAACGAAACACTGTCACCCGCACCTTCTCTCGTATACTCAAGTGATATAGACAGACACAATGACAACACTCCACGAGACCATAATACCCACCAAGCGAGTAAGGAGGATAACAGTCCTCATCTCCGGATCCGGTATGTCCATCATCCCCTCCTATTTTCCCCTTGTCCCCGACTAACAATGAATCCGTCAATGAATGTAGGATCCAACCTCCAGGCTCTACTCGATTCCGCACTCACTCCCTCACTTCCCAACGCCCAGATAACCCACGTCATCTCCTCCCGATCAAACGCCTACGGACTCACTCGTGCCAAGACCCACATCCCACCGATACCCACAGGGGTGTGCGCTTTGAAAACATTCCAAAATCGTAATCCTGGTTCATCAAGGGAGGATTACGATTGTGAGGTTGCGCGTCAAATCATAGAATCGAAACCTGATCTGGTGGTACTGGCAGGATGGATGCATATCCTTTCTGACAAGTTTTTGAGAATATTAAATGGTGAAATCCCACCTCCACCTCCTCCTGCTTTACCTCCGCCAAAGGTCGATAGTCTACCCAATCAGACGGAAGCTATACCATCTTTGAAGGATCTGTCACTGGATGAGAAGCCAACTAAGGATACTACCAAGGTGGAGAAAGAGGAGGAGAAAGAAAAGACATCAGAAGATGCAGAGACGAAAGTAGAGAAGAAAGATAAAGTACAAGAATTACCTTCACCACCTCATACCCAATCATTCCCTATACCGATTATCAACCTTCATCCAGCTTTACCTGGTGCTTTCGACGGTGCCAACGCAATAGGAAGAGCGTACGATGCGTTCCAGAACGGAGAAATTGAAAATACAGGTGTGATGGTTCATAGAGTTGTAGCGGAGGTGGATAGGGGTGAACCTCTGATTGTGAGAAAAGTGGAAATTAAAAAGGAAGATAAGCTGGAGGATGTAGAGAAGAGGATACATGAGGTGAGTGTCGTCCTTCACATTCTGGACGACTGGTGCATCATCGTATATCATGGGAGAGACCTATTTAGAACTTCGCATATAACAATCTTTCCATGATTATACCATTAACACTCTTTATGCTGATATCACTTTCTTACTACACTTAGGTCGAACATCAGATCATCGTGGAAGGCGCTAAGATGGTATTGGAAGAATTGGACAAAGAAGGTCGACCGTGATTGTACAGTTTGCTTTGCGGAACAACAATCAAGAAGCAAAGTATGGTAGTTTGTCGGGTGACACATCATAATTTATGCATTTGTCCATCCTAGCAATGCTAGCAGCAGCACCTCCGACATTATACACGATATATTTTATTCACTCGCTTCAACGTTCCTCCTTGATCTTGCAATTAGTCCTTACTTTTGAGGTTGTCCGGATCTACCTCTCAACGAAGAAAGTAAGATGTCCTTAGGTTGTTCACCCTTTCTCTTTGATCTCAAATGATCAGCAAGCAAGAAAGCGACATCTGCATTACATCACAACATCAGGTTGAATCAGCTTGTTATTCTTCAGGAAGAAACGTTTGATACAAAAGCTGTTGAAGTGAATCCGAACTCACCTAAACCTTGTTCAAAGTTCAATCTGGGATCACAATGTGTCCTGTAATTGAATGATAGATCTTTATCTTCCAATTCCATTGATCCTCCAATACATTCAGTCTATCACCAAGTAAAACCAAAAAACAAGAAAAAGAAGTCAGCAACCAGTCTGGAACTGACAACAAAAGCAAGGCTAGTTACATACCACCGAATAACCTTCTTCATTCACTTCACCGGTCAATTCCAGATGCACACCACCTAATATAGTCCCCTTCTCACGATGTATCGCCATAGATTTAGTTATCTCGGTGATGACATCCACGAAATGTCGTGTTTTCAATGATGGATCGGTCTGGGATGATTTGGTACTATTTATCATGACACATTAGCACACATCACAATTACCCTCCTATGATTAGCATCATAGCCTTTCAACTCACTTGCCATGCTGGAATAAGACGAACACATTTAACGAGTCAGCTAAATACACGCAAAGGATCGAGCCTCCCGAAATCTCTCACCATAGCATCACATTGCCATACTACGACATGATCTGTAGCTTTCACCGCATCGATATGAGCAGGTAAAAATTGATCGACTTTGTCTGCACCGTATCGTCCTATCAAAGTGACTTTCCCAGGTATTCTGTCGGGATTGACAACTGAAAGATGAATATAGACATCAGCGTAATTATAACGGTATTCAGAGTTCATCAGCAGACTCACTATCAAGTATTCTAACGATCTCTTCAGGTTTCATGGAAGGTCCAGTCTTGATACCACTGCGGAAGATGAACATAAGTTACTTTTCGTCGCCGTATGGACTGAGCAGCTTACATTGGATTAGCAATCCCTCTGAAGTATTCTACATGAGCGCCATCCAGCTGTCTCGTCCTATCTCCAATCCAGATGAAATGTGCAGAGGTATTATACCATTTCTCTGTCTTCTTAGATGCAGTATTCTCCAGCCATATATCCGAGAAAGAGTTGGCAAGTGAATTTGCCAGAGAAGGTGATTTGGGTGGTCTAACGGGAGAATGGGGATAAGCTGATTCAGAGTTGGTGCCGACGCGCACTTGAGATACAGATCTCGACACGGCAGGAGTAGAAGATTTGGATGCTGGCGGAGAGAATGATCGGGAGGTCGACCCCTGATCTGAACGGGTCAAGGCTTCTTCGTATTCTAGCAAAAGGGCTTCATGACTGGGGGTTCCGAGTATCGTTAGCTCCATTGATAGTTCTCCCGGATGTTGAGACGAATAACTTGCCTAGTGAACAGATCAACCGTCTCCATACCACCTCTCTCTCCACCGCCGACCGCACCGGTCGCAACTTTCATGAAGTCCAGACTATCTTGCAAGCTCTCTATGACAGCTGAGAAAGCTTTGTGTATCTCGGGTGATCTCACATGCGAGAAAGACCAATCGAGCGGTTTATGCAGGTCTGCGAATCCCGATAATAATAGGGTACGTATGTAATTCAGTGTAGCCGTGGAGTGGAAGTAGGCGCTGATATTGTGAGCCATGAACATCAGTTTTGTAACCCAGTGCGTTTCATACAAGAATGAGGAGGTGGGGAAGGATGAATTTCGATAAGCAAAGCGTACTCACCCCAGTAACCTCTCGGGATCAGGGTTCCTATCGCTCTTATCGTATCCGTTCACATTATCACCTCTGAAACTCAACACTTCCCTCTTCTCGATTTTGGTACTGCCAGATCCACCTTCATCTGGGACTTCGAAATCAACCATTTCGGTAGGTTTCGATCGGGGTTTGGCATATTGACCTGCGATTCTGGCGATTCGAACCACTGGTAGACGTGATCCGTGGAGGATGATCAATGACATGAGGAGTATTCTGAGCGAGAGGATTCAGTCAGCTCAAGGTATGCGAGAAGCTGCATCTTCAGCTTACAAGGATAATTTATGCTCGATTGGGTCCTAAAATGTCGTCTCATTAGGTCATGACACTCGGATAGATCGTAGATTTATCATACGTACAGATGAACAATCATCAAACAACTCTGCGCAATCTCCACCCTGGAGTAGGAACGCTTTACCAGCTGCTACATCTGCCAATTGACTTCTCAAGCGGTCGATCTATACTCGGACACCATTAGCGTACGAGGTGTTGGTAGATCATCGGATACGAGTGAGCACTGACCTCTACAGGAGATACTAGAGGAGGCAACCTTCGTAATTTCGTTAATACTTTTTCGAGATGCGCTTTGTCTTCGTAAATCACATCCTGAAGTTGTTTTGATCAGTGATATTACTCTTTGTGTATACACAGCACTGAGTTTCTCAACAGAAGACTAAGTGCTCGTCTTGCAATGGGCAGTTTGTCACGCTGAATCGTTCGACCACTCACCTGTGCGATAGGCTTCTCCCTCCAGCTCGATGGTGTCCACTCCTTAATCGACATGTTCGATCTTGTATCGTTGTGAAGGTATCTTCTATAGCCGATGACTCTAGTACGACCTGGGTAGACAGAGGATAGTGCTTGAATGCCCTTTATATCCCTTTGAGCTACTCGAAAATTCCTAAGCAAATGTTTCACTTTGAAAAAAAAAAGTTCTGTAGATTTCGGTCCGGCAAAGGGGATAAGAGACAGTCAGGAAGGTCGAATGCTTCTTTTCGGAACGTTTCTTTACTAAGTAAGAGTAAGAAGACATCTAGCACTCAGACGCAATAAGGTACTTGCTTCATCACCCATGTCCCAACTTTTTCTGGTTCACTCGAAACGTTTCAAGATATCCGACCTCCACTTGAGGAACTCGAGTCATATACATACATGCTTACGTATTCAAATCCTCTCACGACTACCGTGGGAGACACAATGTTGGCAACGGGGTGTGTATGGTATGCGTGGCACAGATCCCGCATATGGAAGTACGTGTTTTGTGTACCTGTCCGTGCTTTTCATATGACCGATATCTTGCTTGCCACTTAGCACTACAGCTCCTTGTTTCAATCTGTGTCTCAATCCTTGCCAATCCCGATCCAATCGTGCAGTGTGTATGATCGTACCTACTTGCAATCACAATCCGATTGACGGTCTTAGTCATCGATCACAAAGCACACAGACACGCATAAACTATGCGGCAATTGCTTATCTCGTTATTACTGCGTGTCTTTGAAATGGCTCAAGGACATAACGAGATAACAGATTAATTTGGCTTGAATAAAATCTTTTCTACCATACCCTATGGTAGAAATTCATCATGACGTTACTACACGAATGGATTTCAAACTACTACTACTGTTACTACAGCTAACTGTAGTTTCACTTTGTTTACCCTCTAAGGTAAACATTGGCGCTCTGAACGACCAAATTAGAGTTCAGTCTAACGTATCTTCCTTGTTCTTCAACATGAGCACCGCAGTGTGAAAACCGCGTTTTCCATGTATAAGGTCCACCGGCTCGGAAAAGCCACACCGGATTGTATACTTGATCGAGCGAGAAGGAAGATAAGAAGGGCGTAAGGGGGATAAGGGCGGATTATGTGTCATCTGCTAAAAAATTAGGGTGATGATGGGGGATCATAATTATCAAGGCATTCACGGTGATCTCCCGCGTACAGTCTTTTCATGTTTAACATCAGGGTAAGAAAGGTAAACATATCGGATGTTTTACTTTTTACTATAGCAGGTAAAAAATTGGGAAGTGGGAAAAACACCGCGCGAGGGAAAAACTGCAATCGTAAACAGCCTACAGCCCACAGCCCTCTCTCTCTCTCTTCTGACGACAACGCACAACGTACAGCATACAACGTACAGTGGGAATCATACCTTACCGTTTACAGCATTATTTCAAAAGATGATATGATATATCCCATCTCATCGCTCTTCTTTTCATTCTTCCTTTTGCTTCATCACTATTGTTCTCATATATCTCATTAGTTGTGTCACATGCGAGCAACCTGAATTAACTTCGAAGAAGCGTGCGAACAGCGAGGTATAATCGTGGAATTTGGAAAACGCAGCCAAGGGTGATTTCAAGTAAAGAAGATTAATCGAATTATACAGAGAGGAATTCCTGGATTCTTACTACACTTCCCGACGATATTCAAAGGCATTCCTTTTGACTTTTGTCGATCACCGTTATCATCGAGAAGAACAAGAAGAAGAAGAACATAGTAAACAACATTCCACAACCCATCAGAAGGTTATATTCGACGGAGTAACAATTGGATCGTGTCCGAGATATCAGACTAAAATAGAAAACAACACTACTGTCTCTTAGAAAGATCATTTATCAGGTGATAAAATCATTGTTGTTGTTGTTGTTGTTGATTAACCTCTTGGCTTTCATCAACATATATATCAACCGATTCCCGAGAAGCAATTTCACGAAACATATACACACAAACAACTCATTTCATCTCAAATTTACCATCTTCGCCAACTATCTCACGTCCACACGACATCACGCCTATTTCACACAAAATGATCTCCCTACCGCCATCTATCAATCGATTGATCCTCATCTTCATACTAGGTACCTCGCTCATAACGTACGTCAACGCAGCAGCAGCCGCCCCCGCCGACAAATTACAACCCCGAGCACCTCAGCCATCGCGTCGTATGGGTGCACAAAAACGAGCCAAGAAAGTCGAACCATTGAAGAAGAAAGATTATTCAAGTTTCCTCTGCCCTGGTGGATCTGTTGCCTGTCCCATTCCCACCTCTGACGATATTTCACCGGAGAGTGTGAACAAGTTGGAAACTAGTTTGAACAGTCTGGCAGATTGGTTCAAAGTTGGTTTTGAATGTGTAGAGTTGGATAGCGAATTGAACTCTTGTGGGGGTTGTTTGGCTCTTGGCGCTGGGTGAGTTTGCTATTACGCGTCGATCACTTAATGATCCGTGGTCGATCAGTGTATTACTAGGAAGGAAGAGCTGACCTCAAACTGGGTTCATACGAAAACAGTCAAGATTGCTCACTTATCGCCAACGCTCGAGCAACAGGTTGTGAATCCGGTACATGCCAAGTATACTCATGCTTCGATGGATACGTCGTTTCTCCCGATCGTCAAACCTGTGTGAAGAAAGGAACGATCACACCTGCTACACCAGTGACTGCTATAGGACTAGAATCGGAACAAGATGGAGGAGATCAGATCGTGTTGAGTTAAAATCACACACGATGTATCTCGCTTCGTTCAAATTCAAGTTCTCCGATCTTCAGATCTTCGACAGGAAAGGTCTTTATAATAAATAGCATTCATCAACAGTACACACATGTAGCATTACCAACAATAACATTTTATCTAGAGGTCAAATATCTTTTACCTTTCATACTATCCGATTTTACTCCCCTATGGACATTTATCTTTTCTTCTTCCTTTCTACAACCCTTGGACATTTTTACCCTTACTACTTCTTTCGTTCTTCGCTATCTTTTCCTTTCTATCCCTCATTCGTTTACCTGCGTTTACTCTGCTTTGCTTTAGTAATGCTCGGAGGAAAAGGGACATTTTATTACTTATACTTGCCATATCATATCTATTGATATATAGAATACATAGAGGTTTTTAATCGGAAATATGAAAATATCATATCATATCAGGTGGAAGGTATCGGTTGCAGTGCATCAACAACAAGATTCATCTTCGCCTATTGACTACGTGTACGCGTTCTATGGCCCAATGATCCGCATGTACGTAGTTACATGGACCATCAGCTCTCTGGATTTATGCTGTGACAGACGAGAAGATGATGATGAGGATGGAGGATATCAAACGAATGGAAACTGCATGGATGAATGAATTGTTCATAATTCCCGGTCCGAAGTTGAATTCGGGAATCGAGTTGTAAAAAGATCAACGAACATCCACTCAGTTCTGCAGATCATTTCGTGTCTTTGTTGTACGATACTTCTTCAAACAGCATATCCATTCCTATTGAAGTGAAGTATACTTGACATCTGTCATCTCCATAACCTGCAACGTCAGTCGTGTCGAAAACATTCATACATATACCTCACCATGTCATCGTCATCGACAAGCACGACGAAGGAGATTCGACCGAAGATCGAATATTGTATATTCGACATGGATGGGTTATTGAGTGAGTGTACTGGCACCTCTTACCATTCTCATTCTCATTGTCGTCCGACGGCTGTCTCGACCTGTCGCTGATGTGATGATTGTGTTTTCTACAGTGTGAGAGATACCGAATCATAGATTACTGTGATACTAAAAATGCTGATGATTACCATGATATTATATCTCGATTACGATAGTGATTCCGAGGTAAGTCAAGTTGACATGGACCTGATCCTCACCTCTCAAATGAACTCTAGAATGAGGATTTAGGGTTCTGATAATCTTTTTGGTCTCATAGAGGATATATACACAGGTAACAAGTAAGTCTGCCGTTCCAGCGTTCTTCTTTTACTCCCCAACAACTAAGGTGGTGTAACCTAATTAGATAGTACACTCGAACGATATGGGTACAAGATGACTTGGGAGATCAAAGCGGGAGTGATGGGGAAGAGTGAGTCTACTTGATACTTGATACTCTCAAATTGTGTATCCCGACGATAAAGGGACAACGTATGAACGAGGGAGGGCGTATCATACTCGAGCTCAGGAGGTCATGATGGCGAGCTGACAAATGATTGAATACTTCAACAGCATCGGTCATGGCGGCAGAGTACATCCTCTCTCATTTCCCACGAGTAAAGGAAGACATGACAGTGGAAGAGTACATGAAAGAAGGAGATAGGAAGAGGGAAGAGTTGTTCAGGAAAGTAGAACCTATGAGAGGTGCTGCGGCTTTGGTCAAAGGTCTGGTGAGTTAACTGCACATTATCACATTCAGCTGCCATAGTCACAAAAATCTCCTATGAGTAATATAGCTGAAATCAGTCAAATTTTGTATGATCAATAGTACGATGTAGGCGTACCGATCGCTTTAGCTACTGGATCAACCTATGAAAACTTCCAATATAAAACGGTAAGTCGTCTTTATCGCTCTTCCACCATCCTCTAATCCTCCAAACTATATACCATGTGTGTGTGCTGACAAACTATCATATGCTAATTTCGCTTTATGATATGAACTGTAGACCCATCTCCCTCACATATTCTCATTGTTCCCTCCATCATGTATTTTAACAGGCGATTCACCAGAAGTGAAACCTGGTAGGGGTAAACCTAAACCTGATGTTTTCTTAGCTGCTGCTCATAGTTTAGGTGAGTCATTATAACATCACTTAATCCTATCAATTTCATATCGAAGTGATCTCGATATACAGATAGATACTCCTATACGCACCTACTCATCGAGCAAGAAAGTTAACCTTGATCTTTGTTCCTTTACAGGTAGGGATGTAGGTACTGCTGAGGAATGTACCGATGCCCAACGGATCGAAAGATCGAAAGGGATCGTATTTGAAGATGCTAGACCGGGTGTGATAGCTGGTGTAGCAGCAGGTATGAACGGTAAGTGGATTTACCATTATGACTATATCGTGGATCTACCTCACCTGCCGCTCTGGACATCCTTGATTTTTCTTATACATGTCCTGTTCCCTTCAACTGTACGGTTGTGTACACAGTCATTTTGATAGATCGCTTACTGAACATTCCCTCACAGTGATATGGGTACCGGACCCAGAACTATTAGCTTTGGATCCAGAAGCCAACTTCGGTGCTAAACAGGTGTTATCGCATTTGGAAGAGTTCAATCCTGAAGAATGGGGATTACCTCGCTTGGAAGGGTTCAACGTGAGTTTACACATCAAGAAATTTTACTTCTCAATTGGCGAACCATGATCACATGCATGTGTGAGACGATGCGAACTGATATCATCATTGTGTATTATGGGTTTAGCATTGCCCTCCAACCTCGGAACCTATCTCAGATTTATAGATCCAAAAAATCTATAGCCAGTCAAGGATAACATGATATATATATATCAGTAGAATGTAGATGACGGAATCCACTATATCTTGAACAATGGACCAATTAATCAATCATAATCACAATGCATACCAAAATAAAATAAAATTACTTATAACTTCTTATCGAACCTAATTTAGAGACTGAGAATGATTTTTAAACTCATTGTCCTACCTGTGTCGAGCATAGTTGGCGAAGGTACTTTACGCCTCAAAACCTCTCAAACCATCTACGATCCTCCAGATACCCCAAGCTCCAGGGTCAGGTACTTCCCTCTTCTTCAAGTCTTCTTGATTGACATAAGCACCTCTACCAGCTTTAGCGACCAACTCTTTAGTCTTGTCAGCAGCTTTGTGGGCATCTTCAGCGGCACCGTTAAGTCCCTTGGAAGGTAGGGAGGCGATGAAAGCTTCGAGGGGGTCTACGAGGGTTCTGGAGGGTGGTCTGGCTCTGGTGTCTGCATATATCTCTTTGCATCAGCGTTTCTCCTTTGTCATAGGAAGGTCAGTCAGTAATGGCAGAGAAGACTTACATTTGTACAAAGTGTCCAAAGCCTGTTCAGCAGCCCCGCTCCAAACATCCGGTGTGGTCTGTTTATTACCTTGGTTCGCTGCATCTCTCAAAGCTTTACCCAATCCAGCAAAGAAGATGGAGTACAATGCACCGGAAGTACCTCCCATATCTTCTTCTACCACTTCGGCAATCACACCGATATCTTCAATCACATTCTTTCCGGCCAATTTGCCCGATTCGATCACTTTGAGAATGGCTTTGGCACCTGCTTCCAAGGTTAGGCCTGCATCTCCATCACCTGCGATTTGGTCTTGTTGGGTGAGTTCGGGTTCAGCAGCGATAAGAGCTTTACATGATCGGGTGATGGCGGCCAAGAACTCGGATGAGTCGGTTGCTGATGCAGGTTATGCGATCAGCATGCATATCATACATGTGGAGCATTCAAATTTTTTGACTGGCGTTGGAACCGGTAAAGAGCAGGTGAGATACTCACGAGCTAAATCGACTTCCTTGCCTTTCTTCTCTTGTACGACCTCATCGACCTTCGCACCAACCACTCCAGGTTCTTTACCTGATGTCCAAGCCCATCCAGGAGCACTGGCGGGGGCATCGAGGTATTCCAAAATTTGTGAAGAGGAGTAAGTTGATGATTCGGATTTACCAGGGAGGAGCAAGAGGGTAAGTGAGAATCCAGGCATGTTGAGGGATGTCATGTATGTTCCGGAGAGGACTCGTCGGGTCTTGATGTTTTTGCTTTGAAGCCATTTTACAGCTAAGCAATGACAAAATAATCCAATTTATCAGTTTTGAGTAGTTCGATAGTCATTGATTTGCGGATGTGAACCCACCTTCACCGGTGATACCACCAATTTCCAATTCACTAATAGCTCCTAAATTGTTGACTAACAAGACAACTTCGTCTGATCCATCATTCTTGAATGGGACATAAGATCTCTCGGGATCGTCGGTATTCGTGATCTTAGATAACATCTGATCGACCAATTGGGCAATAGAGGGTAATTCAAGTTTGTGTGTACCGGCTTCGTTGTGAATACCCATACCTAATTCAAGTTGGTTGTCGTCCAAGTGTGATTCACCGACATTGGTTCCGGGGACCTAGATGAGCAATGAACATTCAGTACATCTTTCTGCCGTATAACGTGGAGTCATAACTTACATGACAGTGATCGAGTCCTACACCGATAGTACCCAATCTCGAAGTAACGTACTTGGCGACATCCTCGACGGTGTCAAGGTCGGCTCCTTGGTCTGAGAGCGCAGAGGCGATCTTGTATACTAAGATGGTACCAGCGAGACCTCTAAGAGATGGTACAGAGTGTTGTCAGCCAACGTTCCATCTACTGTTGAGCAAGAATTAAATGAGCGTATGAGTAGAAGGGGTGTAAGACGGAACTTCGATCGGGCAGTACCACACTAACCTTCTACCAACAATCGTACCCTGTTCTCTCGAAACGGCAACATCATCCTGCACCAACAACACTCTAACATCACCAGGTTTACCTGAAGCTCTATGTTGTTCAGCAGCAAGACCGAAATGAAGTGCGTCTCCCGTGTAGTTCATAACCACTATCAAAGCTCCTTTCTCCCTCGTAACCAATTCAACACCTCTTCGGACTTGGGCGACATTGGGGGAAGCAAAGATGTTTCCGCAAATCGCAGCGTCCAAGAGACCCTTGCCTACGAATCCGGCATGGGCAGGTTCATGTCCTGATCCACCTCCTGAAAGAAGGGCGACTCGAGGTTTGCTAGGCGGAGTGTAGGTGACTGTCATATACCGTACGATATAAAAGATCAGCTTGAGCTTAAGATGAAAGACAGCAATGTGTCATGCATGACACTCACCCCTTTGTCCCTCGTCAAACTTGACTTCCGGGTTCAAATTGACCAAACCCTTGAGGGAATCCACTACGAGAGTAGCGGGGTTGTTAAGCAGATGTTTGTCTGTAGGTTAGCCAGTATGTTAGCTCTAGCTTTGTTGTTCATGTCTAAGTTCGTTCACTCACGTTGAGGTGCCATGGTTGACAAGGTTTTCTAATGATGTGGAAGAAGAATAAGATACAATATTAGGAGTCTGATCCTCTGTTACATGGGTAATAACCCTTCTCTACTCTACTATATGTATATGTATATATGCATGAGATGGGAGGGGGGCGAGGGGTCAGTTTGTCCATCCGTCCTGAGTGTGTGGTGGTATTTCTCGGTCCGAGAGGAATGTCTGGGATCTCGAGCGGTTCTAAAAGTAATATCCGGCAATTACCGGGACATTATTCACTTGGAAAAGCGGAGATATAACGTACATAACAACAACGAGTACACATCCTATTTAAGCATCTCTAACAGCTATCGACATCTTGACAGTATCTCTAGCTTCTGCATGACAATGTGCTCTCAACACGTCCACAACCCCACTCAACGCACAATGAGCATTCAACGCCGCATCTCCGAATGACCTTTCGGTCGGTTTGGCCTTGTTTATCGTCTTACCAATGAAACCCTTCCTACTTCCTCCTACTAACATTGGATATCCCTTCAAATCTCCTTCTATCAACTTATTCAGATTCTTCAACAATACCAAGTTATCTTGATGGGTCTTGGCGAACCCTAACCCAGGATCTAAGATGATATTCCATCTCTTCACTCCGCTCTGTATAGCTTTATTAACCAAATCACTCAATTCCTTTTTAACTCCCTCGACTACACCTCCATAGGATGCGTAATCGGTCATCTCAGCTGAATTCATATTCTTAGAATCGCCCCTGGAATGCATCAATACCACAGGAACGTTCGATTCAGCCATCACTTCCAACATCCCTGATTCATTACCTCCTCTGACATCGTTGATGAGACTGGCACCGGCCTCAATCGCCTTCTTTGCTACACTAGCTCGATAGGTATCGACCGATATGGGTACGTGCCTCAGATGATCATTTGAGGATGACCGTACGGCCTGGATCAGAGGTATCACTCGATTGATCTCTTCTTCCTCTGTACATGGGTCTGAACCAGGTCGAGTCGACATCCCGCCTATGTCCAATATATCAGGATGATCATCTCCTTCGAATAGCTTTTCTACTGCTTCCAGAGCGTAAGATGGATCGGTACGTGCCGGATCACCATCCGAGAAGGAGTCGGGTGTAGCATTGAATATCGACATAATGTACGGTGTTGAGGGTGTAGAGAGGCGTAGAGGTTTGGAAGGACCGGAGAAGGGTATGATAGGCTGAAGAGGTGGTGGGGTAGTTTGGGGTAATCGAGAGAGAAGTTGATGTATTGTCTGTCGCAGAGAAGGATGGACAAGATTGGGTGCGATGCTATGCGATCACATCAGCGAGCCGTTCGTAAAGGATGATTTGTTCGTGCTTGAACTCACTCTGCTAGAGGTCTCAGTACAAATTCCCTTTCTCCCAAGCTCTTATGAGGGCATTCCAACCACCCAACACCATCTTCATCAGGTTCGTCTCCCCTCTTACCAATCTTGACCTGCTCTGTACCGTAGAATATCAGATCTAGGTCAATGACTCGCGGGCCATTCGTAAATGTTTTGGTCCTTCCTACTGACTTCTCAGTCCGTTTCAGGAGACGTAACAGGTCAAGAGGAGATAACGTCGTTGAGATCTAAAACAAGTAGAATTGTAAGGACAAACCCCGTTATTCGTGATGTGATAAGGAAGAGAAGCCCACCTCAATTACCCCATTCACGAACCTATCTTGATCTTCTACATACATCGGTTCACTCTCATACAGTCTACTCGTATTCTTCAACTGACATCCATTATTCTGTAATTCGTTGATGGCTTTATGTATATTATCTACCCTATCTCCTATATTTGAACCCACAGCGATGAATATCCGTTTATCCGCAGAGGAAGATGACGAAGACGAGGAAGTAGGCAAAGGGTAGTCTGATTTGGTTCGGTGTATGGTTATACTTGGTACAGCAAAGGGTATAGCAGATGGTTTACGGATCGTTATTGACACTGAAGATGAAGGGGAGGTTGATAATATGGGTAGGTTCAATAGGTGTGATCCGAGAGAATGGATGAGGGATTCGATCGTACCGTAAGATGAGTTGGATACGAACTATAGTTGATAAACAAAGGTCAGCATGATGTACCTGGTGCAAAAGACTGTGTATGTAATCATGCACCATACTATATCGATCCAACAAGGGAAACCGTGAAAGACAAGCAAGGGATGGCAGATGGCAGATGATGAACGTCAGACTCACCTCATAAACCTGATCTGCAAAGTACTTATGATCCCATTTTCCCCAATCCACATCCCCACCTTCGACATCCACCTCCAATCTCTGTTTCTCCCCTCTCTCATGGGGATGTAATCCAATTATACATTCCAATTTTATATCCTTAATCTCACATTTCCTGTTTTCCACCACAACCTCCTTGTCATCCAACGAATATGTAGCTTTATACCTGGCGGAATCAGCATGTAATAAAGCCTTAGGCATGACAGCTTCTATCTTCACTCTATCTACATCAGGCAGGGCGGAAGGAATCGTCGACACCTCCCTCAAAAGTGCCCATGGACCGTTCCATACTCTCCGTGGACAGGAGACGAGAGCGTAAATGGATTTCGAAACTGCGGAGTAGTTCACTCCCAGACCGCTCATCGAGTCGCCCGTGGCTGTATCTAATATAGATCCATCGCGGAGAAACATTGATATGTTGAGTATGATGGGACATGGTGGAGGAGGAGAGAGGTTGAAGGCAGATGGACCGAGGCCGTTGGGAAGGTGGATGGAAAGCGATGAGAGGTTGACGCTGTCGCTGTCCGATGATGGTGGAGATGACATGGCGAAAGACGGAGTATGATACTTGATGTTACCTGCAAAGAGTCCTCGGAGCAACGTACCAAATGCTTCTCGCCCAGTCAGCACAGGCAGATAGATGATGATGAAAGGAGATCCATAAACTACTTGAGAGGAGAGGAGATATTTCGAGTGGACAACTTGGAGTGGAGGGGGTTTTTCAGACTTTTCACGTGGCACAATTCAGGTGAGAGGTAATGAGCAGCGTAATAATGATAGTGAGGAGACCAAGCCTCAACATTTGTATAAGAACAATTCGAGATGAGAGCACAGACAGACAGACTTGTACAATAGAACATGCATCATGTGAAACGTATATACAGGAAAAACGGACCCGAGTCTGATCACCTACCAATCACTCATCAGTGATACTCCCACCTGTCCTCCTCCTTCCTCCGGGTCTACCATTCCTCTCCCTCAATTCAATCTCTTCAGGCTTCCAATTTCTTTCCACTTCACCTCTTCCTTTCCTTCTTCCTTTCTTATCCCCACCAATATTATACTTCATCCACCTCGATATCAAAACCATCAATCCTGCTGTAAGTCCAATAGGAGGTACGAGCCAACATAACTTGTACCACCATCCATCTATAATCGGTATACCAATCCCAAATCCCTGAGATACCCTCCACTTATTTACCAGTTTATCAATTTGAACTTCTAAATCTCTGATCGTTCCAGAGTTGTCCAGGACGTAAGTTGAATAATTGATTTTCTCAGAGAGGGACATTTGAGACGATATACGTGATTTAGCTTGTGTTTCGGTTAAGGGGGGTGAATTGGGGAGGGGACGGGATATGAGACGAGACAATTGAAGTTTCTCATTGCTTCATTGGGTAGAAATATAATCATCAGCATGCGTACTGGAGACGGCTAAACAACTAAAGAATGATCTCTCTCTCTCTCTCTCTCTCTCTCTCTCTCTCTGCGAAAAGACGTATTTTGCTTCACCTAAGCAAGCTAAGATTATGAGTATAGTATTGCACTCACACATATACGACCACAATCTCTCCTACCCACTTCCACATCCCCGCCTCAATCAACAACGGCACATCAACGATTACCGCCCATTCACCTTTAAGCCAATACTTCACGGTCCTCTTGACCATCTCCCGTCTTACTAAGGGGTGAATAACCCCATTAAGCCATTTTCTCTCGTTCGGATCATTGAATATGATTTCACCAAGAGCGGCTCTGTCCAGCACGCCGTTGGGATCGAGGATTCTGTCAGGACCGAAATGATTGATGATAGTCGTGAAGCCTGATGTTCCTGGTTCAATCACTTCTCTGGCTAGGAGGTCGGCATCGATTATAGGTATGTGGTGGTGTTCGGAAAATATCTTGGAGACTGTTGATTTACCTAACAACGAGTATAGGCTCAGCATGAGTCATAGTGAGACTGAGGGTCCAGCGGAAGGTTGTGAGAGATATGTCTTACCTGATGCTATACCTCCTGTTAGACCAACGACTGAAGCAGACCAGCACAGTCAGTGGATCTTTACTCTATCGAGATCGATAGTGCCGAGGTATAGTGTATCTCTAACTCACCTAACATCTTTGCGTATGTGATAGCTGAAACTACGAGCTGTCTCTGATATCGATGATCGATCAAGAAGGAAAGAAGCAGAAAGAGACAAGTACATGCAACAACACGTCAAAAGAACTGTCTGGTCTTGCAAAGTGGAGGTGATTTCGACTTGGTAAAGATAAGCTGTTGTGTAAAAATCCACGGTATGCCATATTCTCATGGGTATGATGGAGGACTGTTCCATTTGTACCAAGACAGACAACATACATAAGCTCTCAAGGTGGTATATATTACAAGCTACAATATATCTTATATCTTATTATTGTCAACTGTTCAACTTTCTACTATCAGTACTCGTGAATATTCTATCCGTAAAAGCTCCAATCCAATCCAGTCACGTCTTCCATCCTACAATCATCCTACTCCAATGTCCCTCCTAAACCCTGTACCAAAGCCGCTATCATCCCCTTCTTAATGCTCAATCCTTCTCTAAATCTACACATTATCCAATTCGAATTATTCCCCACCATATTACCCGATCTACTATTAACCGCTCTGATAACCAGCTCCGCAGCCATCTTTCCAGTATTGATCCTGTTCTCACCATCCGGATCAGATCCACCAGGTTCTAAAGTGTTTTTCAAAGCTTTCCAAGAATCTTCCAAAGTCAAGTTATCATTATCGCTCCGTGGGTGTGCATCCGTATGTTGTCCGCTGAACGAACATCCATATTGTTGACATAGTCTAGTAGCAAATACTAACAATCCAGGATCATTCACTACGTGTGAATCGGAAACGTGACAACATGATTTTAACCTTGTCAACAAATCCAATTGGACCGGTTGAGGCGCAGCGATTGGGGGTGAAATTGGTGAGATGTTGTTGTTGTTGTTGTTATTGTTATTATTATTCTGAATAGACGACGAAGATTCGTTTGTCTGCTGTTGCTGCTGCTGTTGCTCGATATTCGGAGGAGTATCGAACATACTGAACATCCCACCGAAATTCGGTGTCGTGTCATTCCCACCCGTCGAAGAGCTTCCATTCTTATATAAATCTGAGGTATTCAAACCAGCAGTGAAATCTGCGAATTGCGGATCGGGCGATACGGGTAAATTGAACGGCATAGGTAATTGATAATTGAAAGGTTGAGGGGAAGTGTTGGTATCTCTGAATAAAGGTTGTTGAATATGATGTTGTGGGAATGACGACGAGGTCGATGAAGATGGTATAGGAGGCGGTGGGGGCATACTAGCTCGGGGAGAAAGAGTTTCTGAATCTCTCATATTCCTCGATGACATTTCGTCATTCGTTTCATTTTCTGAAGATTCGACTGTAGGAGTAGGTAAACCCAATGCTCTCCTCTCCCTCTCTCTGGCTTCTTTCCTTGCTCTCACCCTTTCTGACATTGGTACGCCACCTTCCTTGAGAGCTTTGCCCCTTCCTGTAGGTCCCGATCCTATCCTGCCCCTATCGGCCAATGGCAAGTTCAACAATGCTCTCAAAGATCCATTCTCCTGTTCTAGGTGTAGGATCCGTTCTTCGAGCGTGGCGAGATGCTCCGCACGTCGTAGACGGAATGCTCGTTGGACTTCCCTCGCACGAGAGGGTGGTAGTTTGTCATTGGGCTTGCGTCCCCGAGGTTCATGACGGTCCTTTTTATCGAAAATAAAAAGAAGACAAGAGTCAGTAGGTTGTAATTTGGGTGCAGAAGAGAGGTACGATCAGTCGACATGAAGCCCGACTCACTTTCGGTGTATTCCCACCATCACTATTATTTGCATTATTATTGGTGTTGTTATTATTCGTCGAACCTGATGAAGAAGGAGCAACCGAAGTGGAAGTCGAGGCCTGGTTTTGGTTTTGGTTTTGGTTTGTATTTGGATTATTATCAGACATGATTACGAGTAGTTGCTATTTGCAATACCCAATGGATTACCGTATCAAAGGATATTGGGTGGTATTTGGTTTTCGTTATCTAATCTAACCTATCCTATTGAATTGACGATGATCTGACGATCTGACGTGCTCGTACGGTGAGATCAGATCACGGACGTGTACGTGTTAAGAGGTGACGACGTGCCAGTATGATGTGAGATGGGAAAATCAAAGATGAAATAAATCGAGGATGAGGTGCAATCCATGCTATTTGAAAAACATGAACAGTAACTTACCCCATCATCCATCAATTGCAATTTGGTTTTGTTTTCGCACAGACCACTCCAGCTATCCAATCACAGACATCCCATCCTTTGATCTTAATTTCCTTTTCAGGCAAAAACCACTCGGCTCGGAGCTTGACAATGGGTCGTGATGGGTATCGGCGATTCCGTATGAGGCACGAAGACATGTTATTTCACCTTTTAACATCATCTCTCTCTTTTTTTTCAATTTCTCATCTGTCCCATCATGTAAATCTCATCACGCGAGGTTCACGGCTGGGACCACATGAAACAGTTTCAGAGTACTTGAGGTTGACTCTCGCTTAACTGACTGTTGATCTCATGTATTTGACATTTGCTCGTAAGAGAAATCACAGAAATTCAAATACCCATCGTGATCATCAGGATGATTCACGAATTCAAGGTTATCCTGACAGGAAAGTACGTGATATGTGTATTGGTCTTGGTATGTGATAGAGATGATGGCATAGACTAAGAACTCAAAGAAGAGAAATCGTATATAAAATAGTAAATAGGATAGATTCTTCCGCATACAATACAGGTTTTAGTATGAAAGTGAAAAAAATGGAAAAAAGAAAGAATGGATGATGAATTGGTTGGAGGGCCAAAGCGAATAAAGTGAATAGAAACGGTTTGGAAGGATCCAATCTTTCCTGACTTGACATTCTTCAAGACCCTCTAAGCTCTTGCCCTCTAAATTTACGTTTTTCCTCACTGCCAACGCTCAATACTTAACTGCAACATCCACCTTGCGATGTACTAGATTGCTTGTTGACGTCCACACCTCGTCGATCGGCTCCGAGAGATACAGGTGCAGCTTCTTGAGGTTGAGAGTCGATCAGTCGGGTCTTGATGTCTCTGCGAGACAAGGGGGCAAAGTTCAGCGAAATTTCTTCATCATGGTAATGGCAGTCCAGAGATATTCCTTGTCTTCGTCTGGCATGATAATTTCCTCATTCACTCGGAACATCGTCATTGACCATTCTGCTCCTTCCCCTACCCATAAATCTCTCAGGTCATCCCAACAACCCTTGTCCGCCAACAAACGAAGCACTCGCGTCGTCCGACCTTGCCTCTACGAGAATTACGATTCACTCAACTCACCTGGCAAGAGTGAAGAAAGCCTCTTCTACACCTTCATTCGCCTTAGCTGAAGTTTCCAAAAATCTCAATCCGAATTCATCGGCCAAAGCACGACCTTGTTCGAGCGTTACGACTCGCTTCTCATCCCAATCGCATTTGTTACCAATCAAGATCTTGTTGACTCCCGGTGAAGCGTGTTGTTCGATGTTGGCATGCCAAGTTCGGATGTCTAGTGGGAGGGAGTATGGTCAGTACAAACATAAAGGGATAAACCCTCCGATAACAACGCAGTGATTGTCACTGTGACAAGGAAGCTTCAAATTCCACTATGACTGCCCTCCTCCACAGAGAATTCTGTGATATACGCGTGATCCATTAGGAGAATTCAACTCACTGTTGAATGATTTCTCATCTGTAACGTCATACACCAACAAAATACCCATAGCACCTCTGTAATAAGCTGTTGTAATAGTCCTGAATCGTTCTTGACCTGTTGACAGTATATGAATTAGCATATAACTTCAGGACCAGATATTTCGACGATGAGGGGAAGTTTGACAAAGTGACTATAAGCCTGAGGATGGATAAGAGGCCGAGAGAGGGGCAACGTACCGGCTGTATCCCACTGATTGAACGAAAAGCATTTATCATCAGCAAAATGATCATATGAATAGATTGTGGAGCATGGTATAACAAGGAGATGCTGAATCACAAAATAAGACTTACGATCTGTAATTTGATTCTCTTTCCGTCTAGTTCGATAGTCCTGATCTTGAAATCGATACCTATAAGGTAACAACAACACTATTAGCATGAGATTTCGACATACCAGCACGTATGAATATATGGATCGAATATCTCTTTTCTTTCGGTTCATTGATTGCCACCAGCGATAATCTCATTCCACACGTTATCCCTTTGACCATCCCACACTGTTCCTCTCTCTCTACCTTGCACTCGTACGTTGTCGGGAAGTATGACTCACCGATGGTAGTGATGAAAGATGGTGTCCACGCATCATCACAGAACCTAAGGAGTAGACATGATTTACCGACACCTGTGAAACACCCAAGTATGTCAGTATCGGTAGTCCAGAATCAGGAAAACGTTGAGCGTGACGGAATGGGACTAAATAGGCCAGGACATACCTGAATCACCAATGAGAAGTAATTTGATCAAACTATCATATCGAAGAGTGTCAACGTCAGTGAACAATCAGCATTTTCCCCCACAAGGTTTAAGTATTTATTATTGTCATTTGATGAACGCGTAGTCTCTCATACACGTCTCTCCGTCTTGTTGGGCAGTGGAGTGAAATCAACTTACAAATCGTAATGAGGACCTGCCATGTCGACCTTCTGTCGTCTTGTGCTGCTGTGTGATGGTGATAGTATGAGAATGAAAGGATTGATATAAGAGGTAATTGATGATGATGGAGTATGGTCGTGTATGTTATGGTGGAGTTGGATTTGTGAATGTGGATAGACAGGTGATCTCACTTTCTCACTCTCACTCTCCTCTTGCTGTGTACGTTATAGGAAGAGATAAATACAAGTACCGGACTCAACCGCAAATGGACACCCACTCACACATCCCACGTGGGACTCACCCTGGATACCCCATACACCCACACGCAGCCGGAGATATAACCCATATTGGCCTTGGTACAAACGGTATTTGGCAATGTGGCAGGTTTAAACACCTTGCTGAAGGCGCGTTCATCAACTTGGACGGTCTATCGAAAGGTCAATATTTCAAGAATATGTTCATCCATCTTCTTCTGCTTTTTCACTCCAGCCCATAATCATCACGGGTGATCATCGCATCATGAACAGCTCAACCAGATCAACAGGCTTCGGTGGTCTTGGGGGTTCCACTTCAGCCAGACCACCAGCCAATACCACATTGTCATCTTTGTTGGCTCAAGCGAATTCACTGAACGAAGTTGACTATGATTCCGAATTACCTCAGATCAGATTTGGGATCGATGATATTGAGAGAATGAGTGAGGCTGTTGCTGGGAGGGGCAAAAAGGGAAGGAATGAGAAAGGGGAAGGGTGAGTCAATTCGTCCGATATAAACCATCCCAACAAGTCTAGAGCAGTCAGAATGTAATCAGAAGGAAGAGATTGATTCGATCTGAACTGAAAATCCCCCGGTTTGAATGTATATAGATTGAGGAGCTCATGACTTTGATGCTGATCTTGATTTTACTGCAGATTCAACTTACTCTCTAACCTCGGAGTTAACACTTCTCAACTCACTCACAACATCGCCCAACTGCCCGACGCTGCCGAGCCTTCCACTCGACCGAAGAGAAGGAGACAACCTCAGCAACACAGATTAGAGCCTTTGGGGGATATCGGTCCTTCGTATGGGATTGGCGATGGTGATATAGGAGCATGGGGTAGGAATTGGCACGAGATGGTGATTTTAGGTGGAATCGAAGTTCAGAGGCAACGAGTGAGTTCAGCGAATCCCCTGTTCCACACGCAGAAGTACTTTACCTGCAATTGCACCTTTCTTTATGGGATATCTGAGCATGGGCTGATATATCAATGATGATTAGACGATAAACTCCTTCCAAAAGCAATTCCAACAACGTATCCTCCAGAATTGGGAGTTAGAAAAAGCCAGAGTACTACAAGATGAACTCGGAGTGACGGATGAGGAGATCGCTGGTCTTGTCGGATCATCCAATGGTGCCTTGTCTGGGTCGATTCTTGGTAAAAGTGCTCTAGGAGCAAGTACAAGAAGAGTAAGTCTATCTATCATCAGAATGGAAACACTGGGCTGACTTGATCGCTCGTCTAGTTCCCAATGGCTCAATCTCAACTGGGTAAATCCACTTCCGAATCAAGAGAAGGCGGCTTGGTCATGCATACCAAGATGGTCAGGTACGAACGTGTGATTGGGGAACTCAACCAACGCAGATTGCGTAAAGAACCTTTCGAGCTTTGTCAAGCTCTAGAAGAGACTGTCAAAGGCGACTCGGTAAGTGTCTTTTCTCAAATCCACTTTGCATTTTAGCTCACTTCGTTGCCGCAGAAACACCCGCTTTTGCCCGCTTCCTATCACATCCTCGCTCATCTTACTCATGAACCTTCCTTGCGCGATTCAGCAGATTACGCTTCAACCTCTGCGGAACCTGCTTACGCACCCGGTGAACCCGTCCAGGAAAGACAGTATGCAGTTGCCTACCTAGGTGATCAACGCTCCAATCACGCTGCTTTGTTACGAGGAAGATTGGTTGTCGGTGGGAGGCGATTCTTGGAGCGAGAGTAAGTGGAGTCTCCACATTAACGAAGCCCAAAATCGCTTATTATTGTTGTAGCTTTGAACGACATGTCGAGGAAACTATTGCCAAGAACCCTAAAGAAGCTGCTTTGGGAGGTGTTCCAGGTATCAGAAACAAGATTAGAGCGTTTGTCGACGTCACTTTGAGATCAAAGGAATCTAGAGAGGCTTATAGACCCGAGGTGAGCTGATCTCCTAGGCCCACGCCCATTCAAGCTGACAAACCAATTTTCAGACCGTGAACGGATCCCTTCTGTGGGCCCAATTATACTACCTAGTTCGATGTGGCTATCTCGATGAAGCTCTCACTTTGATCGCTGAGAATCAACAACACATCTCCCGAGACGACTGGACTTTCCCAGGAGCATTCAAAACGGCTTTATCGTCCTCTGAAAGACGATTACCTAAATCTCAGCGTGATCAACTATACAACGATTTCAACGCTCATATAAGGAATAACCCCAATGTCGATCAATTCAAATATGCCTTGTACAAGTTGATAGGCAGATTCGAACTGAACAGGAAATCAGTCAAAGTAGCTTCGACAACTGAAGATTGGATGTGGTACCAATTGAGTTTAGTTCGAGAATCGCAAAAGGACTCGGATTCACCTCAAGAACAGTATGATCTGATTGATTTGGGTAAATTGGTACTCAAATTTGGAAATGATAAATTCGATTCGAACGGTACAAAGCCATTGAGCTGGTTCAACCTGTTGTTATTCACTGCGCAGTTCGAGAAGGTAAGTCTACTTTATGGCTTCCTTATACCGTTCCGCGCTAATACCCGATTTTATTGTTTAGGCTATTGCGTATTTGTATACGAAACCACAACTCAAGACTGATGCGGTTCATTTTGCCATTGCACTGGCATACTACGGTCTATTACGTGTGCCTTCCAAGGGTGAAGAGGCAGATTTGTGTGAGTAAGCAGTCTCTTAACTCATGATCTAGAGTGCAAGAGAGAAAAGAGATGTGCTGACAAGAGTAAACAGTAATTACCGACGATTCCGACGTATCCTACCTAAACTTTCCTCGATTGATCAAACAGTACATCTCGCCCTTCTTCCGATTAGAACCTCAAACTGCCTTACAATACGCCTATTTGGTAGCCTTATCGAGCGATTCGCCTAACCCTGCCATCGGACAGAAACAGAAACAACTGAGTCTGGAATTAGTCCGAGATATCGTCCTATCTTCTAGATCGTGGTCCAAACTACTCGGAAGTGTCAGATCGGATGGTACGAAAGAAGTTGGAATAATCGAGAAAGACTTGAAATTGTTGAAGCTGGTTGACGAGCAAGATTACCTCAAGCAAGTGGTTCTCAATGCAGCTGAACAATCATCTTTGGATTCATCTTTAATCGACTCGATCGAACTGTACCACCTGGCTGGATCGTACGATAAAGTAGTAGAGAACGTCAATCGATCTCTTGGACAATCGTTAGGTCAATCGTCAAGCGTGGATGTTGGTTCAACCAACACTGAAAACACCATTGGTCTATCGGGAGCATTTGGAGGAACCAACGATATCTACGCGTTAGCTTTGAAAGTACACGACGTCTATGAGAATGATTTCACAAAGAGAACGAGGGTATCGAAATTGCATTGGGACACTTTGGAGGTTTTGTTGAAATTGAAATTGGGTCTAAAACAATTCAATGAAAATAGACCTGATCTAGCTTTAGAGGTGAGCCATCAGGTCCTATGTATATGTACAAGCATGGAATTATACTGATACCTCTGATTAGACATTCAAGTCCACTCAGTTATTACCACTCGACGCAGATTCCTCGTCGATATCGAAATACGCTCAAAACTTCCGTGATATCCTTGATCAACCTGTCATCTCAAACCTCGACGAAATTATCATAACCACCATGAAATGTTTGCACCTCTTATCTCAAAACTTGAAGAATTCACCTTATGGTGATCATTCGAGATTGATCCAATTGAACTTGCTGAAACATCAATCACAATGTTTGATTCAGTTTGCTAGTACACTCCGATTGAGGTTGGGTTCAGACGTTTATAGACAATTGAGTAGCATGAGTGAGTTGTATTCTTCAGATAATACGTATATTTTGCGTTTACTGATCAGTGATGTTTTTTTTTTTTTCACCAGGCGCATTCTTCTGATGTAGGTGGTAGATGGACTATGACAAATAGAATGTAGAGCGGAGAAAGTGCGAGAAACTGTTGAATGAATGCACGATGAAGGTGTTTCGTATATGTCAGATATATTGAAAATGATGCATTATTACTTCTATAAGATACCTGATCTTCTTTCCTGATCCTTCACTCCTTTACTCCTTCAGATCAAAGAAACAACATATCATAATATCCAAGATAACAGATCCGTCCACAGAAAAGATAACATCCCTTCTTAACAAAGTTTTCTCATGTATATACACAAATAGATCATGCAAAACACCATTCCTTTCCTCAACTCTCGACTCGCCTCACTTATGTACCACCACCTGATCTCTCAACTGGGATCTTCCTTCTTGTATCCCTCTGCGAGCTGGCATCATCAGCATGAGGACCGATCTGAGCCTTTTCACCAATCTTTCGAGATGAATCTAATTGAGCCAAGTGGGTGAAAGCGGATTCGAGTGAAAGTTCTTTAAGACCAGCGGCGATCTGCAAGAAATGGAAGAATTAAACGTCAGCATCTGATACACGGCTGTTGGTATGTATATCCGAAAAGAAATGAAAACTCACATCAAGGTAATCTTGGAAATCGACGAATCCTTTCCTACCGAAATCGACTTCTCTCAAGATACTATCAGCCAATTCGGTGGATGCATCATAGCCCATGTTGGCCATAGCGTGGATGAGATCATCTTTGGTGATATGTTGGTCGTGGTCCTAATGACAATATCATCGTCAGTATCATCCTACAACAAAGTGTGATGGGAGTTTTTGCGATAAGGAGAAAGAGAACACTCACAAAGTCAAATTCCTCGAACTGTCTCTTCAAGTTACTAACTTCATCAGGTGTGAATTGAGCTCTAGCGTATAATTTGGCATCTTCACTGTTGGCCAAACCGAGAGTACCGATATTACCGTGAGATTTAGCTACATCTGCGAGTTTGATCTTTGTAGCTTGCTGTTCAGTTTCAGGTTCCTTGATCAGCTTGTTTTCTTGATCATGAGGTACTGTTATTCGCTCTTCAATCTTTGCTTGGCTTCGACTTGGACTTACTTCAGGTAATCCCATAGATTTCAAAAATTCAACGGCATTATCAAATTCAGTTTCTTTCTTTGCTCTGTCCCAACCCAATTCTTCACCCATGATATCGATCACTCGAGGTAACGTTTCCAAAGTGACTTGAACGTTCAAGAATGACATTCTGGTTCTTCGGGCGATGAAGTCGACAGCGGTCAGAGCGTACTCGCATCGAACAGCGTATCGAGCTTCAGCTTCGATGTATGGATATAAAGGTGAGAATCGGACACCGTGAAGGGGCCATGACAAGCCTATGAGGTACCGTTAGTGCCATGCACATCTACCGCCTGCGTGTAACTCACCAGTGGTAGCAGCCATAGATGCGACTGTCCAAGCTCGATCACCATAAGATTCAGACAAGTGCTTAGCGACCTCGGTCTCAAGACCGAATTGCTGGATAAGCTTGATGTACATGGTCTTGCTCCATGCGTGTCCACCGACAAGCTTGATGTGTTCAGTCGTACTTGGGCCGTTGGGTTTGAGGCCGTATTCCTTGACAGCAGCGTCAACGGTTTCCTCTGCCATCGCTCGGCTACAAATCAGGTTAGCAGTGTTATCTCGTGAGCTAAGGTGTATGTATCGGACTCACTAAGTTGTCCATTTACCACCAGCAATGGTCAACAAACCACCTTTACTGATGTTGATCATGTGGTTTCTAACAAGCGATTGGGTGTTCTTGGCGGCAGGGTCCATGACCAAAGGTCTGATACCTGACCAGGCGGAAAGCACATCACCTCGTCTGACCTTGACATCGGGTGATAAATAGTTTCTAACTTCGTCGAGGATCCATTGAATCTCCTTCTCGGCAGGAATGGGATTCTGAGAGACAGTGGTGGGGGAATCGGTGGTACCGGCAATGACATTTCCTTGCCATGGTAAGAAGAAGATAACTCGGCCATCCGAGGTAGCGGGATCCAAGAGACCCATAGTCTTGGGACCGTAATAGTTGGGGAGAGTGATGTGTACACCAGCGGAAGGGGCAACGATCTCTTTGGTAGTTGGTTCATCAAGTTTTCGTACACCATCACTGAATGGTCCAGTAGCATTGATGACACCTCGACATCGGACTTTCCACTCCTCACCGGTCATTCGATCTTTGACTGAAGCAGCGTAGATTCTCTCTTCACCACCTCGCGATGGGTCTGGTCGCTTGTGTAGAGCAGTGACTTCGACGTGGTTGGCCATGATAGCACCGTGTTGCACGGCGGTCATGACAAGGGAAATGTTCATTCGAGAATCGTTGTGTTGACCTGGAGAGGTATCAGCGTTAGTGTCAGTCAGATATCCATGACGCTGAAGACTAACTCACCATCATAGTAGACAACACCACCGACTAAACCATCCGATTTCAACATAGGGAAAGCCTCCATCGCTTTACCTTTACCCATCCAGTATGCACTTTCCATATTCTCCTTACCAGCGAGGATATCGTAGAGCTTACAACCGGCATAGTAGTAAGGGAGTTGCCACCATGTGTAGATGGGTAGGAGGATAGGGAGCATGCTAGAAAGATGAGGAGCGGTTTCCAGGAAAACTCTTCTTTCCTTCAAAGCTTCCTTGACCAATTTCCATTGTTCATAATCTAATTCGAAGATTGCTTTTTGCAAATATCGTACACCACCATGTACCAATTTAGTTGATTTTGATGAAGTACCACTTGCGAAATCGTCTCTTTCCACACAAGCGACTTTCAACCCTCTACTGGCGGCGTCTAACGCTGTACCAGCACCTGTAGCACCTCCACCTACAATCAACAAATCAAACACATCTTCACCTTCCGATTCGGCCTCATCCTTCTTCAACACCGCTCCGGGTTCAGGTGCACCGTCTGAAGTTCGATGTACGTAGACACCGGATGTACGGAGATGTTCGAGCATCTGAGCTCGCGAGGGGGGTGACCATAATGGTCCAGGTCGTTTCTTGTAGACTGGGACAGGGTTGGAATCGGCATATGCGGGTCGAGCGAGGAGGTAAGCTGATCCGACAGCTACGGTGGCGGTGGAGAGGACAAGTGCCCTTCTTCCGGGCATGAATGATCGACCTCGATACATTGTGTGATGGGTCGGTGATTATAGGATAGAAGATATAGGTAGATGAGGGATTTATGTAGCGGTGTGGATGTTATTGACGCACGTGCGTGATCGATTCGCTTCTGGATTTGAACAAAGGATGTCAAGCTCCTTTGATAGACGGGAATCGAATGGTTGAGTTTGAGAGATATAGAAAAGAGGAATAGTCTGTACGATCGAACAAAGGATCGTGAAGATGGATGTCGTTGAAAAGGTATCGGATCAGGTATGGACCTTCCAATTTACTAGCTGTATGGTTGAGCGTCGACCGATGGGTTGTGGACCAGGTGGTGAGCAGTGACCGGTGCTCCTTGATGTACAATAGATATGTACAATGTTTGGTATGAGTCGTTGAGGTTGAGATGGAGATGGATACCACTTTTTCAATCTTTATAAAATCAAATTGCGGCAAAAGTGATCCTAGTGGGATTCGAGCTAACATGCTAAAATAAGGTGTAATCTCACCCTGGAAAATGACGTGCGGCCCGTAGTCGACCTGTTCCCCTCTCGGCCCGCGGTCCGGCGTATCATCCAAAGTTGGGAACGGATAACAAAAATTTCAACAGTCATCCAAAATTCCCAACTTTCATTAAACGATTGGGAATCCTCGACTAAGCACGAAATCATACCTTATGATAACCTGAAAAACAACAGGTTTTTTGTACTCTGCCTGCGTCATTTTCCCATCTTACACCCATGTCGCCCCAGTGATCAAGTCTCTTTCGAGTCGACCGATTCTAGGGGATTTGACGATACTAAACGTCACCGCCCTACAAACGTGTAAGCGACACTGCCTTGTTAGTAGCCCCGCCATGATCATGAGGGTTTCTTCTCGATCCTTTGGTCTGGTTGGATGACAAACAAAAAAAAAAAACCAGGAATGCTCGACCCCACGGGTGGTTGAGTACCCACTTACAAACTAACCTTCGGTCTGGCCTTTTTCGGGGCTCAGGAACAAGGGAACTACAGTACAACGGCCGATAGGATAATTTCAAGGAGCGATGTCATAGGAAGCATCGTGTACTCGTGGACTGACAGTCATGATGACAAGTCTTGATCAATGGGTCAATCGTGGCAGGCAATCCTTTGTGACTATGACAATATATGTGTGTGATCCAATGTATCAGAACATTCTACTGGCGATACCTCCTTTTGATGACTTACTGTCGAACTAACAGGCCTTCAATGGACGATTTTCTGTGGACCTTTGTCGTGTATCATGCATGACATCAGGTGCGCTAATGTCGATAACTGAGTAAGAATCAAGTTGCACTAAAGCGACAACCTGATCAGTATAAAGTTCATTAGTACAGATACTGATCTCCTCTCTGTCTTTGCAACGCAACGCAACGCAACTGATCATTGTACTTACAGGCATAATCCTACTCATCCCCTTTGCCAAGTTCGTTTTATCTAATCTTCAAAGATGTCTTCCTCTTCCGATACCTATAATACTTCTTCCACCGATAATGACGATCAATCAGGAAATGATCAAAGTACCGATACTGACACACGCAGCACCAGCCCCAGCAGCAATGCCCCTAACTTCATGTCGATGTTGAGTAACAATACTTCTACCGCGTACGTACTGTCGTGATTTGTTGACCACCTTTTCGTGATCGATGCTAACATGTTATCGTAAACGACAGAGAAGAATTCGAATGGCACGGACCGGATAACGGTGTAGAGGGCGCTTGGAATTAACTTCAATCTCAGGCGACGCGGACATACTGTGCATGCGCGCGAAGATACACTATGTAAAATTTATGTGCAGTACAGTATTGTTCTTTTTGAATATGATGCTGTGTAATGGACGATGATGCGCTGCACTGCCAAGTCATGAGCGAAGAACCAGTCAACTTCGAGTGCACTGATGACCTCCTGCTTTCAGTTCGGATGCTACTCGTGAAATCCTATTGTTTCACGTGTCTTTGGACAAAATCAAACAACAATGCACCACGGTGCAAAATGACGAAGAATGTGAAAGGTTATGAGTGGTGACGCACACTACGAAAGGTGTGAAAGAAATGTGCAAGCAAGTTACCCAAAGGACGAATGGGAAGAAGTGCATGATATCATCCATTTATTATCGTGTCTGAACTGGCAGATCCATTGTTACCCCTTTTATCAAAGGGTGTGATTAAGCATGCAGCCGATCCCTCGTACTGGATGTCATATGGCTATATAAAGGCCCGAAGATATCAAGAACGATGCACATTAAATATCAAGCCATCCAATACAGTATCCATTAACGCAACTCATTATTATGCCTGACGATCCCACTGTCACTTCCACCTCGGCAGCCTCTGATGCTCCCAAAGTCAGGGATTTTGCCTGCTTTGACTACACAACTGCTCAGACTCAAGAAAACGAACGGTGAGCATATTGATTCTCAACGACCACTCGTCCCTGACGTCTGTACGCTTGTTGTTGCTTTTCAGCCAAATAGATCCGCCTGGATCACCTTCCTCCGGCAGAAGTGGTGACACGACCAAGGACATTTCTAAAGATTCCTCATCGACTTCGCAATATTGGTATTACTGTGAAGAGCCGGAGAGTATGTAGACTCTCGCTCACTCCTTCTGTCAATCATAATCGTAGGGGCCTGTTGATGAGTTCGATGTGGAATGTGTGTGACCCGTCCAGATTGTTTGCAATGCAATCAATTCCATCGTTATATCCCATCTTCACGAGTGTGCACGGGCTTTCTGCTGTGATCGTCCAGCTTGTAGCTGATTTAACGAACTGTACAATGGGCAAGACGACGACAAAATACATACACATACGGCCTCCAACAAACTTACTTCCTATCCAACCACTTCCTCACCAATTTCAATCCCACCAACCCTACACCACCAAGCCCCACCAACCCCGAGACATACCCAGTCCAACGCATAATCTCCTTCTGCTGTCTTTCTTTCCTCAATGCTTCGGAGTAAGGCACGTCCGGTCGGAAAGTGACCATTTCATACAAGCTCGTCCAACCTCTTACTTTCGTCGTGGGGAACGGGTCGGTCAGCGATAAATGTAATTCCTTGGATCTCGAGGGGATTATACGGGTGAGGAAGGAATCTAGGAATCGTCGAATGTGATGTAAGGGAGATAAGACGTGAGAACGCATTTCGGTGCTGAAATCAAAGTTGGAATATCAGTTGTTGTATCAACCAATATCAAAAGGACAGATAGTGATAAACCACTTTGACTCCAGAAGAAACCATGTTGAGATTTTAACTACACTTACTAATTCTGCAAAGCCAATTCACAGATAGCTTTCAGATCCGCCTGTCTCTCCACCGAGTAAGCCTTGAGTGCCAATTCAAGATCTTTATCTGTTTCCCCCAATTCTAGGGAGGTCGTGGATGATATCTTGTGTTCCTCCAATACGGAATTGAGTACTCTGACATCCTCAAGGCCGCAATTCAGACCTTGACCGTAGAATCTGCCATCACCTTCAGTACCTAAACCAGTGACAATGGTGGGGATAGTAAGTGAACTCACGGTACCATACTGTGAGAAGCATCACCTAGTAATAACGCATGAGATGACCATGCCGAAGGGGTGCACTATGCAGGCTCAGGATCAGCTTAGACTCTCTTCGGTAGGTAAACGTATAATCTCCAGCTGACTCACATTGATCGTGACCAAATTACCTCTGGGATTATTCATGAAATCATCCAATAACTTCTTCTCTCCTACGATTTGTACCGCTGAAGGGAAATGTTCGATGAAGAATCGACTGGCTGCTTCTCTCGAGCTGAGCGTAGAAAGAGAAGGGAAGGGGATGAAGAGGGTGAGGGTAAATGAACCGTCCTGAATGATAAACATGAATCAGCATTACGACTGAATATCTCAAGTACGAAATTGAGACGGACTTTGTTCGGTAGTCCAATCAACATGAAAGAATGTCTTGGCCATATATGTAAATGATTTTTGTCAATAGCATAACCACCTGGTTTGGATGGATCAGCAGGCATGTGAAGCTCGATATAAGCATGCGGTATGAAAGATTGTGAGAAGTCGATCCTGCGTTATCATACCGGATCACATCAGTTATCTCCACCGAACACAGTTCGTTTGTTTAGACAAGCTTACCTATCCATCCTCATCATTGAAGTTCTGACTTTCGACCAACTACCATCACATCCAATGATCAAATCGAATTTCGTCCCATGCTCATCTTCTTTCGATTCCGTTTTTCCCTTTTCGCTATTCCCACCAGCGATCCGTCCATCATCATGTTCTTCACCAGTTACAACGTCCTTCTTCTCCTTCTCTGCACGATATCCATAGGCGATTCGATGATTTAAATCCACTCGAGATAATTTAGTCTGGAATCGGATTTTTATTTGAGCAGGTAGTGATTCTACTAATCGTTGATTAAGTAAGGGTCGACCGATCGAGTTAATGCACTGCACGATTAAAGGACGATTCGAGGAAGTGGGTAAGCTATTGTATATCCGCAGAGATGGGCAGCCAGGGTACAGCTTACCTGTCCATTTATTGGATCGTAAATCTGTGATTCTTGTTTACCATCTACATGATGGATCATACGGCCTTTCATCGGTATAGCTTCTTTCTGAAATTGCTCGGCTATCCTAGCATGTAAGCTTGCAGCTCAATGATCGATTGTTATCGCGCAGCTTACCTAACGACGGATCAACACTCCTCAGAGCTTCTAGACCCCTTGAAGAGATGGCCAAATTGATCGATCGTAGATTGCTAGGAGCAGCATCTTTCCCTCTTGGATCTAAGATACAGAACATCCCGGGTCAACCTGACATTATCGGTGTAAGCAGAGGGCAAGACTCACCATCGCGCGATTCCCAGACTTCCACTTCCCATCCTCTACGATGTAAACTCAAAGCGGTGAGGGCACCGACAGGTCCTGCACCTATGATCAAAGCTTTTCTGGGTCTTGTCTCTGCCATTTGTGCTTATTCAGTGAGCTCGTGATGGTGTGTATGCAGTCTTAATTATCACTATATGGATACTGAATTAACGTAGATCATCACCATCCTCTTTATTTTGACGATCTTTCCATCAGCTCATCATCGGATTCAATCGGGACCACCTCCACTTGTTAACTTGATCCTCAACAAAATTATTTCTCACCCCCCTTTAATCACCTAAGACACCTCACGAGCTATTCCTATGCACAACCAAATTTTCAACTTTAGTCTCTCTTTCTTCTTTTCTCTTTCCCTTCTTCATAGCTCAAGCACAAGAATCGTAATCGCAGTTCACGTACAGATAGACCTCTTTTGTAAAGGGTGCTCCATCACACTCAATCATACTGTGGGTGAAAGTCCCCGGAGCCTCTTCCTCATATTTAGATCATACCTACAGAACCTTCTTTCAACCCCTGTGGAAATTCGTCCTACTAGACTTTCAACCTATTACCTGATTTTAGATCTCAGAGGAGGATAGAGGTGGTTCCGAAAGGGCTCATATCTAAGTACTGTGAGAATAACCCTTCTACCCTCCTCGATCTTAAATCATATAGGTATATTGGATGGGTCGAAAAGACGGTATGGTTTCTATTTGGGCGGATGGAGGATTTTAGACTATTTAAACGATATTGTTCGATCCACTTCTCGAGATGTGTACGGTTTCCAGTCCGAACTTTTTTGAAAAGTGGTGATATCGGGTCTAAAATAATATGGTATGATTGTTTCTATCTCAAGTCATCTACCTATCAGGCGAAGATATGAGCCGTAGGATTTGATAGATGATTTGAGAAAGAGTACGATCATGGGGAAGATGAAAGTATGCGCTCATAGTTTATAGTCATACGATTGCCTATTCATACCCACTAGTTCGTTAGAAGTGGTCAAGGGGAATAGGTAACTCGATGGGGCTTACTCTGTGTCTTGAGCTATCACATACATAACCTTTTTTTCCCTTCTTTATTCCTATGATCAAGAAATAAAATCGCCCACACATCTGATTTTATTTTTTGTTTTTATTCTACTTCATTTCTACCCAGTGATGCTATTGAATTTCTTCATCGCTAGCTTGATTTACCTGACCGCCTGACATCGGTCATCTAAAGGGTATTTCAACGCAGGGAGCGATATCTAAAATTACTGCTGAGGGTTTCTACTCTTCTTTGATTATACTTGAACTACTTGATGATCATCTAAAACTTCATGCATACAAGTGTTTAAACTCAAAAGATATACTATATGCATTGATCGACCCAAGCCTGGAACCGAACAGAACCTTTTCAGACGCGTTTATCTTTTCTTTTCTACTTTATTAAATACGAATCCAAAAAAAAACCCCATTCAATGTACGCCCAGCTTAGAAATAATTGTTCACCATTCGTTGCCCTGGAGTATGTCCGGGTGGACCGATCGAACAATTCAAATCTCGGATGGTACCCTATGTGAGAAGTACGATCAGCACACGATCTTCCAGAAAGGGAGGGATCAAATCGACTCGTCATTGGAAGTAGATATTATAGTGAAACAAGAAACTCTGCTCACATCTTCGAGGTGGTACACCCATCCATGAACCCTCACACCATCCGTACCTCTTCTTTTCCAGTCCTACACGAAATAGCAATATCAGCATTCGTCTTGCTTTTAATAACAATGAAGCAACGACCAAAACGTACATTCTTGATAACGTCACACTCGGCCAGATTCTTAACCTGTTGCAAAACATTTTCTTCAACTAACAAATCCAAACTTGGTGGTCGTTTATCGACAAATAACGTTCTTGAGAGGGTAGCAAGAGGTTCGACGTATCGCTGTAAAGGTGTAACTGCTTTGGACGTGGGAAGTAAGGAGACGTTTAAAGCTGTTTGACATCCTACGCAATTCGTGTGACCCTATAGAAATGATATCACCATCAGCCAAATTGCATTTATGCAGTATACGGTTGTCCAGGAAATGATGGACATAGACAAAAGGGTTTAGGGTAAGTGACTCACAGTGACTACGATATGTTTGACCTTGAAATTCAGTAAGGCAATCATCATAACTGCGTTTAACGAATCATCTTGAGGGGAGTAAAGGCTATGCAAGTTAATCAAATCATGTATATCAGTATATAGATCGATCGATCGATCGATTATTGCTTGATGGATACTGTCAACGGTAAGGTAGATTAAACAATCGCGATTACGATCACTCACTTGGCGATATTACGGTGAACAAATATATCACCAGGTTGACATCCCATAATGGTGGTTTCGGGTACACGAGCGTCAGAGCCTGTACATTCCGTAGACATATAAACCAATAAGCCAACTAGCCATACTTGTTCGTACGACATCGACATGAAAGAGGAGAGAAGGTGGGTGTGATTGTACTTACATCCTATCCAGAGGATTTCGGGTCTTTGACCTGGATAATGTTTAGAAAAGAACTATTGAAAATTCCACAGACATCAATATCAATCATCCAGACTCAATTTCATAATTTGAATAAACACTCACCCCCGGATCACGTTTACGAACTCCTGCTGCCCATTTATCATTCCTTTCGAACAGTTCTCTCTACAATTCACCATATCGAGCCAATCCAATCAGCGAAAGACATCAACCTCGGATCGAGAGTTGACTTGGTACTGGCAAGAACACTCACCATTTCTGGGTAAGCTAAACTTGATTGGCCTGACATTATGTTAAGATGCTCAATTGGATATGCTTCGATGATAGGATATATTGGTTTTCTGCTCTGTTCTTTATTATTGTTTATGAAGAGTGTCCTCTCTCAGTTAGTGAGGTAGACTGTATTGGGGTTATTCTCAACTTTTTATTGACAGTCTCACCTACCATCAATATATACTCAGTTCTAGCTAAGAGATACCGATTCACACATCCATCAGGATCTAGTCCATATTCCAACCACGAAGCTCAGACCGTCCAACGCCATCTCCATCTCCATCGATTTAAACAGTACGATCAGCTGAGTAACTGAGCCCATCAGTCTTACGAGAGAAGAGGCAACATTGCGGTAATCTGGAGCAAAAGGAAGGGCTTGAGGTTTGAAACAATTTTAGTCTCGCGGTATCAGTACCGAAAGGTTGGTTAGGTTGACTACCATCATTGATCAGGATCTGACATGCGCGAATCTCGGTACGACCGATACAAGAATCCTGGCTGTAGGTACAGTGATTTATGACCTCCTTCTCGACAGTGCACAGACCCTTCTCATCGTTCCCTTCAGCGTGTGTGTAAAAGGAAGATCCGAGAGCAAATTAATTATGGCTTGATGGTAGTTCAGCAATTCACCAAAAGGATGGATCAGATGGTGGAAGGATGCATTTGACATGATGGACGGCGAATGAAGAGGTACCGATTCAATCATGAATATCTCAAGTCGAGGACGAATTCGATCTGATGCGCACTTTTACGATCTGATGGTAGATGTCGATGTTACATTCGTTGTGACACAAGTAGATGATCAACTTCGACTTCACCAACCATTCCTTCCCAGGAACAGATCGCAGTGTGTAAGTGGCGGCCATCACCGCTCGGATCTTTTGTACCTGTCAAGAAGTTACAGTTGCGTTGACAACAGACAAGATTTTTCAGATCCAACCTCGACCTGACCACCTAATTTGCCTTCACCTCCTCGTCAACAGCTGTCCACCCGTGCAGTACAGTACAATCAAGATGAATCACCCTCTCCCACCTCGACCGAACTTTATTCCTTCCCTAGGCGGTCCCTCCAAACCATCTACCATCCTTCCCACGCCCACTGCCCCTGCCGCTCCCATCATCAAACCTACAGTACCACGTGTAGATCCAACCAAATGCTCTTCCTGTTCTTCCCCCCAACCCAAATATACTTGTCCAAGATGTTCCAAGCGATCCTGTTCACTGGAATGTTCGAAGAAACATAAGGCTGTAGATGATTGCTCTGGTGTAAGAGATCCAACAAGTTTCGTACCGCTTACGGCATACGGTCAAGGAGCTTGGTCAGATGATTATAAATGGTTAGAAGAAGGTAGAAGGAAAGTAACTCAGTGGGGTGAGAATGTAGGTTATCACGAGATGGTAAATGCTACGAAAAAACCCTCGAAGCATACGCATACGGAGAAGAGGAAAGATGGTAAGATTGTCAAGAAGAGGAATACGAAAAAAGATTTGTTAAAGAGGGAATTGTTGATGGGTCATAGTTGTCATATGGAATATATGCCAATGGGTATGGAAAGGAGGAAATTGAATCAGTCAAGTTGGAATCCAAGGTTAGTGCATACAATAATCAAATGCTTCGTGTTTCGTCTGTTCCTCATGGATCGAAGTAGATGGCATACTGATTGCGTTATTGGTGATAGGACGAAACAGTTACATATCACTATTCACCTGACTATTCCTACTTGTATACTCGACCCACCATCTTCATCACAAACCAAGACCATCGCCCATACAAGAGTACTGTTCTCGTCTCCGTCTGCCGACAAATCATCCCTTCCCACACTCTCATCACTACTCACACCCCCACCTTCAACTTCGTCCAATATCATCTACGTCCTTCCATTCCAATCCACCCCTTCACGGCCCGCACCAGACCATACAAAAGGTCAAAAACTATTTTATTCGCCTCTCGATCCTCTGAAGCCTATCGCAGAAGCTTTGGGCGGTACGAGCTGGGTGGAATTTCCAATTATCGAATTGATGGAGAAGACCAAGTGGGATGAAGGGCTACAGCAAGGTGAATTCGTGGTAGTACCATTGTCTCAACCACCTATAGCACTTAGATCGAAAGATTCTGGCTGGGGGAAGAGAAATATTGAAAGCCTTGATGGTGAGAAAGACAATGTAGAAAGTCCAAAGAAGGCTAAGATCGATGGGAAGGGGTTGATGGCATTGGGCGATTATGGATCGGATGATGAGGATGACGTTGATGATGATTTGGATGATCAAGAAGAAGAAGAAGAAGATGTTGCGGATGAAAGTACACTTGAAGGTGACCAGGATGATGAGCGGGAAGAGGGTGACGGTGAAGAGCCGTCGATGGAGGTTTTACAAGCTGTTGGTGCTGCTTTGGTTGCTGATCTAGCAGGAGCGTAATTGAGGATCGTTGTGTATTTTGTACCAACTGTATCTTTTAGCAATATCATGTATGTCGGCGACGTGATCCTCATGTATCGATGTATCTCTCCCATTCGATGATACACCAATCTATGCTCGTTCACACCGTTCAAGTAATTCATTTATGTCCCTTCTTCCCCCTTCTGAGCCTTTTCTCTCTCTTTGACTCCCTTCCACCAACTCCCCTTCTTCTCCTTAGCTCTACTTATCCGTTCTAACAAACCCTCATCAAACACCATCTCCGCCCTAGTATTCTCGTTCCTAAACCTATCATCCATAGCTTTCAACTCATTCTTGATAATCCCATCCCATCCACCAGGAGATCTCGGATCTTTACTCTTACTCCAATCATCTTGGTTCTCTAACGGAGTAACAGATTTCCAAAATCCAACTTCTAACTTCATATCCGTTAATAAGCCCGCGTAAAGTCTTCTTCGTTCTATGCGTCTTTCCCTTGCTCGTAGACGATTGTGAATCATACTTCCTATAGAGATAGGCTGAGGTTTTAGACGAGGTAAAGGTGGGTTGAACAGTGTAGGTCGATGGAATGATCCTGTCATTTTGGATTTGCGTGTTCTCCTTTGATCTTCTTCAAGTCGTTTGGCTTCCTGAGCTATTTCAAGGTCAAGATCGAGCTTATCATGTTTCGCCTTCAACATGTCTTCTAACAATCTAATTTCTTCCTTATGGCTGATATCGTCCGAAGTTAGGTATGTCAAAAGGTCATAGTATTCTGCTAAGAACGAGCGTACTCTGGGAACAGACACTAATCCTCGAGTCTCCCTCCATCTTGTCCTAATTTCTCTTCTTGTCGAGGATAAGTCTGATGAGGATGTACATCTCAGGAGGGGACGGTATAAAGACCATTTGGTAGGTACGGTATGTCCAGGATCACGAAAGAACGGTATAGCCGGTGGTGGTTTTGGGGAGCTCTGAGTTAACGAGGGCGGGTTTGCAGATATGACATGAGGAGGGAGTAGGGGTCGGAGGGAAAGAGATTGACGGGCACGAGAGGTCATTTCATGTTTGCGAGATTTGTAGGAATGGAAAGTAAGATGGGATAGATTGAGATGTAAGAAGATTCAAGCGTCATTTACCGGACTCAACAAATCGACAAATTTTGATTTTGGTTTTGCTTGAACGATAGTTTAGAACATTCAACCTTCATGATATTGAGCATCACTAGTTCACCACGTCTTCCACAGTGACGATACTCGCTATCGGACATGAACATTACACAGCAGTTGCATGAAATCAATGACTATAAAATGGTTTGGTAATTATAAGGAATGTCAATCCGTTGGTTTCTCCCAAATCTTCAAAGATCGACGATCTAATTAAGCAAGGATATGAAATAACGGTTGTTCGCATTCTCCCATCTCCCATAGCCAGCTCGACCCCATCGTGAGATGGGGGAACCGACGAGAATAAGAGAGAAGGAATCTTTAGAGGGTGTAAGCCGTAAAAAACTTCCCGTCGACAGGAAATATACGTCAACCGACATACCTCTTTTCAAGAGGGAGGGGACGCTTCCATTCAGTCGAATAGTGCTGAGAGCCTCTTAACGAGAAGAGGATCGAGCCGGGCCCATGAAGAAAAGAGAAAGAAGAAGAAGAGAGACGAGTTGAATTTTGGAAATTTTGAAATACGTCGCGCCGAGCTGAGTAGTGAGCCAGAGGGAGAGTGTTTGAGCCACGTGGAGGGAGATTTACGGTATTCTTCAAAGTGGCACAAGCTCACTCAAGAGGCAGGCCGGGCTGAACATTGATAAGCATCACCAGTTGACTCTCTGCGCCGAACCTCCACTAAAATTGCTCTTGGCATCTCGGTGATCTACTTGGTCGATCTTCATCATGGATTTCATTCAATGTCCGTCTTTGGTTTCTTGTGAAGACAACAACACGAGTATCCATCGTATCGAGCTATAATTAGCCATGCCCTTCAGCACGCCGAAGTGGATGACCGTACCTCTCACCATTCACACACATACACATCGCTGATCGGAAATGCTCGTACCTCGGGGTTGCAATCTCTGAATGGCATATATAAGGAGTTGTATCTCGATGCTCATGCCATCCCATCTAAGCTCAACTCATCGATTCTTTCACTGACACACTCACTCGTTTACAAGTATATATAACTAATTCCCAAAATCTACCTATTATTCATACTCAAATTAGTACAATCAAATCGAACCAAACCAAATCAAAGCAAGATGGCGGGCGGTCTTCCCTGGTCATTTTATCGCGGACAATGGAGCGCTCTTCCCCCAGCTCCCGAAGGCGATTATCTTAAAGGTAAAATCGTAGTCATCACAGGTGCTACTTCAGGTGCGTACCCTCTGCCATCTTGAATACTTGGTGCGTTCGTCCGTCTGATCCACGACACTCCTTATCCAAAAACTCAGGTCTTGGTCTAGAAGCTAGCAAGCAATTCGCCGAAGCATCACCCGAGCAACTGATCTTCGCTGTTAGATCGGTCGAAGCTGGAGAAAAGCTGTTGGAACAAATCCAAAAAACTCATCCTGGTTTAAAAGGGAACGTCATGTATCTCGATTTAATGGATTTACAAAGTATCAAAGATTTTTCAGAGGCAATCAAAGTGTTTGATAGGGTCGATATACTCATCAACAATGCTGGGTGAGTGTTTATCCTGTTCAACAATTGTGGTTTTCATAGCTGACGGAGGTGTATTGTGTCAGGATCAATCCCAGTTTCGACAAACGACCTTATCAGTCAACGAAAGATGGATACGAGAGAGTGTGAGTGATCAAGTATTGAACTCGTATTGCAGTAAACTATTCTGCCCTGTACCAGAGCTGATCGTTTGTAACATTTTTAGATTCCAAACCAACGTACTATCCCCGTTCCTTACTACACTCTTACTGTTACCTTTACTTAAAAAATCGATTGATCCTAAAGTGATCTTCACTGGATCGGAGGTACATCACATCGCTCCTTCTCACCTTATTGAGAGTTCCATCGACAACGGTCAAAGCATCCTCCGCGCATATAACGATGAGGAAAAGTATTTCAACCCGACGAGGTACTTTGAATCCAAAGTGAGTTGATCAGTCATTCCAGTACTCGTATACATTACCGCTTGCTCCACCTCTCATCGCATCGATGATCGTTGATACTGATGCAATCGATGCTCGAGCTAGTTGTTACTTCAGATGCTCACTCGTAATTTGATCAAAGCCCTACCAGATATCACTATAATCAACGTCAACCCTGGTCTGGCGATGACTAATCTAGGCAGAGAATTCAATCGTAAATTATCTCTTAGTGGTATGGTAGGGATACTTTGGCTCGTTGTAAATGCCAGAACAGCAAGCAAGGGAGCTAGAAACCTAACTTCCGCAACAGCTTGGCAAGGCGGTAGTCAAGATGTAAGTTCAGTCGATCCATCCTATCCTACATCAGGTGCAAAATCGATACTGATTGTAAGTTTTGTATTTGACTTGATCTTCGTTTAGTACTGGTCTGGGTGCGTCCCAGCAGCTTCTGAGAACGTGTTCCTCTACTCTGGAAAGGGTTATACAGCCACTCAGGTGTTTTACGATGAGATGTTGAAAGAGGTGGAGAAGATCAGTCCGGGATGTACAGCGGATCTGCAATAAATTGAAGAATGATATGGAATGCAACGCCGCCGCTAGGGTTAAGGTGTTGGATTGTTGAGCGATGTATGTGATTGAACGAAGGAATCCATAAGCACGTAAATTACCCCTCGTTGGGTACATAATGGATGAATGGGTACAGTAAAGTACGACCAAATAATCCTGGACCTGATGACCGACGGTCATCATACCGTATGAGTACCATCGCATTCTCTCGGCACAGAGTTAAGACGTCAGTTGTTCCGCCAACACTTGAACGAATGCTCGAGAAGATAAGAGTCAGGAAACAAGACCGAAGGACATGTCCATCAATCTCATATCGAAAGACAACCTGATCAAGCATATGTGAATATATATATATATATATATATTCGTGGATAATGTCGATTTCGATATCATGTAGCAGTTCAGCATCCACTACAAACCAATTACTATCCAAGCATGTCTACTATACAAGTACCCTGGTCATTCTACAGAGAACAATGGACCCCTTACCCACCTGCTCCTAAAGGTGATTATCTGAAGGATAAAACTGTTGTCATCACAGGTGCTACCTCTGGTGAGTGGATCATCGATCTTTCCATCCATCCATCCATCCATCCATCCATTTATTTTCTCTTATGGGTGTATCCCACTGTATTGATTGATATACTTATCTCCCTTGTTATTCTTTTCGACATAGGCATCGGTCTTCAAGCAGCGAAACAACTCGCTGATGCCTCTCCAAGTAACCTCGTTCTGGCTGTGAGGAACATAACGGCCGGTGAAAAGCTTTTAAAAGAGATCCAATCCACCCATCCAGACTTACAGGGAAAGGTGATATATCTCGATCTAGCTTCTCTTTCCAGTGTGAAGAAGTTTAGTGAGGAGATTAAGGTTTATGATAAGATTGATTTGTTGATCAATAATGCTGGGTGAGTATTTCCATCTGTCCACTAATCTCAGCATATACTACTAGTATAAGTTTTTGTTTGTTATCAGTTATCGTTTGTGGATATGGATGGATTCGCTAATTAATTGGTTCTACATGTAGGGTCAACCCTGGATTTGAAGAGGCTCCAATGCAAATTACAGATGATGGATATGAAAGGACGTGAGCTCGATACTCTTGCCATGGTAGCATTTGGAGTGATCATGGTAATAGCCGATAGATTTCTGATTATACTTTTTGTAGATTCCAAGTCAACGTCCTCGCACCATTCTTATTAACGTGCCTACTCCTCCCCTTACTCAAACGATCTTCTGACCCTAAGGTCCTGTTCGTCGGATCGGATGCTCATGTATTCGCCAAGGAAGATATCATTGAGGGTGCTCTCGCTAGTCCAAGTCATGATGGAAGAGCGATCATCGGAACGTTCAATGACAAAGAGAAATATGTTACCGCGACGGTATATATTCAATCGAAAGTGAGTTAAAAACATTCAAGTTTCAAGCTCCATTCAACTCAAAATTGGTCTACTCTACTTTACGTGCAAATTTGAGCTAATCTGATCTGAAATGATCTGATCCGTGGTTTAGCTATTGCTTCAAATGCTCACTCGATCATTGATCAAACCACTTGCATCCCTCAACATCAGTGTCATCAACGTCAATCCAGGTTTGACAATCACCAACCTAGCATCAGAGGCCAAGACCAAGATGTCGCTGCAGTTGATTTCTCTGATAATTTGGGTCCTGGCCAATGCGAGACGTGCTAAAATAGCAGCTAGGAATATCACTTCGGCAAGTGCTTGGAAAGGAGGTAGTCAAGATGTGAGTGATTCCCCAACCCAACATTACATACACATGGCAAAAACCAAGTATAGAAGAAGACTTGCTTTTGTTCAAACCTACTTCTTCGTTCTTTTGCGACATATCATACGAATGAATGAGACTGATCTAACTAATGGGTTTTATATAGTACTGGTCAAGTTGCGTTCCAACCCCATCTGAAAATACTTGGCTTTACTCATACAAAGGGATCAGAGCGACTGAGATCTTCTATAAAGAGATGATACAGGAAGTAGAAAAGATAAGCCCGGGGTGTACAGCCGACTTGAAATGACAGAACCTAAGCCAAAGCTGGAACTGCTGGAACATGACTGGTAGATAGATAGATAGACTTACTTGACTTTATAGGTTAAAAATGTATGATCAATATGTTCTCGGATTCACATAACGTCAAAGAAATGACATATGCCATGCCCGAATCTTTAAAGCTTTTCATGATGTATAAATTGCATGGCGTGGATTGTACCCAAAATTAGAGAAAAACCTACCAACCTATTTACAACCGAATTTCAGTCCTACCAAATTTCTATATTTCCAATTCTCTTACTTGTTTGATCTCTTATTGCATTTTTCCTAAAGGGTAGATGAGCAATGAAGTGGACTACTTGAAGTATTTGGTAGGTACGAAAGGCATAGGAGTGACCACAGCTTCTCTTAATTTCTTTCTCACTTCAACCATGACTGATGTACCCTTCTTATGCGATCCATTCGCGATATATCCCATAGCTATGTTCTTGCCTAATGTAGGAGATGGTATACCAGATGTGATTATACCTATACATGTATGAGACAAGAACAGTATGAGTGAACCGCTCTCACCTGAGTTCAGAATGACGAGAGATGCGATTAGAGAATGATGCTTACCAAGTTGAGTTGTACCCGTCGAATCAAACACTTTACATCCTTCTCTAGCTGGTGAACCGGTAATTTCAAATCCAACTCTTCGTCTTGATGGACCAGAAGATAATTCAGACAATATTCGCGATTTTCCTGGGAAAGAGGGTTGAGAATCTTGTGCTCTTCTATCTTTACCTATAGACGAAAGAAAGAAAAATCATATGAGTCAATTGTAATATATCATTCAGAGGGATGGCATTGTTTTTGAATGGTCGGTATTGTTGTTGTAAGACTCACCTATAACCCAGCTTAAAGCCGCTTCGACAGGACTAACAGATTCGTCCAAATCATGTCCGTAAAGACACATACCAGCTTCCAATCGCAGGGAATCTCTCGCTCCGAGACCTATTAATTGGACATCGGGGTGTTTGGTTATTTTTGATGTGAGTTCGACGGCATTGGCAGGTGGGATCGAGATCTTGTGAACAAAGATGAGTCCATCAGCGAACTATCCACCTCCGGGAGATTCACGATTCACAGATGCTTCACATAATATATAATGATCGGAAGATGAAGGAGGAAAAAGCAAAATGGAATTTATATATTTCATTTAGTAGACTCACCTCAAATCCATCTTCACCTGTATAACCACCTCTAGCGACATGGCACTTGACGCCATCCAATTCTACAAAAGCACTTTGACCAAATTTGATACTATCCAAATCGAATTTCCCCCCTTTCAGAAAGATCTGTTTGATCACATCAGATGCTTTTGGACCTTGCAAAGCGACTAGACCCCAACCTTCCAACGTATCCCATTTAACTTCTTTACCTTTCCATTCACTCAGCTTCTTACTTATCCACTCTTTGTCTTCTTTGGATCTACCTGCATTAGTGACGACATAGAATGATTCGTCGGAATGTTTGGTAATGATGGTATCGTCTATTATACCACCCTCGTCATTCAACAATACGCTCAGCGTGGAACTGTATGGTTTGAGCTTATCCAGAGATGAGGGACAGAGCGATAGAAGGAATTCCTGAGAGCCGGGTCCAGTGAAAGTGTGTTGAAGCATGTGAGAGACGTCGAATAGACCTGCGGAAGATCGTACGTGTTTGTGCGCGGTAACTACAGACAAAAGGGATGAACGGAAGTTAGTTGAATGCATAGGTGTATAATGATGGTGACGGTTGTGGCTAGATCAGGGATGTCACTCACTCTGACCTATCTCACCGTAACTCAATGGCATACTCCATCCAGCAAAGGGGACCATCTTAGCTTTGTTCTCGACGTGAAAGTCGTATAATGGTGTTTTATGAAGCTATAAGGGGTGAAACCAATGATCAGCTTTAGCTATTTCAACGCGGAACAGTAAATTTACCTCCTCAGATAGTCTTAGGGAAGAAGCAAACCCCCTAGTAAGGGTGAGAACACCTTGTCGAGACACATTGGTGGGTCTGACAGCACGAGAGCATCGGAAGATGGGCTGTAAGGCGATCATGTTGATGGGAGGTTTTCTTATCGCTGGATCAAAAGTGAGAGAATGAGTTGCTTTTTGTTACGATTGCTGAAGAAGGGGGAAAGGAGTAGGAGAAGGGAATAGAGATGGGGGGAAGGGTGCTGGGTATATGAGTTGATGGGCTATACCTCGACAAGAAGTAAAATGCTTGAAGGGTATTAGGTATTTCCATTTCACGGATAACAGGATAACAACATCCTGATGGTTCTTGGAAATAAAGTGGTCATGTTTTTCCAACAATCAAAATCAGGTACACAACCCACAAGTACGAGTACCCGGTTTAAGCTTGGCTCCTTATCTCTGCGTACGTAAACACACCATATCCATATACACGTGGGAGCAGCGTGTCACACCAATTCGGCTGAGAGGTCCGGTTGCTAAGCTACTTGACTCACCAGTGTCGATGTATCTTGGCTCTCTTCTTAGCATTGGGATCACAATCCATCCTTCCATCGCACCTTGAGTCAGATCCATACACATAACATAGAGGACAGCGAGGTCTTTCACCCACCCATCTCGTCATATATGATTCCGACATCGTTCACATATTGTACATAAAAGCCTCATCACCGACCCTCACAGATGGAATCGGATCCAACGCTCCCTTCCCCGGTGATCCCACCCGATCATACAGATGAAGAAAGGTGCAAGCTGCTAGGAACGACAGGTCTGGTAGTACAAGCATTGAGTGGGTTTCCTGATCAAGCTATCTGGGATGTTAGAAAATTCTTCAAGCTGAGTTGATGATTTGACTATAGTGGGCATATTCGTCATTCTCTCTTTGGTAGTTAAGCGGCAATTAGAGAAACGGAAGAGATCATGGAGGATATGGGTGTATGATGTGGGCAAACAATTAGCTGGTCAGGCTGTGGTACATGGCTTAAACATCCTGGTGAGTCCGACTTTGTCAATCGTTCCCGAGTTTTACAGAGATTACGTTCAAGTTGGTATATGCTCATGCGTGATATTTGTTGCCCGCATGTAGATATCAGACGTGGTAGCTTCTGTCGCTCATAATAACCCATGTTCACTCTACTTCCTCAACGTATTGATAGACACCACGATAGGTGAGTTGCAATAATGCTTCATCGTGAGATCAACTCAAACAGCTGGGATAACATACACATTGTGCATATTTAGGCGTGGGTATAATCTATTTCAGTCTAAAAGCTTATACATGGTACTTCTCGAAATATATGGCTATGGAAGGATTCATAAGTGGACAATATGGTCATCCGCCAAATCCCATCTTGTGAGTTGAGCATTTCCACATATATACCCATAAATCTTACAAACCCTTCTTATGTTTCCAGCTGGTGGAAACAACTGGCACCGTACATCATGTCAATCATAACCATGAAACTCCTCGTCCTTCTTCCACTGACTCTACCTGGAATCTCAAAATCGCTAATAGACTGGTCACACAATCTACTTGATCATCTCGGAGCGAAATCTCAAGTGATATTCGTCATGGCCATCTTTCCCCTGGTGATGAACGTCTTGCAGTTCTGCTTGGTTGATCAGGTGATCAAAGCTGGTGGGAAAGAAGATGAAGATGAGGATCATAATGACAGAGCAGGGGATTACCAGCGGATCAGAGGACATGAAGATGACATCGCCTATGAAAACGGAAATCCTAATGGGGATTTAGAATCGGGTTTGACCCGACAGATCTCAGCCAATAGTATAAATAGAAATAGACGCAAGGGAAGTAGTCCATCAGTCGTCATACCTTCTTCACCACTTCTCACGTCAAATCAGAGGGATTACGGATCAGCTACACCTTCACCTATTGGATCTCCAGTTAAGAACAAATCGATCTTACCTGGTCAGACGACAGATTCGAATAGTCTATGGTCAAAATTGATCAATAAAGTATCGGATGTATCCAGTTCGACTAGATCAAGTTCGACGGTATTTTTCGATGCTCAAACTGATCTAGAATCAGGGTCGGAACGCAATACGAATTCAGTACAGAGCAATGGTACGATTGGAGGGATAAGTGAAGGAGGGATGAGTAGGTTGTATGTTAGAGATGAGAGGAATAGAAGAGGTCAGAGATCGGCTGCTCCTTCACCTGAAACTATGCCTTATGAAGCTAGCCCTTCGATGTCATCTATACAAAGTGGTTTCCATAGTGAAGAAGAACAGCGTAGTGGGCCTAGTAGTAGGACCCCTTCACCTCCTTTGACTATAACGAAATTAGAAGGAATATCGAGACTTCCTCCGGAAGAGTTGGAGAGGGAAGCAAGATGGACGTTGAGTCCACCTGAATCTCCAACGGTCACTCATGGAAATACGAATATGACGGATAGTAACGATAGTGTTAGTTTGAAGGAGGTCAATAGGAGTCAGTGATCTCTGCGTGTATATTTTGATAATCCATAGGTCTAATATACATAGTGTCGGTTGTACTGTATCGCACATGAATTTCTAAACAAGAGCTTGATATTGAGTTCAAGATAGATCCTTTTATGCACTGTACATTTAGTTCACTAAGCGTTATGCAAGTGCAGACATATCTTGATGTTCGGTTTTCCTTATTCGCTGATACTGTATCTTCGGGATGGGGAAGGCTTCGATCAGATAATGAAATGTTTATCTAATTCAGGATCATTCGGTTGTATCTGACGGGTCCAGACCAGATACAAGAAGGAAATGAAAGTAATGTTCTCAGAAATTATTACCGGATTAAGCATTTTCTTACGATCAAGAGATGGATGTCTCAGTCTTGTTAGTTTTATTCTTAATTTTGAATCTGAGTCACCAAGATACATACACAGTTTCGATCGTATGTAGTTGTCAGACAGTTGAACATACGAGTATCCGCATTCACTCCACCGACCTCAACGGAGACTTCACATTTCGTCTGTACCTCTCTGCTCAAGGTAGGTTCCCGTCTTAGATATATCTACCTCATGGGGCCAGACTCGACTCGCGCACAAACCGATCCCCAGATCAAAAATCAAAACCTACGTGCGTTGATCCGACATTAGAACATCAGGATAAAGTCAAATCCTTTTAGAGAAACCAAAGATCGTTCCTGTGCAAGTTGTTATTCCTTTCCTTTCCGTATTGTACCACCCAACGAAACGATCTTCAGTTACCTAGTCACATAAGTACACAGCTAGTGATACCGCAGTTTTGGCTCTGGCTCATACGGTATTCGCAGTTGATAGGGGATCACACTGCTGTAGGTGGGTATAAAGAAATACTTCCGGGATCAATCGGACCGTTTTTAGTGTTGTTGTCACTCGATCTCAACCATCTACCATCAACCATCAGGTATCAATACCAAACATTGCATGGCACTAGTACTACATCAACATCACCATCACCATCTTCTAGAAACCCACAGCTCACCCTACATACACTGTCATCATCATCACCGTCAGCGAAGCAATCATCTCACTCATACATAAACCCACTCGAGCTTAGTTCACCAACACCATGTCGCTCTTACGCGACTCGCCCGCACATCATGCTCCATCCCACGATCCATGTAAACCCCGCTCTTCATCATCTCGGAACGACCTATTCACCACTTCCTGGCAACCTGAATTACCCCCTCCTAAACCATTAAGCGAAGCTGCTGCTGCAGCTGGACCATCTACGAGCAGTCTCAATTCGATATTCGATCTGGGCGGCATCAGTGGACAGTCCAATGCATTACCACCATCAATGAAAAAGAGGGGTGAATTGGGATTGAAAATGGACCTAGAAGGTATATCAAATTCGTTCGCTCGCAATACTACCACCAACACAGGAGGGGAAGGAATGGGAGTAGATGAGTTTGGAGTATCAACGAAATTACAAAACAAATCGTCATATCCTACTTTAGATAAGAATGATATATCCCCTTCACCTAGGACATCATCGTTCTTCGATACTCCAATTGAAAGTGTTACACCTCCCCCTGCACCCCGTTTGGTCAGTTCATTAAATGGGATGAGCTCGTTCGCGCCTTCCCCTCTGAACTTATCTAGATCATCATCAGCCATACGGAAAGTCCCCGCACCATTACCTCTACCTTCGCAAGACGATCGCAATAACAACAACGATTCAGCCGGACCAAGTCGTCAAAACCAGAAGCAAAGATCGAATGATAGTCATACATCAAGTTCCTCGAAATCTGCAATTCAAGATCCTCTATCACCGTTACATCAATCACCACAGTTACCACCAAGCGGATCGGGTGGATTGGAAGGTTGGAAACCACCTTTACCACCTTCATCGGACGATATTGAATTGCGTCTAATACCCAATTCAACCTATCTCCTTGGAGAGGGGAGGTATGCCAAAGCCTACCTTGCATCGTATAGGAGGAAGAGAAAGAACAGACACGGACATGGCTATGGTGGTGGCGATGGTGGTACGGCATCGATGCAAGTTAACGAAGATGGAGATGGGCTGGTAGGGGGTAGTTGGAGGTTATGTGCTGCGAAGAGATTGGCTCCTGATAGGGAATCGCAGACGATGGGATTGAGGGAAGCTTTCTTCTTAAATCGTTTAACTGGACCGATCAAACACTCTATAAGTGCGGATAGGAACAGGAACGATTATAGTAGACAGATTAGACCTAGACAAAGGGCTGTTTCACCTTTAAGAGGAAGTCATCAACCGCCATCGGATGGAGACGAATCGACAAGCACGCAAAGTCAGAAACGTAAAAGACCATGTGGGAGCGTATACGTCGTCAAGCTCATAGCTGTCAAAGAAGATATCGAAGGGTTTCCTACTCTCCCTCAAAACCAGACGCATGCAAGATCCACTTCAGATGTATTATCTGGCACAGGGAGTGGGACGGATTCGAAACCTATAGCAAATACTATAAGTGTAGGGGATCTAAGACGACAAAGGTCTTCAACAATCATCACTGCTCACGCACCTCTACCACCCGATTCGACCGGTACCTTACCTTCCTATCCGTCTTTACCGTCTCTAGCTCAATCGGTACGATATGACCAACATCAGTCTGCGCCATCGCTTTCAAGATTGGTATTGTTACTTGAACATGCACCGTTAGGTACCCTGGATAGAATGTTGCGTACCAGTCCGCAACTCGTAGGAAGGAAGTTATGGGAAAGATGGGCGAGGGAAGGCGCTGAAGCTTTAGAGTGGGTACATGGGAAAGGGGTGGTTCATGCGGATGTGAAACCTGGGAATTTACTCGTGAGTGCAAACATCCCGACACTAAAGATCAACATCTCTCATCTTCAAATCACATCCCCTTTTTTGTAATGTCCTTCTCCCATCCTGAAGATCATGTATCGCTTGGCTACTTTTACTTATCTCAAGATCCAAGCTGACCCTCTCCTTTCGTGACTATCCAGCTCACCGTGGATCTTCATATCCGACTATCCGATTTCGGATCCTCCCTCCTCATTCACCCTGCTCATCCTCCAACCGACGGACTGGGTTTGGGCACTCTTCCCTTCTCTCCGCCCGAGTTGGTCGATCCAACCCAGACATTCTCATTCCCCGTGGATATCTTCGCATTAGGTGCGACACTCTACCAATGTCTGACGGGCCGAGAACCTTTCAGGGGTATCAGGACAGTCGAGATGATGCATCATGTTCGGAAAGGTGGATTGTGGGCATACGAGGAGAGAGAAAGGTTTCAGAGAGTAGGGAATGAAGATGGAGTGTCTACCGCTGGAAGTCCTTACCCATCAGCTTGGAGGGGATATTCGAATACTTCCACTACTGGTGCTGGATATCCTTCAGGATCAGGTAATGTCACTGTGGGATTGGGTGGGGGAGTAAGAAGAGCAGGATCATTAAGGGTCCCACCGAGTTATTCAAGAGAACATTTAGCTGCGTCAGTCATAGTCGACGGACATGGACATGGGGTTACAAGTGGGAAACCGAAATTGAAGAGAATGACTTCTGCTGAAAGTATCAGAGCGTCAGATGAAGCTACCAATAGTGAATCTCCATCGGGGGTTAAACTGTATGCGAACTGGGTTAAATCAGGTCCGTACACGAATAGTACTTCAACGAGTAATATGTCTACTCCTGGACCTGGGTTAGATGCTGTCACGAGATTGTTATCGGATGAAGATGAGTTGGACGTTACCAGTCCGACATATGGGATTTCAAGGAACAATTCGATTAGTCTTCGACAATCTCAGGAAGATAGATCATCATTGAACAGATCGACAAGTTTGAAAACTACAAGTCCTACAACGACAACGACAACGGCAACGTCAATGACAATGAACACATCGGATCTACCGAAAGGGATGATGACCGTCCAATTACCTACACCCACTTCACCCTCTTCAGATCACTTACCTCCAATGGATCAGATCAACGATTTACTACGGGGTGATAACAACAGACAACAGCAAGTATCATCTTTAGTATCGTTAAATGAAGCATATCAAGATGGCAGTCCTTCGATGTTATTCTTAGATGGCTCAGAGAGAGTATCAGAAGAAATTAGAAATGTGCTGAAAAATATGTTGAACCCTTTTCCTGAGAATAGGATGACTGCTTTGGAAGTTAGGATGTACTGGGATGAATTGGGATTAGGTTTGGAGGATGACGAGGATGGGGAGGAGGAAGGTGAAGGTGATGACTGAGGGAAAGAAGTTAGGAACGAACGTGAAAAAGGGTCGAATAAAGTTGTACTATATACCCTCTTTCAGAGGGCAGAAAAATAAGCATAAAATGGAAGACGGTAAAAGTCGATGTTTAATGGATGGTGAGAATGTTTGGACAATTTATCTTATATCATTTGTATTTTCCTGTTGCTCTTTATAGTATAAAATATAGTGATAAATTGGCTTGTAGCTGTTGTAACAATGACTCTACCTATATGTAACGTATATAAATTTAGATACAACATCTGTCACTGCTAGACAGACTAGTATAATATCCCGTCTCAATGGAGCTTTCTGAAATCTAATCATCATCATCATCATCATCTACCAGATATCCATTACCAAATTCCCTAACTTTACCTATCAGCCTTACCGTCTCACCACCTTGACCTAGAATACATTTCATACCTCCTCCCCTCTCGCTCAGCTGGGTAGCCTGTATCACCAAGCTTGTAGTGTCTTGTTGTAGTTGGGGTGGAAGGAATTGAGTGGCTTTGGAAAGGAGGTAGTAGTTTGTTAAATACGTATGGGCCGATCCGGTCTATAAGAATGAACGAATAAGGTTGAATACATGTGTGCACTCATCTCTGTATATAGACCTTGTCAAGAGGGCAAATACGTACTATGGTATCTTCCTGTATACCTATACCAGGAGCGAACATCCTTGATCTAATCACCAAGTCGGAATCGGTCTCAGGGGATATCTGAGTGACTATAATCTGTCCAGAGGCTATTTCACCCTATCCCTCAAATATTAGCTCACTTCATACGATATATTCATCTTGCATCTCTAGAGATTTTGCCCCTTCTCTTATGATCAGTAACGGCAACTCACCAACGCTCTTATATCCACTCCCAATTCCCTCAATCCCACATCCCCTCTAATCAAAACGATAAAACTCTTATGAGACCCATATTTGAATTCCGAAATATCCAATACATCATCTGTTTGCCTCACACCCAACGCAGCTATCAGTTTCACTGCATCAGGGTGGGATTGGGGTGATCCATGGCCCATCGATCGAATCACGTCCAAGGGTAAGCTCGGTAAACTGATTTGTACTTCTTTGTGAGATGATGTTATTCGTTGAGATTGGAATTTCCCAGCTATTGGATTTATATACTGTATAGTATCTAATTCGGGATGTTGTTTGAAGAGGATATAAGAGGATGAGAGTGTACCGTGTCCACAGAGGGCTAGCTCCTATACGACATTTGGAGAGATGATTATCAGTATAATATAAGCATTTCATCATTGATATGAGATAGTCAAGAAATTGCAGCACAATCGACCTTGCTGCACTCAAGTACAAACTTTGTGAATATATCGGATGATCAGACTCACAGATTTGGGTGTGAACCATCTTATCTCCCATTCTCCCTTTTCACCAGTCGGAGCAACATGTACAGTAGCTGTATAATTGAAATCCCCAGCTACCTGCAACAGATATCTATCGTCTAACCATCTTGAATCTGCGTTGGAGGGGTAGATGATCAGAGCTGCTTGGGAGCCTGTCCCTGGGACGGGGGAGAAGGCAGATAAGACGTGGAATGGGAGTCGGGGAAGAGGAGTGGACATGGTTAGATCGGGGATGTTCACTGAGATGGAACGAGGTAAGATGTGTGACGGCGACATTAGATTACTTGCAACCGTATCAGAATTAAGCAGCTTCGAAGGTGCTCGCTCTATTCGTAACTTGGAACCCGATCTTATCTCGAGTCGGTTGATCGGTGAGTAAGTTACCGATGGCCGATAAAATCCATAAATGGATGTACTCGTAGACAAGTCACCAGTCAAATGGATACTGCATGCAGTCCCATCCATGATGATCTTTGACATTCATATTCATATAGATATCTCATTCAACAAACAACAACTAAATTGAAAAGTATTCAAATTATATACAATATAACAAAGGGCATACAACGAATGGGTGTAAAGTACAGCTAGATGAATTGAAAAGGAGGTGATAGTAGAACAACAGGTAGTGTGGATGGTGGATGGTGAGGGGATGAGAAGTATGTACAAGATGGAATAGATAGGAAGAAACGTTTACAACGTGAAAGTCTGAAATGAATAGTGAAGAAAGTGTATTTAATATCTTCGCTATTTGTGATCTGACGGGAAGAAAAAAAAAAGCGTAAAGAAGGAAAAAGAACAGAAAAAAGAGATATTTCGTAAAAAGATAACGGGTCGAAGAAGAGAAAAGAATACAGAAAGAAGGACTCTTGTCAGGAGGTGATAACAATCATAAAACAAGTGCCATAGCACCCTTCATACCATTCACAATCGAGTTAGCATACTGCATTCCATCCGCACAAGAGAATACACACTTACATGATGTAACATATCCATGAATCTCTTACCTCTTGAAGATTTCTCCATCGGTGGGATATTCATATTGACTTTCTTTCCTCTCAATCTCAATCCCTTCCTCAACATTCTCTTATCATGTCTAGCTTGTCCTCTTTCAGTCTTCTTACACCCCCCTTTGGTCGATTTACAAGATGAATCCATATGCGTAAAAGGTAATGGTCCATCTTTCTCCACATCGGTAGATTTCAGTTTGAGTTGACTATCATCTTCAATCCCCCTATAAGCTTTGTAGTCGGATATGAGTCGATCCAGACCTTTCTTCGCTTTGATGATACAGTCCATACTCTTCTCGTGCATGATATCAGCTTGTTCATCCAGCGAGTCCGAAAGAGCATCAAGGCGGGTTTCGACGTATTCGGATAATGAGTCGAACATCGCTGAAGCGCGAGCGAGGGACTCCTGTTTGGAAGCGGGTGAATGGGAGGTGAAGAAGTCCCTTATACGGTTCTTGACAGCATTTGCACCTCTCGAGGCTTGATGTAGAGCTTGATTAGTCCCATGAAGACCTGAGCCAAGAAGTCGAACGGTAGAGTGAAGCATTGGGCCAAGAACAGCGTCGATATATCTGGATGTGGTCAAAGCATATGCTTTTGCCGGTCTAACTACTCGTTCGAGGATTTGGGATTGGACAATGGTAGACAAGCTGCAAGAGCAGTCGACAACAGGAGCTGAAGAGGTGGTCGTGGTATTTGTATCAGGTCCGTCGGTTTTATTCACCCTAAGTAACTTCTGAGTAAACTTTCTCGCAAGTGAGACTCTAGAATCGGGAGGCTGTGCTGCAGGTGGTACCGTAAGAGCAACGTTGTTGTCCCTGACCGAGAGTGAACAGCATGAGGTAGAGGACCTTGCGTTGGTACTGCGAGCTTTGTCATCTTTGTCTGGTTTCTGATATGCTGTATCTGCAGTGGGTTTGATGCTAGCAGCTGAGGAGAGCCTATCGTGTATAGATGATAAAGTCGATAAAGCTTGTTCGATCAGACGAGGATCGGGTTGGACAGCGGTAATTGGTGTACTGGCGGATGACGCTGAAGATGTAGCAGCAGGAGAAGAAAACGATAAATGGTCCCAGAAGGACGATGATATAGGGGTCTCCAATGGCATAGAGGTAGTACCGATATCGGTCGCCGGGTCTTTATAGTCGGGGACGAAGGGTACGAACATGTTGGAGCCGAACGTTCGAATCAAGGCCACTGAGAGGATTGAAGCGAGAGCGAAGTAGGAAACTCTTGTCGACCTGATTCGATGACGGTCAATCAGCGTTCAACGGTGACCTCGCGAAAGGCGACAGACTTACCACTTCTTTGCGATCGTTTTGATCGCTTCAATATTGTCAGCAGCGAGCATTTGCTGAGTTTCCATGTCATCTACAATATCGTCTCTGACGCTTTCAGCGGCCTCGGCCGCCTCTGAGGGAAAGCTTTTCTCTGATATGTTTTCATCGAGGTTCTTTAGAAAAGACTGAATTCTTTTCCCAGTAAGGGTTTCATCACCGACTTCTTCGTCGCCGATAGTTAGCTTGGGCATCTCGAGATCTTCGACCACCTGAAATGCTTGATCCTCTTCATCTGTTTCTTTGATATGGTCATTACTCTGTAGGAGTTGATATTTACTCCTATCTTCCAAAGAGATGTTGGGTGAATCGGTCGGAGGAGTCCACAATTTACTTGATTTCAACCATGAATCCTCGACACCTCTTCTAACGGGACTGGAACTTCGTCTAGGAGACATTCTGCCTAAGGCGACGATAGGCGAGATGGTCGGTTGAACGATACTGGTCCCTGCTCGTGGACGAGGACCTTGATCAGGTTGAGTGAAACCTCCGCTGAGAGTACCGGAAGAAGAGGTAGTGAAACATGCTCCGTCGGGGTAGATCAGTCGGATTTGATCCGAGGAGGTGTGAAGGGTCTCTCGTGAAGAATCAAGCTTGCAAGTCGAAGCTTCAGCGTCGGTATATCCTGTAAGTGAAGGTGAATCCATCTCGTCGTCCTGGGTAGGTTCGAGGATTACCGCTCCTCCATCTTCAATATCCCCATCTCTACCTCCATCAGAAGAGGCTGACCACTGAGATCGAGTTTCGTGTTCTAGTCCATGAGAATCGCTGCTAGTATCGCTGAAGACGACATCGCCAAGGACCGAAGGACCGACAGAAGATCGCTCGTCGACTTCCATCCATGATTCGGACAGGTCGGATGTGAGTTCGTCATCTGATGCATGAGGGTGAGACGAAGAAGGTGATAAGGGCGGTGAAGAGGTCATAGTGGATGTTGATTGTTCCGATGGTGTTGAGGGCCGTGGGGTCGCCGCAGATTTGGGTTTGACTTGGGTCATAGCGGATCTAATGGACTGTTGGACCAGAAGATAAGGTTAGTCGGAGGTGGTACAAGTTGACGTGTGCAAGGGATGTACCATCCAGGGAATATGAGGTCTGAAGGTGTATAAAGGAGCAGAGGATGCCATGACGGCTGCAAGCATGTTGTGTACACTCACGAAGTTACAGCCTTATCGAACTATGAAGAGATAACTCCTCTGATAACTATGCTATATAACGACAGTTCACCCTCCTCGGTCTTATCCGGCCCGCTGCCTGGGATAGCTGCTTTGACGGTTGTATATCTAATCGACCGATATGTCAGTATATGTAGATGATGTATACAGGATGCAGCTCATGAGATGTATATACGGAAGGAAAAAGAGTAGAAGCTGAAAAAGAAAACGTACTCACCTGGTATGAATTGTAGTATGTAGTATTTAGTGTATGTGTGATGAGCGGCAAAAGTCAATCACCAATGACCGAGATTGAGCGAAGCGTTACTTTGATCCGATAGGTCGTGTGTGAGCTATACAAGTTGTATGAAGGAGTCAGCTCGTCAGAATCACATACAGCGAGACAAGAGGAGAGAGGAGAAGATGCAGTGAGATTGTTGAAGAAGAGGAAGGGACATGTGTGTCCAGGAGTGAATGTGATGAGACAGGATGAACAAGCGGGAAAGCAGGTCTCACCTAACCTTGTTTCGCTTCTGGGTTAAAGCGGACAACGATGTGGTTGAGGTTGTTTATGTGTATAAGATAGTTATTGTGGGTACTGATAGGTGGTCTATCACATACTAGGGAAGATAGATGTACCGCTGTGTCATACCTGAATACATGAAAGAGGAAGAAGGAAGGAAGAAAGGAGGATGGGAGATAATTGAGATTGCGAGATGGGTTGACTGTTGTTGGTCGTAATTGAATTTGTAGGTCCAGGGTCTGGTCTAGCGTCAGATCACTAATCACACTAATCAACTACAGTAATCACCTCTATTCGTAATCACCAAAGATAACGTTTTACGTACTCGATCAGATCTACGAGTTCAGTCTTGATTTCTTGCTCTCCATTGTCATTCGAATATGCATGGACATGGATGCATGTTGTGAACGACGAGCCGTATACTTGTATGCATGCATGCATGCCCGGCAATCTCTTATATACTAGGTACATACAACACAACTATTTATACACAGTACTGAGTATACACCCTATCCATCTCCCCATGAACCTGCGAGTGTGGAGACCCCGCAGCCAGTCAACTGAGTGGACTGTTCGGTTTAAATGGGTTCATTTTTACCCGGTTGATGGTGGTAACAGCCAAGTGAGTGGCAGAGTTAAGCCGATGAATGAGCTCAAGGGATAAGAGTTTGAGCCAAAGAACCAATCTTCGGTCTGTATGGCCCAGTTGGCAAACCCGCTGATATCCTGGAGGTTCGCTCGTCAACCTCGTGAGGCGGAGTAACGTCGAACATCCTTATCCCGTCCTATATATTCGGTTTCATCAGCTTGAAGCTCATAGAGACAAAAGCGGTAGGGCAGTACTCACTGTTTCGAACACCGTCCAAGCTCCCGTGCCCTATCATATGGTATCAGCTGAGATTAAACACTCCCGAGTTATACAGCAGACTGACAGCGATCCTACTCCGTATGACCTCTACCAAGCCCCTCAAACCAGGTTTACTCCTTATTCTCTCCTTCTCTTCTGCGTCGATCAGGCCGAATACCCTTCCAGTTTCCTGGATCAGTAATGTCATATCGGTTGTGAAAGTAAAGGAAGCTCCGAGAGCAGGCTTTATATCCATTTTGTTGAACGATGATTGGGGATTCGTAGGGTATGAAGATGCAGTGGAGTTGATAATCTACAGCAATGAGGATGAGCGCTATGAACACATTGCAAGAGAATAGTAGAGGAATAGAAACAGAATAATCGAGGAGAGCACATAGGAGGAAGGGGGAGTATAGATGGACGATAGCAAGGGATGACGGAGGTAGAAGAGAAGAAAGAGAGGTTGAGCAATAGATGGATGACTTACGAATGATACCATTCCCTGGGAATATGTGATCTCAGCTATCTCTTCCATGAGAGTGATCAAATCGGCATGTCCTAAAAGCACGATCCCATCATCAGCTTATTAGTCGTCGCAAGGAATAAGGAAGCTGACCTTGTGCCGAAGTAGCAGATAACAAATCCTTAAAATGGGTGAATATCGTATCGACCACTAAGACCCTCGTTTCTTTCACATCGGGATCATCAATTGACTATTTAGAGTCAGAAGCTCAGCTACGACAGGTCAGACCGTCTTCTACAGCTGATGACTCACATTTTTCAGCTGTGAGATAGCTTCGAACAAATCTTCTAATTTGAATGCATTAATCACTACTATTCTCTCAAGGATCAAATTCGGTTCCTACGTCCAATCAATATCAGCTAATACTCTGATGTCAACAGCGACATGAGGAAAGCTGGCCGAGTTGCGTCACTCACATCGATATTCCACTCTTCCAATATCGTCTTTGCTCTTTCAGGTGAAAACGATCCCTCGGTATCTATCCACGTACATATCGCTTCTTCATCAGAAGCGAGGATTCGGAGTGAAGCATGAAGTGCAAGCAACTATACAACTTCCTCATATCAGCTGATCAGGTTCGGATGGCATACCAGGGATAGAGCTGATAGATGAAAGTTATACGAGAAGAGTACCTCACTGATTTCCCGACTTTCCTCGGACCAGCCAATTCGATTACCCCTACTCCATCCCACCTTTTAAACAGTTCATCCAAACTGACAATCCCAAACCCCTTCCAACTTCCTTCTACCTCTTCATACGTATCTCCTGATATACAATCCGGAGCAGTCAATCTCACACAAGTGGAAATAAGGTATTCGAGCTGGATATTCGATAGGATAGGAACGAGGGATAGGATCGTTGAAGAAGAGGAAAATATCAATGATTCGGTGGTTTTGATTCCTGCCGAGTCTATGAGAGAGCACAATATTCAGTATAACAGCATATGTGAGGAAAGAGTGTATATGATGTCCCATTGAGGATTCAGTAATGTCGACTCACCTAATTCAGGTATGAGGAATGCCAATTCGGCAGGAAGGGAATCTACCAATCGCTTGAGAAGCATGGTCGCGACTCCTGGAGGATAGTTTATCGTTCCCTACCCGCACATGTGACTTTCTTCAACTGTCAACTGCTTGGGACATCCAATGAGATGTGGAATAAGATGAAGAAAGAAGGAATGAGCAGGATGTCAGAAATTCAAAGTGGTCATCCTCCACTCTTCGCGTTTCTTCGTAAATCCATGTCAACACCAAAATCACAACTTCCTTCTTCCTCGTATATCTTTCATTTCTCTACTCTTCCTCATACTTAGGGGCATACACAACACAACAGCATCATACTCATCTCATCTCGCTCTATACTTCTCTATCTCATCGAGCATGTCATCATCCACCCCCATCTCCAACCAAAATCAACCATTCAAAACCGACTCTCTCCTCCCTACTTCCCTCCCATCCGCAACACTAGGTCGAAGACGGCACATCTCCCAGACCCAAACCAACCCAACAGGCGAGAGCGAGAACCTAACTACAGAAGAGAGGCTCCAGAAGGGGTTGGATGACGAGCATGAAAAATGGAACGAGAGGATAGATAAAGAAATTAAAGGGGTGGTTGAAGGGTTGAAAGATCTAGTAGAGTTGGCTAATGTAAGTGACAACTATCCAAGGTATTATACATATGACAACTCCATGATACCTATCTAACAATTGACGGACTCTGATCTTGACTGTTTCATTTTTCATTTTTATTTTTCAATCTGTTGTAGATCGGTCCCAACCCTTCTCCATTGAATTCATCGACCCTCCCCCTCCATCTTCCCCTCCGAACATCCTCTCTGATCCGCTCGGCCCAGAATCTAAGGGATATAGCACACGAACTGAAATTGTTGCTTGTCCTAGGGGACGAGCAGGGTCTAGTCCAGAGGAGGGATCATGAGATGGATCTGGTCAGGAGGGAAATACAGCGCAAGAGAGGGGAAGTGGGCAAAGAGTTAGGTGGTTTATTGGGATTACCACTTGATGAGCAACAGGAAAAAAGTGAACAGCAGGAGAAGATGGACGTTACCGCTACTCGTAATGACGGTCAGGATGTGATGATGGACCAATCTGAGAATATACTTCGAGATCAAGGGATTACAAGTGATATTACCACTCAACCTCAACAGCCCTGTCCCGAAGATACGGCACAACAACAACAGCATCAGCAGCAACAAGAAGAAGAAGAACATTCATCAAATCCAAATATCAATACGAATCCTAACACAAATACCGAGTCTATGGAGGTTGATCAGACAAACGAAGAAGACGATGAAGATGATTTCGAAGAGGTATCATAGATCTCTCGGACGGAAACCCTTCATGCAAGTATACCCAGCACATATAATACCACAATGCAATTATAGATCAAAATTACATTTACATGCATGTTTAGTATATAATCAAATTATATAACTATAGATTCAAATTATATAACCATTGATTCATATATAGATAAGCTAACTACCAAGATGAGATCTTACAAAAGATTGACTTGGCGTATCATAATCAACCAGATCACCTTCATCGTACATCACAGATCCTAGCTTCATTCCCAACCATTAATCCTCCCCATCATGGAAAGGCCAAGCTACCGTCAATCTAGGCGGTGCTCCATCCATCTTTCCAACCCCTCCATCAGACCACCATTCGTCGTACTAATCATAACGAAAAGAAACAGTCAGCTTCAATTTCCGAAGATGTGATGTCGTGTTAAAAAGAAAAGATCGACTAACCTCCTTCTGAGCATCTTCCAACTCAGCCAACATCCTAATAGCATAAGCATGCAACCTCTTATCATACCCTTTATCCTCTTCCTTGGTACCAGCGCTCAAAGAAGACGAATGCGAATCTAACGATCTCAATTTCTCTTTATCTTCTTCTTTGATCAGACTTTCCAACGCACTAGCAGTCTTAGGGGGTAGCAGGCTCGACCGTTTACTGAACGATGTGGACATATGCGGCGAAGCAGGTGGTCCCGTTCGGCCAGGACTGGAAGGTGGTGGAGGCGGTGGCTGGCTGGTTCTTCGCCCGGCAGAAGATGGTGAAGAAGGTTGTGGTTGAGGTGTAGGGTCAAAGGTATCTGATCGAGGTGAAGTGGTAGGTAATTCAAATTCGAATGAAAATGTATTAGGTGATTTGCTTTCTGTATTACCTCCTGATACTGGAGATCCAGTGAGGATCGTAGGTGGTTTACCTTTCCTCGCTGTACTTGGAGCAACGGTCAATTCGGTAGGTGAGAGTTCAGGTGAAGAAGGTGCAGAAGGTGGCTTGGTGTGAATCTCAGGTATCCTAGGCGAAGGTTTGAATTGACCAGTACCGATGTTGGGCGAAGCGGAAGGAGACGAGGAAGGAGCATCGCTCTCGCCTAGCATAGGTGATACAGTGTTGGAAGGTGGTGATGGAGATGATGAATCCTTTCTCTTCTTTTTCGTTCCGAAGGACTTCTTCAACCAGTTGGTAGCTTTACCAATCTTTCCTGATGATCCAGGTCCACCGGTGGCATCAATACCTTGTTCAATTTGGTTTTGGATTTTACCATGAGATTCAGATTGACCATCGATACCCAGTCCCAGTCCCAAGCCCAACAGCTTCTCAGCCTTGTTGACAGGTGCCATATATTTGGGAGATTCAGCGACCATCGTGATCGTAGATTTGCTTCTTGGGATTCCGTTGAAGCCATATTCAGATACCGGTGTAGTAGGCACGAGTTGATCTTCCTTTGTCTCCTCATCCAATCCATAAGGTTTAGGTTCAAGCTCATCATGTCGTCGTTTGATTCGATCAAGTCGAGTTTGAAGTAACTTGACTGATTCAATCTCTACTAAATGACCTGAACCATCCTCTTTCTTCGTGTGGATGTGACCTAATCGGAAGACCTATTGACGTCGTTGGAATCAGCTTTATGGACATGTTGACTGCTGAAAGAGCTGAAATAACTTACCACCAATCTAAGGATATAACTTCTGACAGATTGAGACCAGAACAACAACAATCTCTCAAACAGATCTTTCTGCAATAACAATCCCAGACAAAGCTCTTTTCTATCTTCAGCTCTGGCAGTAAGTACTTCCCAGTGCGTAAAGACAAATGCAATAGCTTTGACCAAAGTCAAGGCATGTTCACCCTCAGTCAAGATCAACCTGACCACATAGATCAGATGGGGAATATCCAACAAAGAGTAAATCGGTTGTTGCTGAATATCGACGATGCCGTTATTATTGTTACCAAATTCAATCCCAGAAGCGGTAGTTTCGAAGGGTGGGTCAACAATCCCATCTAACAGATCGAACAACGAGAAGACACCCTTGGGGGCATAGAGGGATGTCTTCGAGATCAAGTTTTTGGTCCATACATCAATGATGTCTGTCCATAGTTGAGTACCATCACACTCGATCATTCTACCTTTCTTGGTCGACAAATCAGGTATCATCACTCTAAGATTCGCGAAAGTCGATATGGTTTCCACCAATCTTCTATTAGCAGTTTCCAATACAGGTGGTTTCTGACTACCTCTAAACCCGGCAGTTTCGGTAGCTTCGAAATTCGTCGACGATGACGAGGTGGTAACCGCATTGACCGACCCAAGGATATATGAATGGCACTTTTTGGCAAAAATAGTAGCTAGATGAGCGTATCCTGGTGCTCGCATCAGTTCAGACGCTGGGACAGGTCGATTGAGAGCTTCGTAGTATTGTACCATCGGGCCAAGGTAGACGGCGAGTTGTCGATGATAGGCTCTATAAAATGCTGGGAATAGTTCGGAATCGTCCGATTGCCATCGCCGCAACCAGTTTCCAGGTTGGAAAAGGAAGGCGTCTCTTTCTTCTTCAGTAGGGAATTCAGGCGATAAAGCAGCCAGACGAGCACTGTAGGCTCTGGAATTATCGAAGCATAGTGGAAGGAGATGTTGAGGGTAATCAGGTTTTACAGGACTGATGATACTTCCATCCATCAGCCTCGGAACAAGTTGATAACATTAATGCCACTCACCAAGCTGGAACACCCATCATGATATTCTTCGTAAATCTCATCAAAGCTCCTTTCGGCGGTTGCAGAACCGTGACAAGCTGTTCACCCACATGAGGTACTCTGAAGAAAGCAAAGGCAAGGAACCTTCCACTGAATAACAGAGTATTGTGAAAAACACCTTTAGCCCCAAGTTTACTCATGACAAAAGTCATACACTTGATCATCATCTGCGTGAACTTCGCTTGATGAGTTGGGCTAATCTTCAAAGCTTGTTCGGAAAGACATGCACTAGAAATTCTCGTCAGCTCAAATCTTGATCATACAATACGAAAGCTCACCTTTCAACAACCGCTGCCAAACCTTCCAGACATGCACCTCTCTCATTGGCAGGTTGTTCGACTCTCAATTCGAACAAAAGCGCATCAGCCCATTCGAAACATGCCGCTCGAAGCATCGTATAAGCCTGCTCTTCCGATGGGTCGTAAGCCCGCTTATCAACTTCAAGCATCAAATTCAGTAGATCGCTCCGTAACAGCGTGGCTCGATCCGCAGAGGTGATACCAGTAGATGGATATCTGAAGGAGTAGAGTAATCTCTCTACTTCCATAGCAAGACTTCGAATATCGAAGCTTGGATCAGGGTTGACAATTTGACTTTTGCTCATCAATGACATCGATCTCTGTCGAGGCTTTTGCAATTCCTTCTTCTCTTCAGGTTTGGCGGATTCGATCATTGCCGGTGACGCTAGAATTGGTTCAGGCGCAGGAGGTAACGGGATATCAGGTGCAATACCGAGAACAGCAGGGGCAGATTTCCTCTCTTCTACTGGTTCTTGTTTGGTCTCGATGGTAACGGGAGCTGCTGAAGTCTCAGCAATCACCGTACCTTCGGGTGATATATCACCAAATCCTAATCCATCCAAATTCCTTTCAGGTGGTGTATGGGGTGGAGAAGGTGAAGGAGTCTCATTTGTCGATGAGGCATTCGAAGGCGTTCTTACATGATCTGACGATGAGATCCTGGATGAGCTAGATCTTGACCGTGATCGACCGGGAGCGTACTCTGTAGCAGCAGGAGCAGGCGGTAATGGCTTATCGGGCGAGAGTGATCCTTGACTGAGCATGGGTGCAGAAGATGATGAGGCAGAAGCGAAGAATTTGGCTACTGAAGGTGTGATATAACTTGGATTGAGTGCAACGCCCATGTCTGAGGAAGATTTCCAGAAATCATCAAGTATAGGTACACTCCCAGCTGGTCCATCGAAACTCTGTGACCTTCTTCGTTCAGATGCGGTCCTCTGTAATTTGGGTGGAAGTGGAGTCGCTCTTGGCGATCGGGTAGAATATGATCTAGCAGGTGAGGCTTTGGGTGAAGCTTTCGCCTTTCGATATGGACTTTGGGGACTTCTGGGTGATCGTCGAGGTGTCGTGGGAGATCCAGCAAGATTAGGATGTCCTGCAAACTTTTCAAATCCAAAATCAAAGTCTAGATCGAGATCTGGCAATGAGAGGAGATGAAGTGATTTCGAATGCTTGATTGGTGAGATCTCGATCAGCGTAGAGCTAGATGCCTTGGCGATTGAAGTAGACGATTCTGTCCGGTTTGGCTGAGAAGTCAAATCTTCTATCTTTGATGCAGGTGTGATGTTAGCTGGAGGGGCTAGGGATACTCTGTTCGCCATAGCACTCAGATAGGGCAAGGACGACGAAGGGATCATGTCGGCTGAAGGAGTTTCTGGTGACTGTTCGGAAGGTGCTGAAACAGGCGATACCGTCTGAGGTGGTGCAGGAGTCTCACGAGCCGGGTTCCGTGGCTTAGATGGGCCTGCAACATTCAATAATGGAGAGGTACCAGTCGAAGCAGCACGTAACATGGGTGGAGGAGCGGGATACAACGTTCGGTCAGCTGAGAATGAGGCTCTGCTCTGGGATTCAGGAGAATCGCGATGTTGGACAGGCGATGGAGTTGGCCGAGAGCCCATGGAGGGTCTTCTAAGTTCGTCAGTGGACGGTCTGCGTAGCTCATCTCCGGATGGTCGTCGTCGCGTAGGTGGAGTATCGCTTCGCTCCTTCTCTTTGCCTTTCCCACTGTCTTTACGTTGGAACAAAGCTTTCAGTGCTCCTGAACTCTTCTTCAATGAAATACCAGTTGGTTTCCGGTCCATATCAGCTGGTGGACTTGGAGTTGCAGTGCTAGCCACTCCCAAGCCCCGCTGCTGCATAGCTCGAATTTCTTTCTTAGTAGGTGCTGCCTCCGTGGACGTTCTAAGCAAATCTTCGGATCGTCGACTAAACATAGGCGGTTTCTCGACTTTCTTGAATGCAGAAGTTGAAGAGCTGGGCGAAGCGTTATCCAATAGGGAGGAAGGTGGTGTACTGAGTGATACCTGTCTGGATGCAGGTGAAGGACTGATACTTCTCAGATGGTCCAAAGACTTTCGACCACCTTTTTGGGGTAGTGGAGTTGGCGAGAGAGGCGGTGCCGTCTGATTCCTTTCCAAAGGTGGTCTGTTTTCGTTTGGTGCTATATCACTACTCATCTTCTTCACCGGTACCATTTTAGCTTTCGGTAATCTTGTCTTGCTTCTTGCAGGGATGACGGGTTTCTCGTCAATACCCGGAGGACTTTTTGGTTTTGTGTCAATATCTGTTTTATCTATATGTACCCAATTCTGACTGAGGCGATTCTCCTTTACCTCCAAAGGTGGTGGTGTCCTACCTCGATTAGGTGGTATGTTGAGTGGTTTTGTCGAACCTCTAAAATTGTTCATATCGGTTATCAGGGGTGTGGGAGGTAGGGGACCTTGAGCCATAGCTGGAACTTGTGTTCTGTTGGGTGTAGGCGATTGATGTTGGAATGATTTCGCTCGTTGAGCAGCGGTAGATACAGCAGGTGATGGCGACGATGAGTCAAGTATGCCAGAACCAGAAGCTATGATTGGATTATGTTCAGTCTTTGATGAATGAGGGGTTTTCAACGTGCTTGAAGATGTCGAGGCTGTTGTGGATAGGGAGTTTGTTGACGCACTTCCAACAGCGACAGATGAATGAGAATTGGGTCCAGGAGACCTACACCGATCGCTGTTACTTGATCCACTACCACTTTTCTCTGTAGACCCACCGCTCGATGATTGCAAGGTGGATGTCGGACTGGAGAATAGAGGTGATTTAGGTGAAGGATAAGCTGGATTGTTGGGATAATATAATGGTCTATGTGCTGCAGGTGAGACTGAACGCGAATGCTGCTGCTGCTGATGTGGTGGTTGTTGATGTATAGCAGGTTTGTTGTACAACGTTGTGTATGGATCAAGCTGTAAGATCAGAAAGATGGTTAGATTCAGTACTCAACCTAATCACGCCCACTTTTCCCTCCTTACACCAACGTATCCTTGTTGATACACACATCTCATCAACCTTTCATCCACCTCCTTTATACCTCTACCATCACTTAATCACCCAAAAGCGGTAAGATAGATTCGTATACACTCACATTCTGTACACCCAGTTCAGCTGCTTTGGCAATAGCACCTACACCACCACCGAGAATGACTGGTGGACCCGTACTTCCCAATCTCCTCCTGGACGATCTCGTACTCTCCTTTCCAGCTCTTCGAGTGCCCGATCCAGATCCGCTCGCGGTTGCAGCTGCAGCCGGTGCAGGCATCTTCAGTGGCACGGTGGTACTTGCAGTAGCCATGGCGTGATGGTGATGTGAGGATGATGATGATGATGAAGCTGATGTTCTTTGTGACATAGTTTACCGAGTCTAAATTACACCAAGTGTATTGTTGATGGGAATCAATCAGTCAATCAAATTTGGTTGAGATAGAGATGTGCAGAGAGAAGAAGAAGGGGTTCGTTTCAGATGTTGATTTGATAGGAGTAGGACTAGACGAAAGGTAAGGAGGGGTTGGGTCGATTACGACGATAATGGTATGAACCAAAGGGATGTTATCATGCTATGATAGGTCAGAGTAGAGACTCACAAAGGTATCTACAAGTGATATCGTGATCTAGCCTTTATTCCTTACTTGACCGGTGACTGCTCCTTTCTTCTACCAACTGTCGGGTGTGATGGGATGTGACATGTACAGTATCGGTGGTGATAGTACTGAATGTAGGAAGTAGGATGACTCCTTTACCTGTGTGTGACCAACTCTATTTTCACACACCACTAAGCTATTGTTTGTTTGTTTTTGGTATTCGTTCTTACGCTCGGACCTTCGTTTGATATTTGTGTATATGTGTGTGTTTCGTCAAAAATCGTTTCGTATGATGTGTCCAGTACGGTCCGTCTTGCTTCAGCTACAGGTATGTCGAAATCTATAGGAATGAGCTGCTAGAAGGTTGTCGTTCCACTTGAAGTTGAAGTTGACAGTATCGATCTTGTCGTTGTCGAAGATGCAGTCGAGGATAACGTGAATGTGAAACCTAGATGATGATGAGCAATATATGAGTCAAGAATAGTAATGTTCAAGGACAAAGAGGATAACTCTGTATAAATCGAAAAAGCACGCACGCGCCTCTTCTCTTGATTTTCCTTCTTTTGTCTTCTTATGCGTGGCCAAAAAGTCAAAAATCTCCGATTTCCCACGTTTCGTCTCGTCAAATTGCCATTTTGAGTAAATATCACGGTGTATGTCACGTCCTGACACGTGAAGCAGGTGAAATAACGCGTCGTATGTGAATGCCATGCTGCATGAATGACGTTGTAAAGCACAGGAGATCTCGCCGTATGCCTAATGTTCTCAGGTACATTCACTCGCACGTAAAGATAAAAATCCCCATACGAGCAGGGATGAAGCGAACAGTTGAACAGTACGAGTAGCTGTATCATCATCCAGTTGCAGGTAAGATTTAGGCTAGCTTAATCTGGTTCAGGCAATCAAGCAGCACCACGTCTGGACTTCGATAGTGAGACACTCGATGCACTGAGTTTAGGCATACATGTCATAAGATACATGTTCTTGTCGTATTGAGATTTCTTCTTCCTATATTGCTGTCACTTCTCTCGGCCTCCTTACATTGTGCTCAACTGCACTCATCTTTGCCCACCACCCAATCTAATCTTGAAAGAAGTACTAGGCGTAGGAGCACTATCAATCGTCGTCGTGTCGATCGGTGTATATCCCCCAAATCCAGAAGGAGTTCCACCACCAGTCGACATGGACGGTGAAGGTGCGACTGAAGATGCGTTGAACATTGGACAATTTCGATTGGCCTCTGTATAAGACAGACACGAGAAATTGTCAGCTATAGGAGTCATGACCAACATTCCATCTGATCAGGTATGCTTACTTGTATGTCCAAGTTGTCCACATGCACCGCATTTTCGTTTCTGCAAAAGAAGATTATTCAATCAGGCACTGCTTCAATGATGGCACCCTTGAGACGTATACACTCACCCCTCCTTCAAGATCCACTCCGTCCACATCTGTAGGGTCCAAAGTCCTACTTGCATATTTCTTTCTCATCAACCTTCTTTGTTGATTCAATTTGATCTGTTCGATCTTTTTCCTCAACCTATAGAGGTACAGACGAATTCCATGCAATCAGTATTTACTTTCATCCATCCACCCGTGTGCACATCCAGGAAGTATGGTGTACTCACGCAGCTTTCATGATCTCGTCATCTTCCTCATTACCAGTAGGAGCCAGTTGATCGTAATTATCCATATAATACTCTAACTTCTTATCTTCTATTCTACGAAGATAAGCCTGGATCACAGCTGGTTCACGAACAACCTCAATGACTTCTTTCCCTTTGACCTGTAGATATTACATATCGATCAACTACCGCTCCTATATGCAAGCACAACAAAAAGTGGATCCGACCCAGATCACTAACCCTTCTCTTGATTCTCAAAACCTTTCCAGCCGTAGGGTTCGCTCCAGTATACGTCGATTCCCCATCCATACTCATCGCAGGACTCATCTCCCTCGGTGAATCAGCGTACATCGGTGTGTTAGCCATAGAATTCCCCCTTGAGAATGCCCGTCGACTATCAGCCCTGTTGAATCTTGGGCCCAGCCCTGCAGGTGTAGATACAAATGGGTGTTGTCTATTTGGATCATCATCTTCATCTGGATTGATCTCCGGTGGATTTGGATTAGATAAAGAATTCCACTGTAAATCCCATACTTTTCTTTTCTCCTCTTCGTATATTCTGTTCTGCTCAGCGTTAGATATCTTCACGACAGCTCCACCAGCTTTCGCTTCAGCTTCCACTATAACAACATCAGCTACTGGGCCGTTATTGGATGATCAGCTGAAATATGCGTCACTTACACCTCCTTCCTTGCTCAGTCTCCCCTTTCCTCAAGAAGTAATTCTTCATATTCGCTCTCAAGAAACTGAAACCTTCTCCTCTACCTGTCGGATCTCCTTCACCATGAACGACCAACCACGCTTTCTGAGCTTCAGCAAGTTTGTAATTATGAGTTGTGGACCATACAGCCAATTGCTGTTCGATATCTAATCCACTATCATCTTCATCTTCTTGTCCACCTTCTGCAGTCTTGTGGTATCCCGCATCGTGTAAATGTCTAGCACCCACTTGCATAGCTTCGAATAGAGCGGCTGCCTCGGGTGTACACAGCTCCAATACTTCTTTACGTTCGGATGGGAATGAATAGTCAGGGTTCAACATCCAATAACCCTGATTTGGTCCAGGACCTCTTGCGTACGCCAGAAATTCCTACGATCAGACATACATATCAGCTGTGTTAACCATTTGAGATATACGGCCAGCTTACGTTTCCTTTGACCTTGAGTCTCTGCCTCATCTGCAATTCCGTCTGGTCAGGGAAGTACTTCAACAACTTGGCCATCTTGAATCTCTTCTGCTTGGATTTCTGAATCAACAGCCAAGCGATGATCATCAATCTCATTTTTGACGTATTGGTATTCTTCCTAGCATGAGGTGCATGAACTTCAGATTCATTAGGTACTGTCTGTCCAACTGTGAAGATATGGTTGATCGATCGAAGGTAGAATGTCGAATGACCGTTGATCGTTTGCCGAATCACCAAGAAATCGGTAGTCTCAGGTGTATGTCGGAAGATAGGTGCTCGGATCAGGTTGTTATGTATCACTTGAGTGACGTTCCCTCGATCTACGTAGCCGAGCATGAACGGTTCGGCATCTCCAGGATTTAGGATGGAAGGTTGACCGAAATCGAGTTTGGGAACGTGTTCATCTTTGTCATCCTTCTTTCGATAATAATTGACGATGGTCGTTCCCATACCATAATTGCTCATGATAGGTGGGTATTCCTCCTATGTGTGCCGTCAGCTTAAATTTACTTGATTGAGCACCAGGTTGAGCTCACCGAAAATTCCAACAAGACATATGGACCTTTCTCTGCCAAGGTAAGATCCTTGGTGGTCTTAAATCTCTCTGAAGGATCAGCAACGATCTTACTCTTCTTTGAGCTGACATTCGCAGAAGGGTTAGATTTGATCTTAGAGAATGAGAAAGTGACGCCGGTAGGGAATTGGAGTGCTGGTCGATGCCATGCTCGCGCTTCCGATTTGGTGAAGGTGGTTTTGTACTGTATAGATTCATATAGATTATTCAGCTCACAATTGACACAAGGCTGTTCTTTTGAAAGCTGGACTTACGAAAGGAAGTTGCAGATGTCTTGCAGGTAACGAATGAAACACTTCGATAGCTCCGAATGTCTGTCTGATCCTATATCTGGCTTCTCTGGAGTGCTCGTACAGGTGGTCGTTGGATATATTGAACGGATCTAATTTAGCTATTGCAGGTTGAACAGCTCCAGCTTCTGCAGTTGCCTTCTTGGTTGGCGCTGTCGGTACAGGTTCTTCCTCTTCGCTGTCTATCAGATCAGGTGATACGCGCCTCGCATCCCATATCACATCGTTGAGCCAATCACCCGAGTCCAATATACCATTACGAGGCGCAAGAGGATCGATGGGCTTCAAAGCAGGGATATCTCTGTTAATACACGTCAGCTTGAACTTGATTCCGTAGGACTAAGAAAGGGAAATGTGACTGACAATGAGCACATTGTTATTCCTTTTTCCCAATCTTCTAATTCCAGGGCATATCCCAAATCATCATTCTGCCAATCCAACGAAGTTATCTGACTGTTCTGATTATCCTGTTCCAGCGACACAGGTGGTCTGGTCATCTCCTTTTTCCGCCTAACTCGAGCTTCTTTTACCCATTCTTTATCGAAGTAAGATCCAATAGGAGCCTTGTAATTCGGTTGATCGGGGGATGTAACCTCAAGCTGAGGTAAAGAGGGGAGTAAGAAGCTCGCCGGTAAGTTAGGTATTGAAGTTGCATCAATGGTGAAAGAGACTACATCCATTGATCTGTAAGCAGTTTTCCAGCTAATCCACACAAAGGTGAGGAGTATTTAATAGCTGTATAGTACACTTACATTCTTTTCCATTTTCCAACCTTCGTTTCTTCCTTTTCTGTATAGCCAACAACCTCTTATCCTGGGGAGTTTCATAAAAAACCTCACTCATCCTCAACCTCTTTCCCTTGTCGAAGTTCGGCCAAATCTTCATGACCTGTTCCAGCTCTTTCTCTTTCTTCGTTTTTTCCACCGTCTCCTTCTCTTTTCCCTTGCCCTTATCTATCGCAGAGGTAAGTTCCAACCCTTTTCTAATCCACCTTTCTTCCTCTTTCTTACGTCTTTCTTCATCTCTCTTTCGCTGTTCAGCATCTTCCTCTCCTGGCAGTTCATCTACCGAGATATCATCTTCATATTTGTCCTCGTCATTATCCTCTGCTTCTATCTCTGCTATCTGCCTTGAAGAACCTCCTGAACCTTCTCCGAGAAATGACCCCAGGGAGGATAAGTCGATACCTGCTGAAGCTAACACGCTGGAAAGACCGAAAGAGGCGACTGATCCGAGAGCTTCATCCTCGGAAGCCATCTTGACAGCAGTTCGGTAGTCACTGTGACTTAGAGAGCGAAGCGGTATTGAGGTATCACGATGATGACAAGAAGAAAGACAGAATGTTGTGGATTGTCCGTCAGTGAGCGAGTTGTTGTTGGTGATGTGCCTCTATAGCGCACAACAGGTGGCGAAGACCGAAGGATGACCAAATAACGGACGACGGAATCAAATTATAACACGATTGGTACGCTGAATAGCCGGAGGTCCATGCATACCTCTGTAGGATAAGGTGAATTAGTGGATTATCATCTCGCACAATTCAAATGTAGATATCTTAGAGCCATATCACGACCGAGTAAAGAAGGAACGTGTGGGTGAGAAGGAAGCCCAGTATACTTTGGTCGTGCATGATGGCGATTTCAAATGGACATCCCACCAACGACAGCCAAGATGAGATCAAGGTGATCTCTTCCCCTCTCGCACTGCCAAACGGAGTGGTAATACCGAATCGACTGGTCAAAGTAAGCTATTACCGTCAACGACCATGATCATCAACTAATTATACTTCTGCTCTTCCTCCAGGCAGCCATGGCCGAGGGTATAGGTCTAGGAGGAGGTACACCGCGGGAAGGTCATCTCAACTTGTACAGACGATGGGCAGAAGGTGGTTGGGGTATCATCATATCTGGTTAGCTTTCCTTGCTCACTTCTCATACTGCCACCACGATCAATGACTGAAATTAGCTTTACAGGAAACGTTCAGATCGATCCTCGTCAACTGGCATCACCTCACGACCTCACTCTTCCCTCCCATCCCTCGACTCTACAAGCTTATACCCAGCTCGCTTCGAGCGTACATTCCGCTTCCTCTAGTCCTCTGCTGCTCATGCAGATATCCCATCCTGGCCTTCAATCGTCTTCGACGATCAACCTATCTCGTTGGCCATGGGAATCAGCAATCGCACCATGCGAGGATAGACCTACCGTCTCGGAAGGTCCAGTAGGATGGTTATGGAGTCATGTGATGTGGCCTACCAAATCTTGTCGGATCGTCAATATCAACGGATGGATGGAGATAGTGAACAAGTTCGTGGATGCTGCTGTGCTGGCTGAGAGATCCGGCTGGGACGGAGTGCAATTGCATTCCGCTCATGGATATTTACTGGCCGAGTATCTATCCCCTCTAGTACGTGGTTCTTCCTGCCTGCTACCATGATGCACCATTTGCTGATTGGATATGTAGACCAATCCAGATCCAAAACCTTTACCCGATGTACCTGGAAGTATTCCACTACGATTACACCTACTTTACCTGATCCTCAAGGGTATTCACGACAATACCGAAAAAAGGTTTATCAAAGCGGTCAAAGTCAATTGTTCAGACTTCGTGCAAGGCGGTAAGTCCAATCAACATGCCATTATACATATTGAAAAATCCAATTACTGATGATCTCGATGTATAGGTCTTGATGAAGAACAAGCTAACGACATTATCAAAACGCTCGTTTCGTGGTCTCTGTTGGATATAATTGAAATATCCGGTGGAACCTACTCATCACCCGCATTCGCTTCACCCGAATCTCTCAGAACCTCTTCGCGCCAATCGCTCTTTGCTCATTTTACAACCTCTCTCTTACCTTCTTTACCTCCTCCACCTACAGGTCCAGCTATAATCTTGACAGGGGGTTTACACGATCGACAAGTGATAGCTTCTTCGCTGAATGAACGAGCGTGTGATTTGGTAGGGATCGGAAGACCAGCGTGTCTCTTCCCTCAATTACCTAATGAGATCATCCTCAATTCCAAATTAGGAGATGGAGAAGCTAGAGTGGGAGGATACCCTATACCCGGATCGGACTTGATGAAGATCATATTGGGTGGATCAGATCCTAAAGAAGGGATCAAGCTAGTAGGTGCTGGAATATCGACATTATGGCATGAATGGCAGATGTGTAGAATCGGAAGAGGCACGGAACCCGATATCAACATGCATTGGCTTAGTGGTGCATTGATAGAGGAAGTATGGTTTGAAGTGCTCAAGGGTGGTCCGATGGGTTGGTGGAGGTATTGGAGAGGATAGGGATAGGGCGCAGATCGATCGATCAATCAATCAATCGAGACGAATCGGGCCTCATGATCAACCGGTCTATAGCTATATGGCGGCACAGAGTAGAAAGGCTTCTCTTTACTTCTTCTTTTTCTTCCTCTTCTTAGCAGCCTCATCTTCCCAATTTCACGTTGTACCTATCCATTCCTGTGAGTGTACCACACACCTCTCAGCTCCATTTGTCTGATTCACCGGATGTCAGACACCAGATCAGATGCTAATGCCGTCCCTGTCATTTCGTCAGCTGACCAACCAATCAAGCATAATGAAACGATCATCTAGCTCTTCACCTTTTGCCGGTTTGGAAGAAGACGTCAAACCTTTCCAAAACAATACCAGCACTCCCGAGAAGGGCGAATCGAAGAACGAAAAACAAGGTACATCGACCCCTTCCACATCTCCCAAGAAGAAGACCAAGGTTGGATCTTCCCCAACTGGTGGTGGCTTCAATGGTGAATGGACTGCAGAGAAACGAGAGAAGTTTATGGATCACATCATAGCTCTGGGGTATAAGGCTGCTAATCTGGATGATATGGCTCAAGAGGTGAATTAGCTAGGAAACTTACCCGTCCTTTCAATGTAAGCTGAGCTGACGAGATAATATGACCAAAACGCAGCTGGGATTGAGTAAACGTCAACTCATCAACCAGCTTACTACGGGTAGAAAGAATTTTAGAAGTATTGCTGTTACTGCTGTCAGAGGAGAGTGAAGATCACGTCTCAACATCCCATCATCACTGTAATCATATACAGATAGACATGCATGGTATTGATCTAACTCTTCGTCTTTGCTATTCGCGATGTTGGATAAATAATGTGAGCTGATCAATAACGAAGTCAAGTTGACCTCTCGTCAGCTCAGTTAGTGATTCCCTGTCTGATGGTCGTCAAGCAGACTGCTGTCGTCGACTACTGATATCAATCAACTGACCAAATGACATCAACTTACCTTTCGTCTTACCCTCTCTAACGATCTGACCTGCAGTATATGTACATTCTGACATCGGTGACTCTAAAATTGGCAATTCACTTATTCTTCTTCACTTCTTCTATTTCCATCCAAAATCAAAATCGTACCACAATTTATCTACTCCGCTCTGCTGCTCTACTTGATACTGTCAACTACCTATCTCAATTCTACGACTCAAGTGTGCTTGTCGACGAAATGAAACGATCCCCACCATCGTACACCTCTTCAAACGATACCGACACCGATATCGATAATCCATCAAACTATTCACCCTCTCTCGGTGAAAGTCAAGATATCAAACCCATCTTCTCATCACCTCCCAGTTCAGCGAGATCAATCCCAAGAAATCCAAACTTGACAATGAAAACAAAGGTATCAAATCCAAAACACCCTCACCTAAAAAGTCCCAAATGAAGTCCGAACGTGGATCAACTGCAGCTGCAGCTACAGGTACCAATGTCAATGGAGTATGATGGGATGGAGACAAAAGAGCTTTATTTGTAGATGAGATTATAGCTGTAGGGTATAAAAATGCTAATCTCGATGAACTCGCCAACAAAGTGAGTAATTAACGATCATTCCCGGTATTCCCCTACAGTAAGCTGGATAGAGCTGACGAGAGGTTGCACGGTATTTCAAAATAGCTCGGTATGAGTAAAAGACAGCTTATCGATCAGTTGGTACCTAATAAATCCAACCTCAGAGGGAAGATGGTAACGATGGCGAAGTCGATGTAGATGCAGATATCGAAGGAAAAAGACATAAGACGGAAGAAGAAAGCGGTTAAGGAAGAAACGACATGACGAGTTTAATAGTAGTATTGACGGTACATTTCTCTTGAATATTTCGAAACCAGATGAAAATAATTGTAGAATATGATTGATCCATGCATTTCACGAAATATGATTATACTTTCTGCCCATTATACCTTGCGCTCATAGCATCTATAACTCAATCCTGATGAACAACAAAAGTCGGTTTACCCATCAGATCGCTTCGACCCCCTCTCCTCCTTCTTCATGAAGTACGCGCTTTACTCAGATCAACGTCTTTCCCAACCATTCTCTGAACTCTTCACACTCAATCTCCGGATCCTCATCAAACGCATGATCGCCCCCTTCTACTTTCTCCACTGTAAACTCTCCTTTCAGCCCTTCAAACGACTTGAGAGTAGTAGGCATAGGCTGGACTTTATCGTCTATAGTCCCATATACGAAGTATATCGGAACATGTTCGAGTAGACCTTTGGATTTCGAAAGGTCATTACGATGTGGGATAGAGAGTGATAAAGGTGTAGGACGGAAGGCGTCTAGGCCGTATCCGATCGATTTCTGAGTTTGGAATAGCAGACCAGGGAATAGGCCGTGCTGGAGCATATAAGGATAGAGGATCGATCGAGGTCCACCAGAGAGGGCAGTACAGATTGGTGGTGATTTGGGGTTGAGGTGAGGTTTAGCATCGGAATGAGGAACGCTAAGGAAAGAGTGAATGATTGAGTATCAGTAAATGATCCTCCAACAAAAACACATATTTCATGCTCGAGCTTCATCAATACCAAAGTGATCTTTCTGAAAATATAACTCACCTAGTCCCTTTCCACGGTACAGGGTCCGTCTCGGTACTCCAGAACTCATCAGTCAGATCCGTAATAGGATAAAACGGTGCCAAACACTTTATCCCATTCTTATCTTGCAAACCCCTATATCCACCAACTTCTTCATCCGTACAATTCTTCGGTACGTTCAATCCAGCAATCAGCGCAAGGTATCCACCGGCAGATCCACCTGATAAACAAATCCTTGTCGTATCTATAAGATTTTCTCCTTTTCCTTCTTTCACTAATCTATCATTCAATTTGGTTCTGACATATACCAATAATTGGTTTATATCATCTAATATATCCAAGATGGGACTTTGAGGTGATAATCTGTAATTTGGCGATATGACCACCACATTCTCCTCTTCTCGTCCATCTGAGGAGAAAGGGTAATCGGGTAATCTCCTAAAATGAGGTGGAAGATTCTCTTTATTACCTTGTAGTAACCCACCACCATGGAACCAGATTACCAAAGGATGACCTTTCTTAGATGAACATGTTTTGGATGGTAGGTAAATATCGAAATCGACAGGTAACGGTTCAGAATCAAACGTAGCTGCTGGAAGTGTTCGATAGACCAAGGTCAGATCGGGATTAGGTATAGGTTTTTCTGATTTCCCTTTTATCCCTGCATCCAGAGCTACTTGAGGATTAGGTGCGATAGGATCGTTGGAGGAAGACGAAGCTTGACTTTGAGGTTGAGGTGTACCTTCTCGAATGTTACATCCACTCAAATCGACTTTAGCACTTTCAGCCAAATTCCCAATGACACCCCTAAGATTGGTATTCCTACATAAAACCAAAGAAGCCAGTATAGGCATAGATTTATCATCTAAACCACTTTGTTCGTAATCCAATACACCCTGGAACAAGTTGTTTTCAAGGTTCATAACTCTCATAGCTTGTAATTTGATTTTAGCCAGTTCTGCTAACCCGGCTACGGTCAATTTGTTGAAACCCAAGTTGAATGATCGAAGTACAGGCAAGATGGGTCTTTTCATCTTGAGTTGAGCTTGACGTTCGAAAGAGGTAGTGAAGAATCCTGCGCCGTATGCTAAACCATCTTCGGAGGGTCCAACTGGATTAGCAAATGATAGTGTATGTATGGCATTGTGGGAAATATCAAGGACTTGAAGAGCGGGAAGAACGAGGATAGCCGGTGATAGGGAGGTGAACGAGTTTCCTCTATAGGTTATGAGAGTTGATAGATCAGCTTTGAAGGACACATATCGATCATTGAGCTATATCATCCTCACGATAAATCCAGACTGGTCAATCTGAGAAGATCGGCTATACTATCAGGTAATTCCTTGAGCTGGTTCCGACTTAGCTAATTACCATAATCAATCCTGATCAGCTGTAGACCGTAAAATAGAGGCACAGAAGCTCAGATAAAGACAGGAGACACCCAATGCCTCTTTTTTTAAGACATGACCAACTCACATCCAATCTCTCCAAAGCCCCAAACATCCCTATCTCCCTTTCGATCCTCTGCAACCTATTTTCCGAGATCCTAAAACTAGTCAATTCTTCGGGTTCCACCCATTCCTTCGTCCTTGGTGCAGCTTTACTACCAAATACCAAACTTCTCTCTTCGTCTCTTGATAGACCCTTGGGAGGTGTGGAGTTTGGGTCTAACACGCTTCCTTTTGGTATATCCGAAGAAGGTATTTCCTTGGGTGGAGGTGAAGAGAGATCTTCGGAGGGTATACCTAGGAGGGTGGTATATACCTCTGGAGGTATAGCCCCAACGGATAGGGAGCACAGATCGAGTTTACCTATCATCCACACCAATTAATGCAGGAGAAGAACGATAAGCTGTCAACGGAGTCCGCCTTTTCCTTGACAATTGTTTGGAGAACATACCAGACCTGATGGATTTCTTGATCTGCCCTTCAACAGTCTTATCAGCCAACGCACCATCATCTTCCCCCCTCCCACCGATATTTCTCCCACCTCTCGAGGCGGGTGCGGGCGATCCATAGCCTGCCGAAGCGGCCGAAGCAGAGGCGTTGGAAGCTGCTATACGCCTTGCAGCTGGGGATTGCTGATACTCGGCTCGTTTCGCTGCAATCTGTTCACGCATTGATGGTCGAGCAGGGGAATCTCGGCCGAACATCTTGTATCGAGCCGATGTGGGAATTAGGATCTATATGTAACTCAGACTATTAGTCAATGATTGTTCCTTTTGAGATGAAGTTTGGAAAAGTAACAGCGACATTGTCTTCTCAAGTCTCATTCGACGAATCGACGCGAAGTGGAGGTTGTCCGCAACTCGACTTGTTGATTTCACGACTCCACAACCACACTGATACTGAGATAACAAGTATACGATGACAATAGTGAATACATGATAATGCTACTGTTGATATCTACTACACTGATTCTACCCTAAATGCAGACATATCGAAAATGTGGAGAGAGAAAAAAATGCCATGATGAGAGTTTTTGCCTGGTATTGTATGAATTTCTACTGGGTCTATCCTTTTTTCCTACACTACAGCCCTGTATTATAGAGCGCATATACCAATTGTCCTGTTTGAAATGCTTATGAATCCGGATTCGTGAGATTGATGGTCGTTATGGGTTAATGTATTATTGTTATTGTTTACTTGATGAAGGCGAATTCGTACCGGAGAAAGCAAATGCGAATGAACCCTCTTCATTCCCTGGTCGATCTTCGAATGACCTAGACAGCGATTGATCGCTGCCCATCCTAGCCATCGAAGTCATCGGTCTGGGACCTAATCCAAAAGTACCACTCGGTATAGACAAATGACCAGAAAGTGGCGGAGGGATGTTCATCGAGAATGTAGAATGAATAGGGGCAGTACGCGGTCGGGATCTACGTCGGTCGTCATCTGGCACATATGGTAGACCCGAACCCAGCGCGTCTAGGGAGGGTAGAGGTAACGTAGCGAATTCGGCTCTTCTGTCGTTACCTTCTCGATCCGCACGTAATTTCTGTTTACTCCTCGATGGTTGTACTTCATCTTCTTCTGAAGTAGTGGTCGATATCCTTCGACCGGTAGATTGGAATGCCCGGAGTAGGTTGGTGGCCTCTGAGTCCAAGCCGCGTCGTGTAGGTGGTGGAGTAAGTAATGTCGAGGTAGATGCGGATGGTGAGGTGGATGAAGATGCAGGGTTGAGGAGAGACGCGACTGCCATAGGCTTTGAGGCGTACGGTGGTGGTGAGGGGAAGATGAATTGGATATTCTGTGATTGTGCGGGATGATTCGAAGGTAATAAGATTGGTTTGACATCTGTCGCGATGCCCTTGACGGAAGTGTATATAGGTGTAGGCTCCCCGAGGGAAGGATCACTGACATCCACATTGCCTTCGTGCATATATAGTCCCCTTCGAGAACTCCGATGTCTCTTTTTCTGATGTGAGTCGATGGACTTGACAGCAGCTGCCCTATCTTCGGTCGACGTTGAGGCTATGACCATCGGTACGGGAGAGCAGGTGAATGACCTGGATGAGCGTGATTTGTCGGATTTAAGCGTAACGGTCGCTTTGAGAACGTACGAGAGCGACACTAGTTTGGTGGAATGTGTCTCTCCCAGATCCCATTTGCCATGGCGCTGAGGTAGGGATATTTCCATTTGACACCAAGACGTCCCGCTCTTGTCTACTACGATGTTGCTTCCTGAAGCCTCGGCGAGCTTATCTTTTCTCGATAAGACGATTTCCTGAGGTTCAGGTAGACGTTGATGGGGGTTGTGCGAAGAACGGAAGATGGACGATAAACGATGTTGAGATTGTGGAGAGACAGATCTGGTGTTGGTGACTTCCATCTGTCTTTCAAGGTAAACAGAAGCTTTCTTGACTGTTGTGTGAGGGTCGAGAGGTTTGACTTGCACATACACTGGAAAAGAATCACCAGGTCCGAAAGCGCCAGGCTGAGCAGAGACGGTGATATTAGAAGTGTAAGATTCGGAGCCGAGAGTGTAAGGTGAGGGAGGTGACATGGGCCGAATGGCAGGCGATCGATGACTGTGCAAGTTGAGAGCGAAAGCCTTGGCTATGGAGGTACCAACGTATGGTATCGGTCGATGTTCGATGACGACTTCCATTCTCCATACTACCTTGTATTCGGGGATACACATCGTACTCCTTGCCATATCGATAGCATCGACAGGGATGGTCGTCTTGAACATTGAGTCCCAATCTCCCATCTCCAGATATTCTTCATCGTCCGGAGCAGTTAACAAAACATTCTTCTTCTCCCAAAGTACCTGACTAACACCATTTCCTGCAGTCTCGGTACATCTGATACCTAAGGTGATGGACTTGACACCTAGAGGCTCACATACCTCCGGAAGTCGAGTGCCAACTTTGCCTGAGATGACCACCGGGGTCACACCGAGGTGTCCTGTCGATGGATATAGTCAGCACATAGCAGTTGTTGAAGGCCGGGCGCAAAGAGCTTACCTGTATGAGGGAAGAATCTCCCACTGACATTTCCTTGTTTCGGCGTCAAGTATAATTCGAGCATTGCTCCCTGTGTCTATTGATTTCACTGCATGAAGGGGATTGCTAATGATTCGATTCGCATGAAGAACGAAGATGGGCTGGTCGAAGGGGGAATGCTTGCTTTTGTATTTTGATTTTAGTTGGAGTAGCTTGGGCAGACTAGAATTTCACTCTAGTTCCTCGACTAAGATGGGTTTTTTGGATTTTTTGAGTTTCGATTGCTGTAAGTTGTGAAACGAAACAAGTGGGATTTAAAGTTGGACCGATGCGATGCAGCTTGAGTTAAGAAGGATTGACCAGGTTTGAGTGACTGTACTGTACTGAATGGATATATGAATGATGGGAGATTGTATATATCGTCAGCTCGATGATCTTGTTTGGCGATTAAATCATGTCGTTGTTCGGTGTTGACGATGATGATGATGGATTGAATACAAATAAGAACAATGAAAAGTAAGAAAGTACAGGTACAAATTGAGATGTTAGCTACGGGTATCCATTGGCTAACTAACTAGCTTGGTCGAGACAGAAATGTAAAGTGTTGAAATGAATGAATGGACGACGAGTGTGGTGTGAGTGGGTCTGGAATGAAGAAGAAGGCTAAACTAGTGTTGGTGGATAATGGTGATACATGCATATTCACTGTTTTTAGCGATGCAGAGTGACGCTACATGATGTTGTGAAATGATCACGGCATATGAAAAGAAAGGAATGACCAAGAAGTGGAGAGAGGGAGATAGATGGATGGTTTCACTTGCGAGATGCACCAGATGCACTTACATTTAGTGCTAAATTAAGCCCTAATTATTTATCCACTAGTAATTTAAACCAAAACAGATGAACGCGATGCTCTTTCTCTCTCTATGATACGCCGATCCGATCACGCACTCGTGCTTTGCTTCATTCGGAATTGCCCGAATAGGTTAGATTGATGGGTAGTATGCTGGGATGTTTGATTGGTGCAACAGGAACACGGGTCCGAGCCTAAGCCTTCAAAACCCGCCTACTCAAGCGATAGAAAGAGGTCGTCGTCGCCGAATGAATGATGAGTTGTGGGATCTAGCGATGATCTTGGTGTGAGAATGGGGTGGGATGGTTGAACACTAGGACAGATCAAGGAGGGGGCTTTATATTCAATTTAGACCTGTTAGTCATACGAGCTGGGACTAAACCTTTACATGCACATATACATAGGGACGTACGACGGTATCCTTGACAGTTCTTTCCAAGGAGGGACCTGAATGAACATGCAATCAACATCTTAAGAGGAAAGCAGAGATCCATCGATGTATTTATAAACGAGAAGCATGCGTTACCTTGAACGCCAAGGAACCAGCACCAACTGTAGTCCTGTTGTGGCTAGATGCTAGCTTGAGTAGCAAGCTAAACTGACTGACTCGGGAATATTTTGTCTAACTTTGTTTTTATCTTCCCTGACCTACTACTGCCTGCTGGGGATGAGAAGAGGACACTCGAACTCGGTGTATGATAAGGCACTAAACTATGAGAGCGTGTCGATCATATGGCAAATTGTCTTTTCTCACGTTATGATGGCTTAAGCCCTACCAAATTAAATTTCCGAAAATTCCGGTCATCGTCCAAAAGCAAATTGTTCCATGTTCACACATCTGGGGTGCTGTTCATGAAGGATGATCCCCGGAATGATTCAAGTCACCTCAAAAGCCAAAACAGGAACTCGCAGTGATCGACAACGCAGTATGATGAACACGAATGCATTCTCATCTCGGCTCCTGCATATCCGGTGACACACATACCTGGTCCAAGTGAAGAGAAGGAGGTTGAGTTGAATCAGGACCCAGGTCCGAGTTGGATTAGATTTTGTTCAGTCCTCCTTTGTTTCTCGACCCAACTTACTGTAGCGTGATGTAAAGTTCAGGAATTGGGGGGAAAACGCCTTCCCGACATCGAATACAGTTCTTGACGACGATCATTCTGAAGATCGTATTTCAGAAACCGGATTGGTTTCTTTGAGAAAGGCTCGAACTTTCCCCCTTTGTGCCTGTGTGAGAAGGGGTTGAAACAAATAGAACATATTCCTCTCCATGACCGTGCTGCTATGCAACGACGTCGGTATCCGCAACTTCCTTGTCGAATCCAAAACACGATATTTTCATCGGTCATATATTGCAGTCTTGCATGCTGTGACTGTCGGAGGAGCATCATTTCGAGAGGCTTGATAAGATAGGACGGGACGAACCTGTTGACCGCATTCATCAAAGTACATCATCGGTGGCGTCAGTTTTTCCTATCGTAGCCATCTAAAATCTCGTTATCCAGCTTTGGACAACAACACACTCAATAAAAGTAGATACAAAGCGCTCAACGCGCTTCTTTAAGCGAGCACAAGGTGAGTAGGTCATCAAATCAGCCTATCGAATTAGTCCGATTCCTACATGCACACAAACTCGTATGATCATGGGCAAATTCATACCGTACGTTCTCTTCTGTACCTGGCTGAAAACGAAATAAGAAAACGCCAAAAGGTGGCGTTCGGCTGGTATGAACAAAGTTACGTGCTCCGGTTGTTCAAAGGATAAGTGGCGTTTTTGCAAAGGGGGAAAGGCTTTTTATAGGAATGCCGAGAGATTGTTGATATGACTGAGTGATTGACAACTTGCGCGCTCAGACCCGGTGTGGGTGTGCTTAGGTCACTCAGTATGACTTAACACCCATACATGTTGGTACGTGGTACTAAATGATGTTGATGGCAATCTTTGGAGATGTATGTTTGCATACTGCGACTCGCAGAGGGTGGCGATTTACATACGTTATTCATGTATGACATCTCCCATTACTGTATAAGCGACTGATATACGAACACTCCATTGTTCAGCTTCTCAGTCCGTGAAATGGTCTCTTTAGCTGATCAGGTTGAAAGGATATATTGACAAATGTCTCCTGCCTCTTGATTATGCGTCTCGGCAGCCATAGAAAGTACCGTAGCAATGGTGGTATGCGCCATCTGAACGCAGCCTTTTCCTTGACGCATCTGAACGTTGTATAACTCGTGATTATCAGGATCACCGAGAATGATCGAATTGAAATAACCCTTTATTTCTCGCGTAGCGTGGTCGATGTCATGTTGAGCAGCATCTGACGTGTTACAGTACAATCGCGCGGTGCGTTCACCACTTGTGGTGTCGGTGATTATGGTAGCTTCAAACCTTAATGTGATGGGTCCGGTAGAGGATCGAGCAGTGTGTGAGAAAGACATGTTGTATATCGAGCACTCAGGTCGAATCAGGTACTGCAACGAGGAGAAGAGGTTAAGTGCTTAAAAGCTATATGTACCGTCTGCTTGTAGGTAGATCTTCGCAACATTCCTAATTGGAATTGGAACCTGAAAATCGAAGTCGAACATTGGAAGCACAACATGATCAATCGAGTGATCACATGTTGAAAAGATCTGACACGTTGGCTTCGACCAGATGAAAAGATTCGGTAATCGATGTATTCGTAGAGCTACTGCTCAGCACCGCTTTCTGACTTTGGAATAACCCTTCTACGTTGACTGATGGCAGTGTGAATGAAGCTTACTTCATCATTGGACCGAGAGAGTCCTTGGGTGACACGAAGGATTGTCTCCTTCCGGAGTTAGGAGGAGGTCAGTAGCCAACGTAGCTTCACAGGTCATATCAAGGTCTTCGGAAATGTTGGGAGATCAGTAAGGCAGTGGAGAGCATGCAAGAAGATCGAGATAAGTCTAATCAACACGATGAATATGCATAACTTGAGAAAATCATGATTGAGAAAGCATGAGACATATCATGCTCATGTCCATAACTACTCATTCACGGGAGACGGCTCACTGTATCAAGCCGGAGAGTTATCAATCGGTGAAGAATTGATATTTGCAACCTGGATTATCTCCGTTATGGTATAAAGCAGCCGTGGCAAGGATCGATTGTAAAGCACTTTGAGCTGCGCTAGGTCGGGAAGATCCATAAGTGATGTGACTGTGATATAAGGTATTGGCATCGGAGTTGGTCGTCACAACGTGATCGAACCATCCTCGAAGTTCTGCTTTGGCTTCAAGAAGATCAGCCTCATCGACACCGGAAGTGAGGCAATTGAACGTTTCTTGTCGTCGACCGGTATACATTTCAGTAGTATTATATGGACAACTCAGAAGCACAGAACTTCGTGCCCTTCTTTTGGGCTTTGAAGCAAAAGTTCATTTGATTAAAACCCCATTTGACCGATCATCTTACACAGGGGCAGCGAAAAAGGGGCATTTTGGGATGGCGGCCATATGTGTCCAGCGAGACCTCTGGCATAATAGTATGTTGATATGTATTGCGAGAGTGCTGGATCGACTACATACAAGGCTTAGGCATTATATTGTTGACCTGCACCTTGATCAGCTTCACCTAGAGCATGATCATTCCAGGGTGTCACCATCCTCACTCGCCACTGCAGACCACCATCCTACCTGGGTCCGATCCAACACTACAGAACTGATCTCGCCATGCTCTACTCTCCCCTCACCCGCTGTAGGCCCTGATGCAGCTTCGGAGTTTTAAGTACGTGTAGTGGCACTTGAACGTTTGGTGGTCTTTCATAATCGTATACTTTCCTCGTCATCCAGCACATACACGTGAAAAGGAAGTTCGCCATTACCATTCAGATCTGCAGCCATACCTCTCACAAGTCTATTAAACTCCTCATCAGCCGTATTTCTATCATCAGTGAACTTCTTCTGGTATGCTGAAGTGTAATGAAGTGACATGGGATTGTGAGAGCTTTCATGCTTGAGGAAAGTGTTATACCATCGAGCTTGGATTGAGCCGACAGTAGGATGATTCGGTTCAAGGACTGTACCATCTGGCTCGAAGAATCTGTACAGACGGAGTCTACTACCATTAGCCTTATCTTCGTCCACTCGGGTCATAGAGTAATCATGATCGTCGGCTTGTGAGGAGACCCATCATTAGCCGACATCGTAGTGGTTTTAGGACAATTGATACCGGTTTCCGATGTATGCGAGGTAATGTTAAAACGGAGTGGCAAACAGTCGGATGAAATGAAATTGAAATGATACTTACATAGACCAATTGAAAGCTGTAAGCTGCAACTTGAGTGATATGTCATATTAGGCAACATAGGGACTTACACAAAGGATACACCGCTGTTCGCCTTCTTGAGGTATCACTCTGGACACACACACCTAGCTCGTAAGCGAAGCTAAGCGTCCGTCAGTCCAAGGCATGTCAGTGGCGACATTCCATCGTCAAAATTACCCATCAGTGCAGCAGACCATTTCAATGAGGTCAGTCTCGGTTATGGCGCAGCACGATGCATGTTGCATTACACTCCTTCTTGTCCTTTCGATCTACATAACTCCCTAATTCCACCCAAACTCTCTTTCGCGCCCGTACGTATGAACAACCCCTGTAGACTAGCCATACTTATCGTCTTTCCCTGACTTCTCTCATCCTCTACGATTTGTTTTACTTCATTACCCAATGCCTCTACCTCCTCATCCGTCAAGGGAGTTTCACCTTCCCTCAATATCCTTCCTTTCTCTTCGCCTTCCGGATTTACGGTAGTAGAGTTCCCGTAGAACTTGACGAATAACCTCTTGGCTTGTTCGCCAGCCGCATCATCCAGCAATTCATGGATGTCCACTCGGCCTGGTCGGATCAACGCTGGGTCCAGTCGCTCATAATGATTCGTTGTCATGAAGATTATCCTCTCTTCCGAAGAAGCTACACCGTCAAGGGCATTCAACAGACCAGAGAATGTGACGGATGATTTGTACCTAGTCCGACGAATAGTGAGCACTTGATCGATACATCATCATGGACTGATATGCAGCGACTCACCCATCCTCACTCGTCTGTACACGCCTACTAAACGCCGAATCCACATCTTCAAGTAATATAAAACTTCTTTCTGGTACCAGCCCCAAGAGGTGATTCAACTTGTCATCGGTCAATCCCCTTTCCGCAAGATTCAATAAACAGATATTGTAATGTAATGATCCAGCTAAAGCTTGAATGAAAGATGTTTTGCCCGATCCTGGTGGTCCATGCAACAAGTATCCTCTTCTATACGGTATACCTATTTATCACAGAGTCAGCTGACGTATCTGCTTCAATTTACTGAATTGGCAGAGCTAAGCTCACCCCTTTCAGCATACCATTTCCCTCTACCCAAGAAACTCCTTAAGTCATTCTCGATCTTCTCCGAAACACCTTCCGCAAGTACGACACTACCCATTTCCCTCCTACTTCGCGGTTTACCGAAGGGTCTCCACTCGACACCCCAAGCTGTATATACAACTGTCTTCCCTTCAGTAGACGCTTCTGCCAACGCTCTAGCTTCGGTCAAAAGGGATGAGAATAGGTGTCGGTAGGCCGATAGAGTAGTGAGAGTGAGTGTTTCCCAAGGGGAGCCCGAATGTAGATCCATAAGTTTCGCATCTCTTTCTCGTTTTACCTAAATCAACCCGTCAACGTTGGCCAACCAACGTATCAAAGACCTGAGAGAAATGACGATGGTCCACTCACCTGAAACCATGTTCCATGGTACTTGAAGTAATGTGTCCCAGGTCCAGGAACAAGGTTAAACACGGCTTCGGAGCTTCCATTCTCATGTTGCTTATAGCTAGTCTCAACAGCTAATTCATGACTTCTAAATCCCATTGGTCGTTTGCCCTTCCCAACTTGAGAAGCAGACTGAGCTGCCATCCATTCTAAGAACCACGGGTACGCTCTGTCTTTCGAAGGTATTTCGAGAGTTACGAGCATCCTACGTTGAGCGAAGGTTGTCCCGAGAGTGAGACCTCGTCTGAACACTGTGAGGACCACTCCTATACCCTGAGTTGGCTAGTCAATATTTGGCCTTCATGGCGAAATGGAGACAGATGAGGGGACATACCATCAATCCTGCACCGGCAGAGAAGTAAGGACTGTATGAAGTCTATGATCAGCTTCATTCCGATGATCAGCGTAGATCCCAACTTACTTATCTGACATGATCCTCGACACGAACGATTGGTCCTCGGCCGAAGGACCTGGGACAGGAGGTGTTGTGACATTGCTCGTCTGGTCAGCTACATTAGAATCGACGGTGATATTCGTAGATGGTCCAGCTTCTGAATGCGCAGATGCAGCAGGCTGCTGCGCTGGGCGTGGTCTGAACATGTTCGCTGTGGGATTGCAGCGATGTATATGTATGTATGTACGTATGATGTCAATAGCGAGACGGAAAAAGTTGGACGACCGTCATTCGGATCGAGGTGAGTTGTCATGTCACGTGATTTGAGTGTCGCATTCCGTAAACTCCCCTTGCTGCCATCGGAGCTGTAAAAGTTGGAATCAGACAAGAAGAGCAAGAATATAAGGCAAAAAGATCATCTCGATACCATCACATCACTTACAGCTGTAGGATATACTCATGATGTGGTTCGGATCATCGTCTTCTTCTTCATCATCCGCCCCTGCGACTCCTACCGTTCCTTCGTTACCATCGCCTTCGCCTTCCAATGAATCAACACCGTCACCATCCACATCGAAACCAATCAATGCCCCGCTCAATATCCCAGCGGGTAACAGTCCGATCACACCTGATGCAGAACCCATAAAACCCGATGAGAACCTCACGGGAGATACAGTCGCCGATCTAAAGAAGGCTTTGGCGGTGAGTTACCAAATGTCTTTAGTCATACCCATCAAGGATCATAATCTGGGTGATGAAGTGAGAACCATTACTGACTTTGTATGCGATGGACAATAGCGTATACAACCTAAAGAGGATTTTGAGAACATCGGAAAGATACCATGTGCGAGAAATAGTCTGCTGTATGGAATAGCAGGAGGAACTGGTCTAGGTGCTGTGCGGTTTTTAGGGTCAAGGAGTGAGGTTACAATCTGATCCAATCGCCAATCAAATTCCATTGTCCAATACTCCCATCGCCTGATGTCTCAGAGAGTTTTTTTCGCAACACAATCTGTGTATATGCTGACTCTGCTTATGTCTCCCATCAGAACCTTGGGTAGCAGCGAACTGGGCCGTGGGAAGTTTCATCTTGATATCAGGATTCCAGTGGTGAGTTGATTTCTGATTCACCCGGAACCTGAGAGAAGTTACTCTCACTATGTTCCACTCGTCTTACCTTATCGGGAAGAATCGTCCCAATGATTCCTACCAACTTTCGTTCATGATGCTTTCCATCGGATCTTTGGGATATAATTTAATAGCTGCTCTTGATGATATTGCTAACGTCCAATCGCTCATGTCATAGGGAGATGTGCAATCGAGCGAGGCGTAAAGAACTCGCTCAAATGCGAGCCATAACAGAACGGTATCCTCATCGACATATATCGAAACTGAAGCAGAAAGGATCAGATTGGGTACCACCACCCTCATCAACCACATCTGAGGGAAACCCATCATAGGCATACAGATACGACGGAGGAGATGTTGGTCGTTTGCATATATAGACAATCTGGTGTATCAAGGGCAATCTATGCATGTCACTCGCCACTTAGCTTAGTGTGTAGTCTTTGTCAACAAGCAGCAATCTCTTTGCCACATATTCACGACTTCTATAGCCTGCGGAGGTGGGAACTCCATCAGTCGCCATGAGGCATATATAGTTGTACTTCTCCCTTCTGATACTTCGATGGAAGTGGTATCCTGTGCGGACCTCTGGCCCAAGTCCATGGCTAAGGATCATCCATCTAGCTTTACAGGAAAAGCCAATCACTTTGAGCGATGGTATTTACAGACCAGACTCTTGTTCGATGTGCTAGGGTTCCGAGTGGCATGCGGCATAAGGGTCCTTTGGGCCCGATCAAGTGTTTTCGTGCGTCTTTATACTTCATCATGCCTTGATTTGAGCAGATATGGTAGAATACAAAACGACAGCGGCGAAATGCCAACGTATTCCATTATAATATCTGGCGAGATTCACTGAGAAGAGCAGGTTTCCGGAAAGGAGAAGACGACGCGATCGATCGTGGCATTGTTATCCGAAACACCGGTAACTTCACTTCAGTACGGGAAGGGTTCCTCGATTGAATTATTAGTAAGATTGAAAGATGGAAAAGTCAAAAACGAATTATGAATGGTCTCTTTCTTCAGTTCACCAATCTATAGATCTGTTTTCCCTGTGTATAGCCATAAAAGAGGTCTTGCAGATTGCTATCGGCTGGTTAACCTGTGTACATTTCTCAGTAACCTGTAAACTGTCGTGCGGATCTTGCTTGGCACTTGGGATCTCGCTGGTAAATTTGGAAATTAGAAAAATAGAAAGGAAGGAAGATAAGAAAGAAAGAAGATGGCCATTGAACCTGCACCTGTCCAAAATGGTGTAGTAGGAGGTAAAAAGGCATGGGTGACATTGATAACTAATCCGGGGTATATAGCTGGTAAGTCACCCATCCCATTCGACCATCTTCCAAGCCCACCGAACGAGAACTTTCATTGCACACAAGGGTTCTTCAAGCTGACCAATTATGTATATCAGGTCTACTAACCCTCCATCGTACACTCATTTCAGTCTCCTCCTACCCCCTGATAGTAATGACCACCTCATCTCTTTCCCAATCATCCAGAGAAACCATCACCTCATCTGGAATCGAGATTATCGAAGTCGAACATCTTTCACCCTCGTCAGCTCAGCATAGTGGCTTTGACCCATCTTTCTCTCGATTCAATGACGCCTGGACGAAGATCCGTGTATTTGGATTAGAGCAATTCGAAAGGATTATATTGATTGATTCGGATATGATCTTTCTAAGAGGGATGGACGAATTGTTCGATCTGGAATTACCAGGGGATGATTGGATTGCAGCTAGTCCAGCTTGTGTTTGTAATCCGCTTAAATTGAAACATTATCCAGAGGATTGGTGAGTCTCATGTCTTCTTTGTGATCCAACATCTGTTTACTAAGAGGTACGCATGATGTACGATGTGTGTATGGGAAAGGGGGTCCTTTGGGACAGGGACAAAGGGTTATTCACCATCAATCAAATTAAAATCATTCTCGGGTGATTTGTTTGTTTGTGTGTCTGTGTTGTTTTGCATGGGAAGTCGACAACAACATACCACACCCTCACCTTCCGAGACATATCCATCCGCATTATCATGGACCTTCATTCTCCCTTATCGATTCGTGTATAGTTCATATACCTCATATACTGATTCCATCTCATTTTAGGATCCCATCCAACTGCTCCCTATCCCTCCAAAACCCCTACACAACCCTATCTTCCCCACCCATCCCATCGCCCGATTCCAAACGTACATCCCACCTACTCAACTCTGGTCTAGTAATATTCAAACCTTCCCTTTCCCTTCTCGACGAACTCGTCCACCACCTCAATACATCACCTACGATCGCCCAGTCCAAATTCGCCGACCAGGATGTAATCACCGAAGTGTTCAAGGGGAGGTGGAAGCCTTTACCTTGGTGGTGTAATGCACTGAAAACTCAGAGGGCGGTTCATGGGAGTATGTGGAGGGATGAAGAAGTTAGATTGATACATTATATGTGAGTATTTTACTCTTTCTCTCTCAAACAGCTATTATCTTTCTTAGTTGTTGAAAATCGCATACATAAGAATGAGGACTAATTACTCTTGTGAATTTATATTCGTAGTCTTGACAAACCATGGAACCATCGACCTTCCAGTCTCCCACCTCACCCTAACCTCCCTCCTACGCCCATAACACCATCCAACTTCTCTCAACAACAAACCCAAAATACCGAGAAAAGACGACCACTACCTCCTGGTTTACTAGACGCAGTTCGAAATACACCTCCGCAAGAGAGTCTGACGAATTACGATGCGGTCCATGCGTGGTGGTGGATAGTCTACGAAGATCTGCTGGAAGAATGGAAAGCGGAGAGTAAAGTGGGTTGGAGAGAGGTAGATCAGTACGTCACGAGGTGAGGTGATCTGAAATAGACTGGGATATACAAAAATTAGATAGTGAGACAAATAAAATATTTTTTGGGAACTTGCTTGCATTTCTTTCTGCTATTGATAGATAGGATATTTGATACATAAAATAGATGGGGTATTCGCATATTATGCATATACGTGCTGGATTCATCGTTGATCATTATACTTGATTTTGTATTTCTTCGTTATTATATATCATATATCATATATCATATAACTCATTTCCATCAAATTCAACTCGACCCCGCGATCAGGCTTCTCCCTTTCCACCATGTCCTTCCTTATACCTTATACCCTAGCCACATCACTTATACACCAGCGTAATTCCCTTCTTCCCCATCCCACCTTTCACCTCCTCCAATCCCAATATACCCTCCAACTTACTCCAACTCATCCCGAATCTAACCTGAATCTCATCAGCATGATGCGTCCCATCCAAATAAGCTATCAACTCCTCTTCCATCTCCTCCGCAGCTCGTATCGCAGCTGCCTCCTCTCGCTGACGAGCATTCAATCCAAATCTAATCCCACTATTCCCCGCACCCCTCTCTCCTTGTCGATCACCGTGCGTACCTGTCGAGTGAGATACCGAGGTACCCCCGACAGCTCGGCGGGAAGAAGTGGACGGATGAGATTCGGCGACTGACGTGGAAGTAGTGTGTGATCTACCTAGTTGCTGTTGTTGTTGCTGATGATGGTGTTTTGATGTCGAGGCGGAAGTAGAAGATGAGAACCCCAGATTACGTCTGTTGTTGCTCCCATGTCCCGTATTAGGTGATCTACCCGTTATGCTCGGAGGGGTATACATATGACGTGAAGTGGGCGATACACCAAGAGAGGTATTTGATCCTACCGACCTTAAAGTAAATGCACTTTCTCCAGCGCCACCACCACCAGGTCTCGATAGACCCGAATCACCACCATGTGATCGATTATCTCCTCTTGTGCCTAATGTAGTTGTTGAACCTAATCTTGCAGATTCATCGAATCCTACTCGGCGTCGAGTATCGACAGGTACAGGTATCAAGGGCGATGAGGTCCTTTCGATCATTTTGGGCCATCGATGTACCCTTCTCAGAAATCCTTTGATGATACCAAAAGAGACAAATCGTCTGGGATCGATACCTAACGATAAAACTTCGTTGCTTTCTATCCACTGGTGAACCGTTACTCCAGGTGTGAGCTTGCTATAAAGACGAAGTAGAACGGGCCATTCGGGATGTGGAAATCCAGGTCGAGTGACATATGGCGGACACTCGTTGATTATAGTTTCGTCTGAGCCAAGTCGTGAGATAGCAGGTTTGAGAGTGTACATGTTAGAGTATTGAAAAATATCGATCTACCAAATGCGTCAGCTATAATTTCTTTTGCATTCCTGCTCAGCTTACCATCATTACGACTTGATAATACCTGTTATATCATCAGCTGATCGAACCATGTCACTAATTGGATAGCTGCACTCACAGCATATGTTTCAGCGTCTCCCTAGTCAATGCTTCATCCGCGTCCGCTAGTTCCGCTATCTTCTTCACATGATTGATACCGTCTATATACTGTGAAACTCGAGCCGCCGTTATATCCCAATTATCGTCCTTGAGAGCGTTGAGATTGACTAATGCGATCGGTACATGCCAATCCTCGCATTCCGGTGGGTTGGCTGAGGAAAAGGTAGAGTTCAGCTTGGCAAGAAAACGATGGACGCAAGTCGGAAGACGATTGCAATGATATATAGGCCGCCGCTATGATGCCGGGCGAGTGAGGGAAATGCCATACTCACGATAGAAAGGGAAAAGCTTCAACTCCAGCGAATTGAACCCATCTAACGATATTGACGTCTCAGAATATGAATTCAGATCTTCGAACAGTTGTTCCAGCACGGCAGGTAAAGATGTATGTTGAGGACGTGACGAAGAGAGGTATGACGAGTCTCTCTATTCCAAGGTCCATCTCGTCAGCTTTAAGGTTTCTCTTCACAATTCACCCCCCATGATTGTCGCTGATATGCGTGAACCGAAGTGTCGGAATGTGGGAAATTTGTTTGTATTCTGTTGCTCACCTCCGCACTCCTTAATATCCTCGCACATTTTCTAACGACCGGCTCGAAAGCCTCCAACGAACTCGACGAATGAAAGACGAAACATAAATTCCACATATATTCATTCCTCTTATATCTCCCTCCCTCTCCAGTCATCACATTCGGAAATCCCATCACTCTATATTCCTTTTTATCCTCTTCGCTACTTGCATTACTAGTAGTGAGCAACGTAACCAGTCTACCATGTAGGGATTTTTTAGGAATTACATATTCGGATATCAAGCCGAAATTTAATAGTGTCGCCGATGATCTCCTAGATGACGATGATGATGATGAAGCTCTTCGACCAGAACCAGGATATGTCGAAGAAGTAGCAGAAGAAGATATCGGAGTGGGTCCTATGGGTGCTCTTGATCTTGAGCGCGATTTTGATCTTGACCGTGAACGTGTATCGGGATCGTATGTTGTCGCTCGGGAGGTGATGAGGTTCTCGGGGACTTGGTGTTGGACAACTGGTCCGAGAGTGGGATCGAAATGGGCGTAGAAGAGCTAACAACACAAGGTTTATTAGCCAACAACTTGAGACGAAGATGTAGGAATGAAGGCGGAGGGGAAGGGGGGAACTTACGCCTACGATTTGGGGTAAGAAGGATCTAGGTGTCATGTTGAGGTGATAGGGTTGGGTGTTGATGCCATGGTCAGCTTGTTATACGATACGAATACATTGTGATATTGGGAAAGAAAAGAACAGTGAGAAGAAAAGAAAAGGCAAAAAAAACAATGCTCGAGCATGGTACATTCATTCTTATCTATCTTTAGATATGATGAGACACTCAACCACTTTCAAGGGGGCGGGGGTCCTTTGGGTTACATGTTATTGAAGTGAATTAATCGATGAATCACACTCACTCGTCAGAAGCGCCCATAGCGAATCAATCAAACAATCAAACAACAGGAAACTGAGCAAGTTTATCGGTCGGACCTTAACAAGCAGAATTAATTATACAATTGACAAGGATGTTTGAAGGAGGAAGGCTTGATCGCTGATGTTGAATGATGACAGACAGACGTGGGTTATCGGAACGGATCTAGGTCGAACGTGAAAGGAGCATAGCTAAAGGTAAGGTAAGGAAGGTTGCGTGTTTGCACTGATTCATTTATGTCGTACTGCCAAGCGGGGGATATGCACAGAGAGATGTCCTGACAGAGTAAGATGTTGAACAGGTAGAGATGGATGCAATTGCTGTAATATGACTATAACGTATGAAAAGTATGTTAGGCAGATGCACAGAATCAAAACATGAACGTACTCAACATGAACAACACGAACAGTGCAATGTCAATCGGCAATTACCCTGGATTACACTACACCGTACAGATAACCGGGTCTCCTCTCAGTGACTTTTGAGAGCATTCTGCATATTTCGGACATGAGATGCATGATGAGTCGTCGACATATCATTCTATCTACATTATAGTCGTTATCGTGTATAGATGATACAACAAACATCAACACAAAAGAACCATAACCAATATACGAGTGAAGCAGCAATCCCCCACTTCTTTCTCCTTCCATTCCTCAATTTGGTTAAAGTACCTTATGACCTCTGCCCTACATCTTCATCCTCAATCAGCTTGAGTCTCACACACGTCAATACAACAATGTGGTCCGCACTCACCACCCTCATGCCATCCTCCCATCGAAGCTATCATATCCCTCATCTCAGCCACCGAGTCCCTCTGGACCATCGGCGTCTTACTTGATGTGGAGGTATTGGATGAACGACGTGACTTGGTGGAATAGGAATACGAGCGATGTCGCGGACGCTGGGAATGGCGACGATTTGATTTTGTGTTCTGGGTATGGGCAATTGTCAGGTCGACGATCAAAATGAGAGAATATGGACGATTACGGACATAGGTGCAATAAGTGACGGGTATGAAGGAAGCGCAGGAGAGCTGCAACGTTGGCCAATCGAAGATCTACTCACATCACATCGTCCATGTCCAGGTAGTTCACATTCCGGATCATCACACATTTTCGAGCTTGTGCAGCCCATCGTATCAGGTGAATGGTAGCGGGGGCAAGAGAAAGAGGTCGGATTCGTAGGTGAGTCAATTGAGGATCAAAAACAAAGATATATGGGATCGTCTACGTCCAGTTGACCTAGTGTATATGCAAGTATCTGTATCTGTTGGTGTGCTAGGAGGTGGCGGTGTTGATGAACCGATCTAAGTCTATTAAATGTCGTTGTGTCGTCAAGGTATCGTTGATTCGTTATTTGATCGAAATGAAGGTGATGGGCGAATGGATTGACAGTTGCTTCTTCTTCTTCCAACTATACTTGTTGTATCCTTTTGATGTTCACTCGCCACCTACGTTACATCATCATCCTCATCATTTTATTCCCAAGGTCGACCTCATGTCATTGACTGCGTGACAAGGGATAGGCACACGAGTGATCGGCAGTTGCTCCACACAGCACAACACAAATCAACGCACAGACCATCACTTCCTACCCTTCTTCTTCCCCTTTATCGGTACTTCATCCTCGTCATCATCCCCTTCATCCCTGCCTCCAGCCAATTCAACTTCCACCAACTCTTCCCATTCTCTCACTCCCTCCCATCTCTCTCCGCCAGTGGCTATGTCTCTCCATGCCTCCAAAGTCAATTTCGCATCATCAAATGAAGTGTTTGGGTCGAGTATGATATGCGAGAGGGAAGTGAGAGATGCGAGATGGGAAGTATGTAAGGATATGATGGGTGATAATGAATTCACTAGAAACACAATCCAGTCAGTCTGAATGTCCGATAAGAGAAAATGACAATTATGAAAAGAATGCAATGATTGTATCGACATACCAAACTTCTCTAAAGTCCATGTGAACCATAATGGTTCCACAAATACAAAGTCCTGTCCTTCTCTCTTATAAGCTTCAAAAAAGATCTTCTCAGCTTGGTCGGTCAATGCGGATAATTTGTAAAGATTGTTATCCTACATTATTCATGATTCATCGAGGTCAGCTGTAGTTACCATCCCACATCTATCTTGCCACTTACCAGTTTCTTCAAAGTACTTTCCAAAGATTGTCTATAACTATACCAACAATCCAAATGACCATTTATCTCTGGTCTTTCAGGTTTGTCCTCCACCGCCAAGATATTACTTATGAAACCAACATCGTCAATCATTGAACGAGCTACATCGGGGTAGAGTTGTACTCACTCCATCTCCGTTCCCTCATCTATAACACCTTTACAAGCCTTGAACCCATCCATAATGACCAGCTCATCCCATGTTCTGATTATTTTGCGTACCTCGGATAAAACCAATTTCAACATCCTATGATGGGTTGTCTCGGTGATTTTTGCAGGTGAGCCAGGACCAGGTGAAGGAGAGGGCGAGGGAGATGCCCTCGAGCGGGATTTGGAGGGTGTGAGAGAATCAAGTCTCGACATCCTATGTGGACTTATACTACTGTAATACAAAATGTCAAGTGATCGGTCTATAGTTTGAATGGATGTCACACTTGAGCTGTTTCACTTATTTGCCAGTATCCAGCCAGATACGAAGAGTAGGAAAAACATCAAAGTGGAGGTTTAGGTTAGCCGTACGAGTACTGTACCAATTTGATTCCGTCTTCCTACTTCCAATTGCTAGTATGAGACAGTACTCTGGTATGCAGTCGTCGTTGTCATGTTTCATCTATTCACCTTGGCTTAGAGGTGTGAAACACACAACAGCTCCACTTCGAGAAAGATCTTCCGAAGAACCCCAAAGACCGAAAGCTAACACACAACCCTTAAGCGAATGTTACTGTAATTGCTAATGACCGGTTGAGGGGAGGTCCTTTGGGTGACTCGGTCGGACCTTGCTCATCAATCACCATCATACCACCTTAATTCTTACCTCGACCTTGGTTCTTCCACAACTTAAGAAGAAGGAAGAATCCAACTTAATCAATGGTGACAGAGACTGAAGATCAGAAGAAATCTGACTCTGCCCTACACCCAGAAAGGCAATGCACCTACACTACCTTACTATGGATCGATTATACGTCATCATAGCGCTAAAAACCTGGGGCACCGGTACTATCATACACCTAGTGTCATACTAAACTATCGTTCCGTTTGAATCAATTGAGAGTGAATCTGTGCAGAAGCTATGATGTGTTCGTTATCTTCTGCCGGATCACCGAAGAATGGCCATAGATGATACACATTCTGTATTCCATGTTCTGTATCAGAATTAAGAATCAAAGAAGCAAACATTCCTTTCGCACGTCCTTCTTTTTGATTGATCAATCGATTCAAACAGGTTCGAACCGATCTTTGACGTGTTATATTGTTTTTGGGGTGTACGAGTGAAAAGATATATAAATGGCACAAGAGCGAATATAACAATCAAGTTTTCCCTACTTGTACGATAACCATAACAGATCATAACTATTTGCTAGCTACTTGACCTTGATGGCTAGATAGCAGAACTCAACCAAATTGAAGTCTTACTTGACCAACAATCCACGATCAACGATCAACATATATCCCTTTTGCCACCTACCTTTGATTTCATGTAAGTAGTTGATACTATCGTGCCTTCGATCTATCTATCATCTCTTACTTAGCTTACTTGCATCGACTGACTTTCACTGATGATAATGGTCCGCGGTTCACAGTTTGACGACACAGGATGTCTCTTTCCATTTCCGTTTTCACTTCCACTTTTACTCCCAGCCAACTGGTCAACCTCGGTAGACCCGGTGATACACCTCATCCTAAACCTTCTCCCGTTGGTCCACTCACACCTACTTCAAGAAGTGTGTAAGCGCATGAGCGGTGCTCCAGTAAGTAACACCCATTCTTGCTCTTCTGACATTCTTCATCTATGTGTCGAGGCATAGCTAATCAAATGATATATCCCATCTTGAACCTATTTCATCGAATAAGATCACAATCAATCAAGTTGACCATCCCACCAAATATCTAACCTAAAAATACCACTGTATCATATCAGATCATCAACCAAGACATAACAAATTGTATCTATAGAAAGGCGTCTTTGTGTATAAACACCTCATTAGCGTTATTGACACGTCCGAATCAGACATATTGGAGTACAAAGAGAGAAGAGCCAAGGAGTACAAGATGGAAGTGGTCCTTAGGCCGGGACGAGACCGGAGTAGATGAACAAGCATGTGGAAGACGAATTCGGTGAATATCAGGATCAGTAAGTCATCAGTAAGATGTGTATTGATAGACATGACCACAAGATGAATATTGTACATGACGACAGAATACCGAAATATATTTGATGCATTTTCTATCACCATGGATAATCCAGACAGAAAGCAGGTCAAGACCTTCTATTGCTTCTGTCTTGGTTGGATCTTGAGTGAGAAATCAACATGAGGGCAAGATTGATGTACAGCCGAAGTGGATAGAATATCGATATCTAATAAAACACAATGGATGTTCAGCGTAAACCACGCAGCCTATACAGCCTGAGCTTGCATTTTGCAGTTTATCCATGGAAATATAAGAGATGGTTCAAGCTTACCAGGTCCCAATCTCGCTTTTAATCCACCTTCCACAATCCCACCGGAAGTCTCTATCAAAAATTCTCTTTTACCCTTCCATTCCTCTTTCAACCTCTTGGCTGCGCCGTGCAACTCCTCGCCCAGGAGGTTATCCAACATGACGATATTCGCTCCTGCCGCGATGGCTTCATTGGCTTCTTCGTAGTTCTGGCATTCTACGTTGACCAAAAGGGAGAATCCGGCAACTCGTCGGACGGATTTGATAGCTTGTGTTATTGAGCCTACGTATTGTGATATGGGTCAGAAATATTCTTCACTTTTACGGGATGGCAGTTAAGTGATAGGGTTGAGAGGATTGTGACTGAAGAGACAACGAGGTCCAACGAATATCTGGGTTCGAACAGAATTGAAGAAAGAGACGGTCAACCCTACTCACCAGTAGCCCAAATATGATTGTCTTTCAGCATGACCATACTTGACAAATCATGTCGATGAGGATCTACTCCACCAACCAGCATACCGTATTTCTCTACTAATCTGAAACCAGGTGTGGTCTTTCTCGTTCCCGCAACTACACCTTTCCATCCTTCTGCTCTTGCCAAATCACGGAATCGGCGGGATCTGTTTTTTGTAGAAACATAGTCAGATTAGAATCAATATATCATCACTCCTTTCGCGAATTCGATATATTTTCAACTTTTTGCCTTCAGTATCGCTCTGATCTTCTTAAGGGTCATAGACGATACAGGCAATGGAATGATCTCACTCACACACTAGCGATCCCACTACATCTTGCCAAAGTATTCAACCCTACTCTCTCAGCTAACAACAACTGTCTAGCTTTTCCACGAACTATGGCTACTTTCGTTTTTGTATTAGGGGGGATCACTGATCCTTCAGGTAGCAGCCATTCGACACTATATCGCATTGTCATCATCAGCTATATTATATACGTTTGGCCCACTGCAACTCGTTCGAGATTAATAAGTTACTCACGTGCATTCGGCTTGTTTGAACACTTCGTCAAAGAATGGTACACCAGCCAATACGCCCTGTCCACCGATCAATTGACCAATGATCAGCTCAGCTCATTTATATCACAGCTGTGTTCATCATGAGGATGGCGACCTCACTCACCCCGCTCTTTCCCCAAAGTATAGCCTTCTGCTCTTCCTCGCCTACTACAAATCCAGCCCAATCGAAGGAAGGTGTATCTTCAGCGTACCACCTGCTGACCTCTGTTTTCCAAGATGGTGGAAGGAGGTGGGCGAGGTTCTGTCCTGGCAATAGGTCTGATTCTGACATTGTGCTTTTTGGGCCTGAGAGATCCAAGGATCGATGGATCTTGAAGTGATGAGATGTATGAGTGGTCGTCAACTGATGGAAAGAACCGGGGTGCATCAGATCAGATCTCACTGTACTCGTATGACCGGTTTTCATGTTATATAACCGAGCAAAGGGAATTACGTAATTGTCATGCCATGGGCGGACGGACTCGAGTTGATCGTCATGCAAGAGGAAGCTGAAGCTGGATACGAAGTAGATATTGATAATTCGAGATTCGAGATTCGATAATCGATCATATTCTCTCAGACCGAATAGCAAGAAGATACTCTCTCACTGGACTGTTCAGTCAGATCAAAAGGGTGTAGCTGAAACTCATCAAGATGACAAGCTCGAAGATCCCTACCATCGACGATCTTATCAAATTAGATCAACGAGATCCGCTAAACTGGACGAGAGATGAGTTCGAGATTCCTAATATAAGAGCCTGTGGTGGTGAAGGTGGTGAGTACTATTCAAACCAAGAAGCAACAGAGAGAGCAAGCATTTCATCGCATGATCCAGGGATGCGCTAACTAAACTAAATGTTCTGGCTTCATCAGATGGCGAAGCTATCTATTTCTGTGGAAATTCTTTAGGTTTATTGAATAAGAAAGCTAGACAACATATGATTGAGGAATTAGATGTATGGGGTACATCGTAAGTTATGTTTCCCTCTACCTCCTATCCATCGACTGAAGACTATACATCGGGTCCATCTGCGAAACTTTCTATCTCGTCCTGCGCTTACCTAAGGATGTATTTTTCGATAGCTCCGTTACAGGCCATTTCAACCATCCTCACAAAAGACCTTGGAAACATGTCGATGAACCTCTCACACCTCATCTGGCTAAAATTGTTGGGGCGAAAGAAAGTGAAGTTGCGCATAGTTCAACATTGACGAGCAATATGCATAATTTATTTACGAGCTTTTATCGTCCGACAAAGCAGAGATGGAAGATTGTGATTGAAAAAGGTAGTTTCCCCAGTGATTGGGTAAGTGATGACTCTACTTATTGGATTGCGCTTTACTGTGTTAGATTTCATGGGATATCCTCTTGCATGTACGTTGACAACAAGCTGATAATTGATTGTGACATGCAGTACGCAGTCCATTCTCATCCCAAATTACATGAAGCCGTTCTTTCCCAAGAGCAGATAGACGAAGCGATCATCGGCTTAGAGCCTAGGGAAGGTGAAGATACCTTGAGGACAGAGGATATCTTGAGAGTCATAGAGGAAAACAAAGATACAGTGAGGACACGACTCATCCCAACAACTAAACAACTATGTAGACCAAACCATATTGACAATTTGGTCACTGCATATTGCAGATATCCATAGTCTGGCTTCCTCTCGTACAGTACTACACTGGACAGTTATTTGACATCGCCTCAATCTCACCTAAAGTCCACTCGATAGGGGCTCTGTTAGGTCTAGATATGGCTCATGGGATAGGTAACGTGGAATGTAAATTGAATGAATGGGATGTTGATTTTGCAGTTTGGTGTACTTACAAGTGAGTCTGAATCTCGACGCATCCTTCTGCTGCTGTTATCACACAGGTCAGTCTTGATTGATAATTCTCCACTTAATCAGATACTTAAATTCTGGACCCGCTGGAATAGGTGGATTTTATATCAAAGATGGATTAGATGATGGTGGACGACGGTGAGTGGTATATTCTTTTTTTGATATCAACATGCCTCATTCCTGTATATGCTGGAAACTGAAATTTGTTTATTCTCTTAGCCTCGCTGGATGGTGGGGCAATGACTCAGCCACTCGATTCCAAATGTTACCTTCCTTCTCCCCTACTCCAGGAGCAAAAGGCTATCAACATTCCTGTACACCCGTCTTCTCCTCTATTCCCCTTCTCGCTACTCTACAATTAATCGATAAAGTCGGATTTACCAACATGCTTGAAAAAAGCAAAAACCTCACTGGTACACTTGAAAAACTCCTCAAGTCAAGTAAATACCATAACCCCCCTGAGGGTAAGGTGGGATTCAAGATTTTGACACCGAAGTATCCATATAGGGGAACCCAACTTTCCGTATCCCTCTTACCTGAGAATCAAGGTGTGATGCCCCGGGTATTCTCAAGGTTGTTGAAAGATGGTTTAGTGGGTGATGAAAGGTATCCTAATGTTATTAGGCTGAGTCCTGTGGTGTTGTATAATAAGTTTGAAGAGGTTGGTAGGGCATTTGAAATTCTGGAGAGGGCTTTGAAAGAAGAGGAACAAGGTGCAAGGGTGGGAGAGGAGAAGGACTTGGATATGGTATCTAAAGATTAGTGTCTGTGTGCATGTCTGCTCGATAGTGTGGTAGAATTAGTAGATTCTTGATGTGGGTGTTGTTTTTTCAAGAGATGTATATCAACGCCTATCAATCTAATCACTCGATTCTACAGAATACTCGTTCAGATCAACTCAGCACTTCAAGCTGGAATCAGGTGCGGTCCTAAAGCGACTGACAACTTATTTACCACTCCGCACATCTCTCGCATCGAGTACTTATGCTCCTCGCTGTTTTGTTATTGAGCAGACCCAATGCATACATGACTTCGGCTTGGGATTCGGTCCGGCCGAATCTGTTCGAAATTAGAGTTCCGGCTCTTCGGTCAGATCCGATAGTACGAGGATGTATTCCTTCGATGATGTCCAAGCCAATAGCCTGTCTCAGCTACATTATCAGCTACCGCCGTAGTCTACCACGTCAACCCAACGCATATGTGATTGATCAGCGGGTAAGCGAGTACATGTGATTGTAATCGGAATGGGCTGGGACCTGAATGCGGTACGGCCCGTTGCCGATGAGCTCGAGCTCGAGATATCTTAGCTTCCAGTGCTAGCAGTGACAAGTCAGGATTAGCTGATGTTTCTAGCTATGATAAATACACTTGAGCCCTTGACTATCTGTCCTCCTCACCACAATTGATTGTCGACTTCACCTCTAAAGCTCGTTCTTGTTATATCCCATAGAAACCTCATCCATCAACCGCAACCGAAATGGCCATCTCCGATAGTCCAAAGACCCTCCCACCGGGCATATACTGTCCTACGGTAACTTTCTTTCAACCTACTCCAGAGCAAGATCTGGATGTCGACTTGCATATCAGGCATATGACTTTCCTAGCCAAGTCTGGGATTGCAGGGGTGGTTGTGCAGGGTAGTACCGCTGAGGCTGTTGCATTAGAATCCGAAGAGAGGAAGATAGTGAGTGTGATTTTGGGGTACTCTGCAATGTATATGATAATGGAAAAAACATGAACGTTCAGAGGAGAATGAATCGATGATCACCTACAGTACAGTCTGCGACTGTACCCAAATCCGTCAACTTACCACACTGAACAACACAAATATCCAATGCTGATGTTGATGCCAAACCTCGTTAGCTCATCTCGACAGCCAAACAAGCTTTCCGAGAAGCAGGTAACAACGGACCTATCATAGCTGGTACAGTCGGAGCTCAATCTTCCAGAGAAGCTTTGAAACTCTGTAAAGACGCTTATGAAGCTGGAGCGGATTTCGCTTTGGTCTTGCCCCCATCCTATTATCCTGCTGCTATGACTGTAGATGCGATTCAAGGGTTTTTCGAAGAGGTGAGTTATGTCAGATAAAAGTCTACCAATCTCACCTGATCTGGAATGGCATGAGCAAGTAATTGATGGTATCATCGCATAGCTCGCCTCTGCATCTCCCATCCCAATCATAATCTACTCATACCCTGGTGTATGTAGTGGCATCCAAATGGACACCGACCTGATCTGCAGATTGGCCAGACACCCTAATATCGTCGGTGTGAAACATACAGATCATGATGTTGGTCGGATTGCGAGGGAAACTGCTTTTGCTAAGCAAAACGATTTTGGATGTGAGTGTCCGTCATTTTTCGAAGATTTGTGCCAAAGCCGAAGCGTATCATCATATATACATCGATATATACATACCATTGTCCGAACGTGCTGTAAATTAGTAATGACTCATACTGACTTTTTGATGACATCAGCCCCATTCACCATCCTAGGGGGAGCGACCGACTATCTGCTAGGAGCACTAGCAGTAGGTGGTCAGGGAGCTATCACAGGTATGGCGAATGTTGCTCCCAGAGTCTGTGCCAAGGCATTCGAATTGGCCAAAGAAGGAAGACAGGAAGAGGCACTCAAGTATGCTGGGGCGATCAGTCAAGCTGAATGGGGGATGGGTAAAGGTGCTATATTAGGTACTAAGGTGGGTCTTGCCCTCCATTCATTACAACAAATCCTCCTCGTTTGAAATTCACTCGGATGCAGAATGAAAGGCTGATCCGGACTATGCGTATTGTTTCGAATAGTTCATGACTTCATGGGCCAACTCTTACCCCTCCGACTCGATCCTGGCTCGAAAACCCTTAGCACTTTGTCCCGAATCGACTAAAGAACATTGCAGAGCTGTTGGAGCTGAGATCGTAGCGATGGAAAGACAGTTGGAGAAGGAAGGTTGGGTAGGTGAGGCTCTTCGTGGAGCAGCAACCAAGAAGGTCAATGGAAATGGAGTGGGGAAAGGGGACAAGAATGGAATTATTGATACTCTTAAAAGCAGCGTGACTGCTCCTTGATTTCTGTCTCGCATCTCGCATTTCTGAGTCCAGGCCATAAGGTCTGAATACTGCTGGTTTGTACCGTTCTTTCCCACTTGCTTTCCCTCTTTTCAGAATAGATGCTGGATATCTTGTCGGTATACCTTATATGCAAACATCAATGATGAAATGCATATTGATCTACATCCCATATTACCTTGAGCATAATGAATGTCACGATCAACATCCACAGGGACATCCACCCATACCTTCATCTATCAGCCCTTCTATACGTTCTATTCTCTCTGACAGTTTATCCATCGCCGTATTGAGTATATCAATTTGACCTGGAAACCACAGATTACACCATACTATATCAGCTCGATGCCATCGATATACCATACTAACCACTCACCTTGTTTGTATACCTCACACATCTTTCTAATCTCTTCTCTAACTTTGCCATGACAGTCCTTCTCTTCATGCTTTTCCTGTAATTTCTCAAGTTTATCATCCAACATCCCACCCAACATGCCCAGCACGTCCAATTCCAACTGCATCTCCCTTTCCTCCTGAGCATGTAACGCATGTTCATCCTCTTCATCTATCTCCTCATGTTCATGATCATGATGATCATGTTCGTTCAATACTATTCTGAGTATCTCCAGTAAGTTCTTGTCCATCTCACCATCCTTCCTCAAATCGAAGCGTCTATCAGGATCTAACCCTTTGCTCTTTAGCTTATCGAGTTTCCCAAGGGGTATATTAGATATACCCAATTTCAAAGTGAGAGTGTCGTCAGGATTGGAAGGTATGACGAATCCATACCCTAGTAACAACTCTTCATTGGACTTGGGCCCGTAGTTGTTATATAGCTGAACATTTTGTTCGGTAGGCTGGGCGGAAACTAGGGAGATGGACGGTATGGGTTGCGCTGAGGAAGTAGTCGAGGGGATAAGGGATGAAAGCCACAGGATAGGTTGACCGCGGGAATCTACATTTGCGAGTGTAAGTCCCTCTGCACTTTAAAGGTTGGAGTGCTAATTCGACTTACGATTGAACAGATCTAATCCTGGTAATAACACAGGTTGCGATCCCTCATCCTCATCTCCAACTTCTTTCTTCGCTTCGTGAGTCTGGGAATCGGCTTGATCAGGTATATGAAGTAATATCGATGGGAATGATCTCGATGACATGTATGTAGACGTTGCTAGGTATCTATCCCTGCAGCCGACAACCAGCAGGAGTAAGCTTCAGACCCCAGAGTCCACAAGCGTATTTAGCTCACCATGTCAATCCATCCTCTTTCAGTATATTCCTCACGACTTCACATTCCGCTTTCCACTCTTCCTGACGTGCTTTGACTCCTCCATATAATGTACTTCCCTTTAGCAATTCCAATTCGGCAGGTGAGAAGTACAGAGGAGTGGTGAGACTTGTCGGTGGGGGTAAGGATTCCAGATACTCCAAATGCTGTAAAGCAGGTGGGAATGATCTGATCAAATCAAGTTTCATCAGCTCTGGTCATTCAGTACGATGACGCAGCTGACTCACGAGTCTTCTGAAAGTTTCTCTTGATATATCCAATGTAATCCCAGATAAGCACCTATCCCCATCCTCGCATTCCACTTTTCACCCTGCCTACTAGACTCAGCAGGCCATACAAGCTGCTCCTCCGCGACATTCGCAATCTCGCATATCGCCTGAGTAGCTAATTCCGAAGTGATAGCTAAATCAAAAGGACAAGAGACTAATCTCTCATCAGGTCCTATCGAAAAAGTTGAGAAGGGTGATAAGCCAGTTTCGGGATCTACCTGAGGATCATCAACATCATATCTCCTTTGGATTCGGTGTGAGGTACAGGTAACTCACTTTGAGTTCGGCTGATTCATGGAAGTGACCTCCCTTCGATCGTAGCCAGGATATGAAATTGTTGGTTTTGGATATGTCGGCCATGGTGTGTTACTTTGTTCTTCAGTATTCGTCGCTTATGGTTGACAGAATGACAAAATGGATCGCTGCTGTTACTCTGTCTCTCTCTGAGATACAACTTTTCAACGGATCGACACATCAACTGAGATAGATTACCGATCAGCATGATGTGGATATCCCAGAGGAGTGTGTCACGTGTGTTATCAACGGGTGACTTGATCCGATCGTCATTACATCTGCTTGTATTCCGATTATCTGAGATGATATTTCGAAATCTCATCACTCATACTAGAGTATCTGCTATCTCAACTGGCTATCAACATATCACAAGGACTAGCATCGAGTACAACAATACGTATCCGTCATAAAGAAGAAGCTATAAATACACCGAGTCACCATGTCTATACCGGTTCAATCTACCAATAAAGTCTCTTTCACCGATTTCATCACTAGGAAATGTAAAGAGCAACCTTTTGTGCCGATAGGTTAGTACAAAAATAGCTCATCACAGCTTGTCAGGAGGTGTCAATGTAGTATAGCAAAGCTGACGGGCTGTACTGATATAGGATGTCTCGCTACTGTTGGTGCGTTATTGGGAGCTACGTATCACTTGAGAAAGGGGAACAGAAACAAGTTCAATCAGTTCTTGCGATTACGTGTATAGTGAGGTTGCCGTTGCCTTTCATGAGTGATATTTCCCAACAACTGATTGAATAATGTTCCGCTATAAATAGTGCTCAGGGCGCTACGGTGATAGCATTGATGATATATGGTGGAGTAGCATTTACGAATGATCAACAGCAAGCTAACTATATTAAGAATCGAATCGCTCTTGGTAAGTCAATCACGTACCATGAATCATGTACACTAACAATCGTTTGAAATATATTGATCATATTGTATGGTTCATAGGTGAGATACCTGCCGATACATATTATCCAGGACGTCTCGACGTGCCCAAACCACCCAAAAACGCATCTTCCTCTCGATTCACTATACCTGAAAATGCTCCTCCTAAAATCGAAACCGATTTCCCCACATCCTTACCCGAATCACTATCTACTGCTGTAGATGCTCCGTCATCCCTATCGAGAGAGGGCGAAAGTAGTACTGGACCAGGAGGGGCATACCCGCTGAGGAAGGAGGAAAGGATGAAAGTGTCTGATTTCGCTAGGAGGTTGAAGGAAGCTGAACAATTGCATAAGGAGGAAGAGGCTGCTAAGAGGGCTCATAGTTGATTGAACATAGGGGGGAGGAGGGTAGAATATGTATTTTTATATCTCGATGACTCGTTTTTGATGCATTTATGTCACTACTGCCAATTTGCATTCTGCGGTACCGAAGTGGAGGTCGTCCATTTTCGTGTTTAAGAACATCGAATCTCGTTGTTCTTCATTCCACATTCCACATTTCACTCATACCACGTTCCTACCCTTACTTCTCTTCTTCCTCCTCGGTCCAGGCTCGATAACTCTTGTGCTTCTGCAAGATGCATCGGGACAATCCATATTTAACCAAGAAACCTAGTTTCGCCAGATTGGCTTCCCGCTTTCCCGACTTCGCTCAGTAGTGAGTTACGCCGCTCTTCTTTCTGTCTGACTTTCCTCCCTTCCATGAACGTGTATGCTAACTTGTATATCTATAGTGTCACAGTGTCCGAGGAGGGTTCTGCGTCTATAGACTTCCAAGACCCCTCGGCCTTACGTTCATTGACAAAGTGCTTGTTGAAAGAGGATTGGGATTTGGATGTGGATTTACGGGAAGATAGGTTGTGTCCTACTGTGAGCTTGATCGTCATCTTTTGCGCTATCAGGTTGTAGCTGACAAAACATGTTATAGCTAACCAATAGGTCAGCTTTACACCTCATGAGATATACGGATTGTGAGCTGATGAACGCATATCCAGGCTCGATTACCTCCTTCATGTGCTCGACCTGGAACCGTACCTGCCCTCGTCATTTTCCTCAACACCACTGCGTGTACTGGATATGTGAGCTACATCTTGATTTGAGAGAGAGCATATCAGCTAACAAAGGTATAGAGGTACAGGCGCTACAGCGATTTATCCTATACTACTTCATCGACTGAGGCCCAATGCCAGAATAACAGCAACAGGTGAGCTAGTTCCATAAAGTGATTTGTAGCTCACATTCCAATGGGGCGGTAGAAATCGACCAAGTATCGCATGAACACTCCCTCTCGGTACTCTCGCAAAACCTCATCTCAATATCATCCATCAATGTGTTACGTGCACCTTTCTCAGGACCCATCTTATTCCCCATATTAGATGACGAAGTGCAAGAATGGGATTTGACGATATGTAATCCACCGTTCTTCGGATCAGAGGAAGAGATAAGGGAGGGCCAAGAAGGCAAAGAACTGGGTGCTCATGCGGTATGTACTAATGTACCATATATGACCTCTATCCTGAAGATAGTTTGAGCTGATCATTTTAGTAGGCACCGACAGCTGCCAATAACGAATTGATCACACCAGGAGGAGAAGTAGCTTTTGTGGGTAAGATGATAGAAGAGAGTCTGAAGATCGGCGAGAGATGTCGGTCAGTCAGCTATTCTTTGGAACAGTGTGTGTAACTGATAAGCTTTCGTCAGGTGGTACACGACCTTGATAGGCAAATACGCTTCCTTGTCAGCCTTAGTGGAACTTCTCAGACAGAACAAGGTATGTGAGCTACATGCTGCTTATAGGAATCAGTGTTTGCTCATCTCCTCCTTCTCTTCTATACATTACAGATTGACAATTACCTATTGAAAGGTATCAAACAGTCGAAAACCACCAGATGGATATTGGGTTGGTCGCATTCGTCACTCCGTATTCCAGATGTGAGCTACTCATTCAGGTCACGAACTTGGACTCATAGCTGACTTCTGCATTGACGGTATTACAACTGCAGAATATCGCTAGACCAGAAGAGGTCATTCCCAACACCTCCTTTTCTCGACTAATCCCTCAGCCGAACACGTTTACACATAAGCCTCAGCCGGCTATACCGATCGAAGAACTTAGGCAGAAAGTAGTGGATGTGCTCCAGAATATCTCGCTGCATTATGAGCCAATAGATGGAGACGAGGAGGGAAACGACGTCGTAATGGAACCCATAAATAATACTTGGTCAAGAGCTGCTCGAAGAGCCTTAGCACGTCAGGCTGGACAATTTGATGAACAAGGAGAGGATGAAAAAGGTAACGAACGTCAGAAGGAACCTGCAAAACCATTATTCAAAGCTAGAATCCGATTCATACCACCCTTAACAGCTAAGGATTACTCATCAATCACATTAGACTGGATAGAAGGTAAAGATCGATCATTGGTAGAGAGTCTATGGAAGTTCTTGTTGAATAAAGCTGAATTGATAGGCAAGAAGGAACATGTTGATTCAGGATATGGTGGGAGGTTGGGGGATGGTGTTGATACGTGGCATCGAGGTCGAGGTAGAGGTAGAAGTAGGGGAACGGGTGGTGGCCGAGGGAGGGAGAGGAATAAGGAGGATAGTATGAATGAAGGGAGGAGATATGGTCAAAGGAGGAGATTGGCTTAGACACGATGTCGGGAACGGGAGACCCGCCAGCTGAGTTGATCCATTCGACTCAGCTCCGTCACCTTTCTCCAGCATCCCTAGGGGACTCATGCCTCATATCGTTCAGGTCTAACTTCATATGATGCAATACGTAAAAAGGATTCATTGCGCCCACGGGAAAGCCGAAGATTCATTGTTAACAGAACCTTTGATCCTACGCATCAGTTTCTGACATCACGACGGGCTTACTGAAGCGTGGCTAGCTTTTGCCAAAAGGAAGGAAATATTTCTTATGAAAGGATCATTGTCGTGTGGAACTCATGAAACGATTCAAGCTCTATGACACAAAGGTTCGTCCACCTGGCTGTGAACCTGACTCCAAGGATGACCGAGTCGAAGAAAGATATAAAGAGGCGAGTATCTCTCTCAACGATCTTGTATGGCTGTCCACGGACACATACATCAACATCTACAATCCAAAATTATTTCATCTCACCAACGGTAAGTTGGATCTTGATCTCGATCTTTTCTCACGTTGGTACCTTGATCGGCTTCCTTGAATATAGTGTAGGTAATGGTATCGGGGTTGATAACTAACATTTTGTGTCTTTCAGCATTCTCCAAAAACAAATCACAATCTCCATACCGACACGAATTATCATCATGTCAAACTCATCAACGAACGGGAACTATGTGAGTGAAAGTCTATACCTTTTATAGTCCTCTTCTACAGTTCCCCAACCGCATACCTGATACACTAGATGTGAAATGTCAAATCCAACCGCTGAACTACCTACCGGTCTATAGACTCAAACAGACACGGACTTTTCTTCCCATTACTACATTACAGACGAGGAAAGGGCAGCTACGCAGTATTTTGAAGACCAACAATCTGGTAAAATCGATTGGGAAGAATTGCAAGAGGAATTGGCTTTAGCTGAATTTCAAGCTGATTTTACATTCGATGATAACTCCCAAGGTGGGAGTGACGCTTCCGCTTCCACTTCTGGTTGAAGTGCCTTCTTAGCATTAGCATTGATCGATATGCTGTATGTGGTATGTACTGTCGATGAAGATGAGGTTGAGAGCTGAGGGGTGATTTGTTATAATCAAGTTTGAGATGAGGATAGTCTTCATACGGTTTTGAGAAAAGTATTATAGCCAATGTATAGTCGGGGTATCCAGCACGGTACTGTACTGGTCTGGTACGATATGGGAATGAATCAAGTGGCGGATGAATCTCAGTGGAAGACCTATGCCGGAGGAGATGTAAAGCTACCGCATCGTGATTGTCGTCTTCTGTTAGCCTTGTGATCGTTGTGTTATGTCCCTGAATTTTTGGTCGATCTTCAGAAATAATGACACTGGTTTAGGAAGTTTTCACTATAGGTATTGAATAGGAGTTTGATGGTCGTCAGGTCGAGTCAAATTCTCATGGCTTGGGGTTGTCAGCAAGCTTCGACATTTTAAGATGATATCGATTCCTCCTTCCTTCTTCTCTTCTCCTCTCTTCATACCATAGATTGTATCTTCGTAAGATCTCAAAACAAATCGATAAACTCATCATTCACATCTTGGTTGGTGAGTGATGCAAATCTACAAAACCTCATGCCCCTTGTTTCTTTCTTAACAAAACAATTAGCCAAGTATAATGTGATCGGGATCCTCACTAGCTGACGAGATACAACGAACAGCACACTAGATTTCCTACCTTCCCCTCGTATTTCATCAGATTAGAGATTTCAAAATGAAACGATCCCCTTCACCTTCACCTTCCAACGAGTCTCATACTCCCACCTCGGGACAAGACGTCAAAAGAGAAGGTAAATCGCCTAAAACTCCCAAAAAGACTAAGGTCGAGTCGACCTCCTCTGGATCTGCCTCACCTTCGAATAGTCACTGGACACCTGATAAGAAAGAACAACTCCTCGAGAAGATCATTAGTATAGGGTTGAAGGCTTGTAATGTCGACGAGATCTGTCAAGAGGTGAGCATACCATAAATCACATTGCAGCTGTTGTTGTATTTGATGTTCTAGGATGGGCTGACGTGATATCAACAAAAATCAGTTCGGTCTTACTAAAATCCAATTCAAGAATGCTACTCAAGCTGTAAAGAAAGGGAATCTGAGAGATAAAGCTTGTAAAGGAATTAGAGGTGATCAAGTCATAAAGACGTCGATCTATTTGCATGAAACTCGAACTCGTTGATTAAGTTGTTGTCTATAAACTATAAATATGGATATCTTACATATTACTGCACATGAACCTCAGGATCTTCTCTGATTCTCCTCGTTTTGAATTTCTTCGATGATCATGGTCACACGGTGTATTTCGCTTTACTTACATACCAGCGGTGACCTTCTTCTCACCCTTGAATCGAGGATAGAACAGTTGATCCAATAGCAGATTACCACCTTTAGCTGCCCTGACCATCGCTCCGGGGACTTGCCATGTTCCGACAACTGGGAAAGTAAGTGTTCCGGAACCTTTCTCTGGACCAAGGGGGATCATCTGGTAAAAGAAGGAGATGAATTGTCAGCATTTCCTCCCTTTGATTCGCTACTCATATGAGGAGAACCCTTTTGGGCATAAATATGTAATTTCAGAAAGAAAACAAACTGACCATTGCTGCTAGTGAGGGTCGAACGTATTTCTTGAGCGCTTTACCTTTGATCTCATTGATGATGCTGTAATAGAGTATCGCAAGTTAGTCTACAGTACATGATGAACCAATCCCAATGCCCCACTCACTTGACAGAACATCCCTTGGCATCGTAATCTGCCCCCATATAAGTCTTCCAACCAGGTGTAGAACAACAGTCACCGATGGCGTAATAGTTCTTGGTAAGTGGTGATTCGGAATTTTCAGAGATCACCTATAAGGCATATGCAAATGCCAAAGAGCATCATCGTTAGCATGGTTGTAATTATACACCCCTTTATCGAGAGACAAATGTTTCGGTTTCATACTCACTCTGAGATGTTCGTCTACTCCAACCATACCAGATATCAAAGCCTTCTCATCCGTTTGTTGTACCAGGCCAACATTGGGTTTATTCCCAATGCTCACAAATACATAATCAGCTTCCAACACCTTCCCGCTAGCAAGTTTCACGTTCTTCACTCCGTCTTGTAAACCAAACGATCCTGACCAATCTTCAGGCGTGGTCTGTTCAGCAGGTATGTCGACTTTGTCATTGAGGATCAAATCGATCTTGGAGTCTGCCAAGATTTTCTCGAGAGTTATTGAGAGTTTAGGTAAAGTAGGTGGAGAAGAGTATGAGTGTGCTTTGCCTTTTGGATCCGGTGCAGAGGCTTGAGGATGTAAGACGTGAGAAGAGGAATGGACAATTGTTATGGATTTATCAGGGTAATTAGCTCGGATTTCCTATCACCCAAACATCAAAAGTATTAGCAGTACGAACTTGTCACAACTTGGAATACTCTGAGGCTATCCCATGAAAGTTCACTTACACCTGCAATTTCCAATCCGACGGCACCACCACCGATAATGACAATCTTGTTAGCTTGTTTGATCTCGCCTTGAGTCTTGATCAAGGTATCATGGTATGCTTGTTTGGTAGAGTCGGCAGGGGGTCTCATCGGACTGGGTTGTTGAGCACCAGTGGACAGGATACATTTCTATGTGAAGTCAGAATATACACTGCTCGTCAGCACGGGCAGGGCAGGCATCTTCGGAAGTAGATTGATGCGAGGAGGTCAAAGCGTTCCACCATTCCATTCCATCAACCCCCGGAGGTATTTCATAAAGTCTAAGTAACGGGAGGAAACTCGTACTCACGAAGAATGGGATTTCTTTAGAACCTTCAAATACCTTTTCCAAAACTATCGAATTCTCCTTCAATTCAACCACTTTGTTGGGAACGACCAGTCGATGGTTCGTGTTTTTGGGGAAGACAGTCTCTTGTGTTAACGGAACGGTGATTCTCTTCTCCCATCCTATATAGGTACACGTGCATTATCAGCTTGAATGTAGAGGCCAATATATATATTGAGGTTGCATTTACCTGGAACGACTGCAGCTCTCAACGAAGCGATAGGCCAGAAAGCGTAATCCAATGCGTCGACCAATATGATTCGATGTGAAGAGGGGAGGTTCGGTGTGAGGTAGTTGGCAAGTTGTTGACCTGCCGAGGAGGCTAGAAGATTTCATCAGTACATCAGACCAAGGATGATAGGAGGATTGGATGTGGGACTTACCACCAACAATAACGATGTTCTTCAATTTCGACATGTCTTGTTCTGCAGCCGATGATGACATCTTGATCAGTGTTCAGGTTTAAGAGGACGATGAAAGTTTGAAATAGGATGCGAAAGTTATCAATGATAGAGAGTTTAATCTCAATCGGTCAAGTAAGCATACATCACATAGATAGATGAGATCGATCATTACCTGAGTGAGAATCACAATCAATGGTATTGAAATTGCAACTCACACTTTGTAGTTCACACGGGGAAGTATCAAAGGAAATGCCGTAAAGGGGTAGTATCCGACTTGATTTATCAATCTCGATCGCTCAAATGTAAACAAGCCACTACACACTGCACTGCATCCCAAGCCAAGTATTTATAGTGATCATGTTCGGTGATGAAACACGAAACACTTCGGTTTTGTCTATACACAAGACCACACATCTTGTATTCTGTCATGGTGAACTGAGGTGTCGATCCCAGTTTATCCTTGGTGTCGTCCCTGATCGAGCAGAGTATCATCAGCTTATAAACCGAGGAAATGACCGAACAAATGCACTCGTGGGAAATCAGAGATATTCAGACTTGATGTATTTTGCCGATGTGAGCTACAGAAGGAGATGGTGTGATTTAGCCGATACGAGTCATGATGATATTATTGATACGAGTAACATGTATCGATTCGAGTCAGAGATAACAGATACGATACGACGTACCATTGACAATCTGCTATAACCACTCTATTAGTCAATTACCAGTATCCATCGCCCCTCTTTTCATCCTCCATTCTCTTGTTCAACTCCACTTCTATCTTATACCACCATGTCCCCCCTCCAATTCCATCTCCTCAACGCGTTCATCGTGGGATCCAACCCTCATAGCGGCAATCAGGCTTCGGTCGTACTATTTCCCGATCCCGACGATAAGAGATCCACCGATGATAAATGGATGACGGCCGTAGCTAGAGATTTTGGATTCTCAGAGACTGCTTATCTCGTTCCGACCAATGAGGATGAAGGTGAATGGGGATTGAGATGGTTCACACCTGAAGTGGTCAGTCTCATCTACTCTAGCTGCTACCTATATCGGTGGCATTCGTACTGATATCAATTGTTGTGTATACCTGGTGTTTAGGAAGTGAACCTATGTGGACACGCAACATTAGCATCATCCAAAGTCCTTTTCTCCCTCTATCCTAATTTGTCCAAAATCAAATTCCAAACTAAATACAGTGGTATACTTACTGCTATCAAGGTATCCGAAGAAGAAGTTGAAATTACTTTACCTGGTTTACCATCAAAGGCATTATCGAAATTCGGTACTTCCCGTACGAATTCAGAAGAAGTGGGATTGTTAGAAAGTGCATTTGGCTTGAGTAAAGGTGGGATATTGGGTTATGAGGAAATTGATTTCAGTGGGAATAGATGTTTGATTGTCCAATTGAACGAGGATGTGAATGTTCAAAGTGTAAAAGTGGATATCAAAGCTTTGGTAAGTTACTCATCTACTTCACACAGTTTTGTGACAAATCTAACATCTAGACTCGGTCTCATTGATCAATTCGAACTTGCTCAGGTCGAAGTTACCGGATGTGCAGTTATAACCCAAGTGGATACATCTGAATCACTCAAGACAGGTCAACTCCATATAAATTCTAGGGTATTTGGTCCTGCGTTAGGTATAGACGAGGATCCAGTAGTGAGTCAGACCATTTTTCTCGTTCATTCAACGATATTGTATATACAGTACAAGATGTCCACTGACTGTTGAGTCACCTTGTCTGCGCAATCACCTACACAGACCGGCTCATCCCATGCCCATTTGACGGGATATTACCTCCTCTCCCCATCTACCAAGTACATCCCCAAACAGCTGCTGGACACCGTCACCTCCCCCAAGGAGCTGACAGTCATAGGCCATCAGAGATCTTCAAGAGGCGGGTTGTTGAAATGTAAATTGGATGAAGAAGATGAATCGAAGGTGAAAGTGGTTGGTAATGCGTTTGAATTTGGTAAAGGTACATTGAACTTGTAAATATAGGCCAAAATCATCTAATCTACTCGGAACATTATCAAATCAGATCTTGTATCGCATACGCTGCTCCGCCTGCGGATGTAATGAAAATCGTCAAGATCGTGCATGAAATCTGATTATATGTACAAAACATACAGACTTCGGATAAGTTGTAAATGATCACAAAGTTAAATGACCATTCCATTATATCTTGTTACCTTCCCCTGGATGTTGGCCTCCTCCCGCACCAAGTGTAGATGTAGGAGTATCATCTCTCAATCTCTCTTCCACATCCCCATTATTCATCATCTTCCCATCTCCGCCAGGTACAGCTCCGGTTGGAGTAGGTGTAGTAGCCGACGAGGGTGTGTTGGCGGTAGTGGTGATAGGTTCAGTAGCTGCTTTACCTACGAACCAGGCTGGTACCCAGCCTCTTTCACCTGTATCTGATTTGATCCTAATTTAATCATCAAGTCAATCAGCTGAGATTCATCGAGTCGTTGTGACACAGATGCAAGAATTAGCTCACGTATAACTCCTATATATCGCAGGGTATCTAAAGTTAGCATCGAACCCAAACGCAGATATCACCCATTAAGGATGTGTTACTCACCAATGACAATACTTCTTATACACCCTTACGTTATCCCCCTCCTTCAGTGATAACTCCGCATCTCCCTTCGCTTCATAATCCTTCAAGACATTTCCTGCATAGCTCGACGAGATGATAGCAGAGGGAGGGAGAGGCGATAATCCGGGATATGCCGGGATTTCCCCTGAAGGTGTAGGGGAGGCCAGTGAGATAGGCTGAGACAGCTCGAGGAGACAGCCTGAATTGATACAAGTATCCAAAGTTAGTCTTTTCTTCTTCTTCTCAATACACCAGAAGGTCCAGCAGAGCGCGAAATGTCATAAACGAATCGCACTCACCAGCTGGTACCCATCCTTGAGTAGCATCATTCGATCTTCCCAACCCATCTGGATCTTTCTGTACGATATACCATCCTTTCGCTTTTGACAGAATCACATAGGTTGAGCCGCTGCAATACATCCATCGTCATCAATCAACAAATCAAAAGCAGTCAGTATGTGACTGAGATGAGACTGCGTCAGAATACAAGACAATGACTCACACAGCAACGTTGAATTCGTCTTGTCTATCAGCGATATACCTGATGTTTAACAGACAAACAAAACATTACAACATTAATCCCATCGCCCAAACTTAACATCATATGAATAGATCGTGGACTTACGGGTAGATGGCGACTGCATAAGTGACGTTGACTATATTCCCATCTTTATCTACCATCGTACCTGGATTCTGACCAGGTTGTAGATTCATCAGTCCGTTCGTGGCGGGATGTCTGGACGAGGTCGAGGCCGAGGCGGACGCATCGAATGAAGCATCTTTCAATCCTGGACTAGGAAGTTCGGGAAAGTTGCCATTCACATTTGGCATATCTCCATCACCACCATTCCTACTCCCTCCTGAAGGTTGAAGGGAGGAAGTTTTGGTAGGTGATATAGAGGTATCTGAAGAAGGTTTTATTTTGGGTAACACATTGACATTGGTATTAGGTGGTAATCCCAGTTTTTGAGCTTGCTTCTGTTGAGCGACTGCTATAGGAGATCTTATATCTTTCTGTGATACATGAAAGTGCGGATCAGCTGCTGAACTGTGAAAGCCCTCTGCGGGACAAGGTATACTACAAGATTGATCATATAATTGCTGCAAGAGCACTACTCACGATATGTCGAAGCATGAAAACCGGTCTGTGCCCGCTTTCCTTCAACTTCTGGAACAGCAATAGCGGTTTCTCATCATAGCTCAAACACCTTTCTACATCGCCGAATGGCTCATCAGCCCAGAGACTCTTCAATCAATTGTATGATGCCTAGTGCTGAGCACGAGAGATTTTACTCACCAGTATTGTCGAAACAGATGAACAACGCGTATAATTTCCAATCATCATTAATCTTGTATTTCTTCAGAGCCGCAGGAAGGACTTTCCAACAAGGATCTTCGAGCGTTACTCTGAATGATTTGGCAGCACTTCTAGCTTCGGCATTGGCTTGCGATTTCACTTTATCCGACGGTGGGTTGGTGACAGAGCCAGAGGGGGCATTTCCAGTAGGACTAGGTCCAGAGGTGGGTTGACTCGTATTCCTGGGTGCACTCAATGATTGTTGATGCTGCTGCTGTTGTGATTGCGACTGAGAAGTATGGGGTGGAGGTGAAGTTATCGAATTTGATGATACTGGACCAGAAGATAACAATCTGGTCAATGGTGGTGGTTGAATTGGATTAGGTCTAGAATGAGATTTCTCTTCTCCTTTCCCTTGATTATTAGCTAAAGGCGATTCGAACGGATACGATGACGTGACTGTAGTAGGTGTGAAGCTATCTTGGAAGGTGGGAGTGTCAGAGGTATGCGGGACTGGTTGACCGTTAGGGTTGGATGCGGTGGATGATGCAAGAGATGAGGGGAAGACTGTCGATGCGCGACGATTGGAGCGGCTTGGACCCTAAGGCATGAAGAGATTCCCATATCAGGTTATGAGGTCTGTATGAGCGGATCAAGGTGGAGAGAGACAAGCGTGGGCATCGGATGGTATGTCGTGGAAGAGGCACTCACAGCCTCAGCCTCCTCACCATCACTTCCCTTTTCCTTGAAATCCTTCCATCTCAAACTACCTGATCTACCAAGATTGGATTTCCCTTCCATACCAGGTATTCCACGTACTTCCCCATCTGCCGAGTGGGGTTGTGTAGGTACGGGTAAACCATTCTCCTCAAAGGCGGATAACATCCTCATCTGTTCTCTTTCCAAGTGTATTAGGCGTTCCTCTAAATACGAACACGATTAGACGAGCTTCTGTGATGCCTGTCGGATATTAGAGGGTAGCTCACGTTGTTCATGTATCATATCCAATAATTTCTCTACATTACTCTGAGTAACTTTATCATTCTCTTCTGCATCTAGACACAATCAGGTGTGATGGCCAACGAGATCAGCAGGTATAACCCTTCGATGAAAATGGATAGTCATGGGTACACGGGACCCACCTTGCGGTTTCCAGTCATCTTCACCGAGTTCTATCCCTTGATCTTTCTTCAACTCCCAAACCGCTCTGAGGAGGTTCAACCTGTGTCCCAGACTGGTCATACCTAGATCTTGTAAGGCCGAATGATCCATCACTGAAAGTACATCTCCTGTTATACCATGTTCTGCGAAGGTGATCATCAATCTATCAGCATGAACATATCTTCGCCATAGATAAATCAGGTAGTACACATAGTAAGTGGATTGTGAAAACTCACCATAGATCACATCTTCATATTTACTTAATCCCAGATCAGATAGATACGACTGCACGGCAGATTCGTCCCATTCCAACAACGATAATCCCGGACTGGCTGATATAGGCGACGTCACTGACATGTTGGGTCGGACCGAACTGCAAGGTTGGCCAACTTGAGAGAGTCGAAGGATGAAAGATGAGATGTTCGCGTTGCGCAGTCAGTACAGTGTTGAGCCGTATATGGTCGATAACGATGTAGAGGTGAAGGATCAAAGTTGGCTGAGGTGAGAAAGCTGGATGAAGATGAATGACGCCGATAGGACCTTGCTTTGTTGGTCGATCCTTTCCTTCTCTCTGTCTCTAGGTCTGTGTCAATGTGAATTGAAGCAGCCAGACACCTCGACAGCAACTCTTCTTTCTTGGGTCCACCTATCCACTTCTGTGTGCGGTTATCCGGGAGCTGTAAATTATGTGATATACCCGTTCAATCTCCCTTCATCTAATGTGCAGTATCATACGTATCGCTCACTACTCCAATCCCAGGATGATTGATTGGTACCTTATAGAAATCCAGAATATCGTTTCTACCGTTCCTGTTACCGTTTACCGTGATATCGTCTCAATGAATGGTAAATCAATCGTTAATTATATCTGTACCTTCTTCTTCTTCTTCTTCTTCTTCGGTGAAGATTCGATGTGAATGACAGTGAAGTGGAATGACGATGAAACAGATCTGAAGCTGTAAGAAGGGACTGTTTGAACAGGTTGAAATGTGAAACACAACATCAATTAACACATCGATACATCCCATTTACACGTCAGTTGAACGCAGAGTGGCGTAAAAGATAATCTGATGATCCGGTGGCGTACCCATATACTTTATCTTCCTTTGTCATGAAGACTCCATATGATATATATATATACACGAACAACGTCTGACTGTACCGCTTCAATGAATTAGTATGTTCAAGATACATGCATTTTGTACAAAATGACAAGGGAGGCAGACCAGTCAAGATGATCATCAATCTATTGCAATTTCCCAACCTGATACAACCTCCTCATCTCATCACCCACTTCCAGTCTTCTTTTCCCTTCTAGATAGTGCATAGCCTCCGCATATGTGGACGGTATCACAGTCCTTCCAATGGGTTTATCATCTTCTTTGGCCATGGTGAAGAAGAAGGTATTCGTTTCTCTTCGAACCTGAAAAAGGAAGGTCAATACACTTTGATCTCATCCATGCCTTTCATGTCATTTCGCTCACCCCTGTGTCAACCTCTTCTACTTCCGCTCTTACCATGAGATGCACTTTGGCTTCTCCATCCGGTCCGTCATGGGGTTTGGTCGTTTTGACCACTTTGGACGATAAACGCAATACCGCACCGATGGGGACGGGTAGACGGAAAGTGATCTGATCCAGTGCCAAGAATCGCATGGGTGCTTGGGAGAACAAGGCGGCGTTGGTGAAACATAGCTCACTAGTGTATTAACAATCAGCATCCATCCAAGAGAAATACAATACTTGGGGATGATATATAACTTACAAAGCCTGAAGGGGGAAGCGAAATCGAAATCAGCCAATTTGTTTTGGTGATCACCTCGGCGCATACCAACTTACCAGACGCATTAAGATACCTCCAAATACCTTTCCATGCAGATTCCTGTCCTGGGGAAACATGAGCTGTACAGTTTGAATCTATTTCCGACGTACCAAGATTAGCTTCTCCTTAGTCAAATATCTCAACTCAAGTTGTTAAAAGAGTACTCGCTTCAGTATCGTGCATGGGTACGACCTGTTCACCATCCACTTCCTCCTTGGTCGAAACTTGTAACATCAATTTGTGTAATTCTTCAGCTTCTTCCGATGATGGCTGTAGAAACAATAGAGTATGCTAAGTAACCTCTCGCCATCCTGTAGAGGATAAAATGTATTATACGTACGGGTACTTTGTCCAAAGCATTCATCGCACTGGTCTTTCTCCTCTTCTGATGCTCTACAAATCAAGATTACTTTCAGCTTCGTGTCTTCACCTAAAATATCTTGAACAGGGCAAGGGGGATGGAAGTGTTACTCACCTTCTCCAATAGCCCATAACACTTTCTCTTCCTCACTCTCCACTAACAACCTTGGTACTGGCCTCGCCTTATTGGTCTTCGAATCTCTACAGACCATCGCGAATCTACCTAACATCAAAGTCTTGAATTGTCCAGATGGCTCTGACGGTCGATGCCCTTCCATTTTCACTACTACTTCCAAAGATGATCGTCCTGTCCAAGTGACGAATCCTGAGAATTTCAAATCTCTAAATCCGTAATTTGTACATCAACATTGCGTTATATACGATCAATGTCGAACGTTGAACATACCTGACATTCTCCCTATTCAGTCTACCAAACATATCTAGCCTATCTGCACTAGCAGTGGCGAGGTACAGCCCAGCTCGAGAAGATGCTTCGTGGAACGCTTGAGATTCATCTGTCGAGGCAGCAGATTTAGGTGTAGGTAGACAATGTCGATAGGCTACTGCTCCAGCTAACGAGTCGAGATCTATAATTACATGATCCAGACATCAATCAGCCTTTTATGACTTGTTATTGAAGATGGACTGACTCACGCTCAAGCAATTTACCCATCCCTACCGTACAGTGATAAGCATTCTGTCTACCAAACATCCAGACAGGTGACGTATGATAGACTTACTAAACCCTCCAGAGGTATTAACATACCTCTCATACAATTTCGCATCGCTCGCCAGCGGCAGATCGAAACTTGTGAAACTCTCGCTCATATGTCTAGGTCGAAGGAGTTCTTCTTCCGTGAATGGCTCTGTAGACGAAGTATGAGGGTCGACAGAGCATGCATCGCCCTGGGAGGCTAGGTCGGGTGAGTGGGATGATAGCCATGGAGCGGGGAGGGCTCGCATGACTAGTGGAGAAGGGTGATGAACCGGCCCGGGAGATGATTCTAAGGGATGCAATGACATGTTAGTGAGTTCATGCGAATGTCTTGGGATTATCTACTGCCATGCTAGGCTCCAAGAGTTTAGGATCAAGGAAATGAATGACATACGAGCTATTGGCGTGGTTAATTTATCAATTTCATTCAGGGTATAGAGCTGTTGACTCGGTGTGGGACTTGACGTCTTCGATGAAGATGCTGAAGAGTTGTACCGTATACCGATGAGACTCTGAGCAGCTACATGAGGACGACGTGGTCGTAGTATGCTGGCTTGCCCTGCTCGTAGAGATGTGCGAATGATGGAGGTGGACATAATGAATCTTGGGCTGAGGAGGAAGGTGGACAAAACTGGTGAGCTGATCAAATAATCTGCTGTGGGCAGTGTGTACAAGGTAAGATTTGCTGTGAGACTGGGTGGGCAGCTGGTATATATATATATATATCAAATTTATACCACATAGGTGAGATAAGATAGTCCCCAAATGACCTCGAATTGTCACCATATTATGACGTTGTGCTGTTATCCGGCGGTCCGTGCCGCTTTGGTGCTGTTCCGTGCCTGCTGTCGATCGGCGGTGGTCGGGGTCGGATTAACAGGAGACGGAAGTGATATTCCAGGTTGATAAGATCGTGAAGACGGTATTCCGTCAATCAGAGTATCTCTGATGCAAGGACGCTCGAGGACATTGGATGGTAGCATTCGGAAGGGGTGGTATCCCTGCTCTGGAGAAGGAGAGATATCAGTTCTTGTCCCGTAATAGCCGGAGTTCAGTCTCTCCAGCTGGTTGACATGCTATAGGACTATGCATTACTCGTACCCGCTGTCAAGATACATATGTAACCAGGAATGTGCAGCGTCTATCCATTGGTCTATGTTAAGCTGATGATGATGTGTCCCAATTTTATAGTCATACCATGGATGCGTTTGTGTCTGATAAAGATACCTTTGTTCGCGAAATACCCGAACTTCTTATCCGCAACTTCCAGTACTTTCACTCTCTATTTTCAACATATACAAGTCAACATGGAATTACTCACGCCGAACATATCGATAATATCACTAACCATCCAAACCCAACCTACAAACGCACAATCACTCAAGCCTTACGGTCAAGCTATTCCTTTCACCCTTACGGGGAAAGACCGATATCATTTCCAGCCCAATCAGCGAGATACCAAAGACGAGTTGATAATTATCTCGTTCTACTCATACTCCAATGAGAAACGGCATGCATCAATATACATCCGAATAGCACCAAATAGAAACCTACGCAGGAGGGGATGGGAGAGGTTGAAGTTGAGTGAGGGAAATGGGTTTTCAGCATATAGGCTTTATGTGAGTTGTCTGCCCCTCCCTTCTGTTACTCACAGCTAATACACATGATTAATGTTCTGACTTTCAGACCAATCAAGGTGATGGGACGACTAGAGATATAGTGATTATATACGGGAAACCCGATACAGCCAACTTCCTCTCTCGTATACCAGACGATACCCATCTTGGTGAGATCACTCTGCCTGGAACACATGAGTCTTGTGCTCTATATGGGTGTGAGTGCTTGATCCCTATTGCTATCATGAGTACATTTAACGAGCTTCGTGTTGATATGTACCTTCAAAACGACCACAACAACACTCAGATCCGATATCGCAATGTCAACAGCCAAGTACTCCTATCGAGCAGCAATTACTAGACGGAGTAAGGTTTCTAGATGTGAGATTGAGGGTGGTAGGAGATGAGCTGTTGAGTGAGTGTACATCCATCGCATAAATCATCTTCTCACATTCATGAAATCTAACTTCGCATCATTCATAGTGTATCACGGTCCTCGTCCGCAACGATCTACTCTCACTGCCCTACTTACAGTCCTCGACCAATTCCTCCAAGCCCACCCCACAGAAACTCTCATCCTATCCATCAAAGAGGAGACTCCACCATGGCATCCTCATTTCTCCGAAATCTTGTACAAAGCCTTCGAGCCATTTTTAGATAAGTGGTTTCTAGAGGAACGTATACCCACCCTGGCGGAAGTAAGGGGTAAAGGTTTACTGTTATCTAGATTTGATACTGATAAAGACGGGATGGGACGATGGGAGCAGGGGATGGGTATACATCCTTATACGTGGCCTGATTCACGGAAAGAAGGATTTGAATGGGATTGTCATGGGACGAAAGTGAGAACTCAGGATTGGTAAGTGGATCAAGTATGAATCGTCTATGCGGTCATACTGTTACTCAGCCTATTGGTTGAGCTTGTGCTGATACATGTTGCGCGTCTAGGTATCGTGTACATACTTTCCTAGAGATACCGGAAAAGTTCAACGCAGTGAGTTTCCACTACTTCACATCCTCCAATCATTCTCACGGTATAGCTAATATGACACACTCATAATGAGATAATGACCCATCTCACACCTACTCTCACCGCACCACAATCCCCAACATTCACACTCTCTTTCCTGACCGCTTCCTACTTCCCCCTATCCCTCCCAACAATCATTGCAAAAGGATTTGGCTTCCCATCTTGGGGATTAGGAGTGGAAGGTATAAATTCGAGAATGTGCAAATGGGTTTTAGAACGTATGTCAAATGGCGAGAGGGTAAGGGCTTGTTTGCCTATTGATTTTTATAGACAGTGTGCGGGTGATGAGGGATTGGCAGAGTTGCTGGTTCAGATGAATCTGATGGGGGAATAAATGGTAGAATTGGACAAAGGACATTTTCCTCCCATACGGATTGTATTCTATAAGTTGTATATTGTATTGTACATGGTGTATCCATCTACTTATTCAATAAATGTATATCTACCATCGGAGATGCTTCAGCTTGTATTGTATGTTGGTTGTTCAGGCAAATAGATTCCTAAGCAATCAACTTCTTCTCATCATCTTCCAACTTCACTCCACCCCTCGAGCTCCAATTCCAACCCCAGCTGAACAATCCCACTACCCAATTCCACAACCATCCGAGCCCACTCTCCAACCCACTCTCTTTTTTCCTTATCGCTTCTATTGACCTGACCACAACTCCAAAATCACCATGTTGTTTCCCAAAATCACTTCTGCACATAATTGACAACTCATATATCAACCCCGGATCTAACGGTACCCATCGTTCATCTCCTTCCGGTACCGGTTTGCCCCTATAAGTAGCTTGAAATTCATTCCATTTAAATTCCCTCTTCTCCTCCCCTTCAGCTTTCGCTTTTGCTCCACCTGCGGTGGGCAGGGAGAAAGTCACTTCATATGTGAGTTGAGCTTCTCTAGGTGGACCGGGTGTCTTTGGATGTTTAGGTATATTAGCTGTTGGCGTAGTCTTTAAAACCAATGTATAGTCCCTCGGTGTCTTCTCGGTATAGTGCGTTTGTGAATCGGGTTGGTAAATTATGGATAGTCCCCTATATGAAAGGGAGGGGAGACGGAGTGGTGAGGGTCCGTAGCGGTAGGATTGGGAAGCGAAACCTGCTCCACCTAGAGTATCGATATCTATAGTATATTATGGGACAAGGACAATACGATATAATAGATTTTAGCTTCCGGATACGTATTTGGCGGGGATGAAGAACAGAGTGGTATCGACCAATAGCGTATAGAAATGTGGGATGTGGGTACACCACTTACCTAGATGGCCCCAGAATCTTGCACCGACACGACTTTTGCCCTTCTCCAGATCTCCATTTAAAGATTGTGATGAGCCCAGATCGACCTGATCAAGATGAGAGGTACTGGCTCCTCCTCTAACTCTATCGTCGACAGCTCGCCAGTGGTCGAAATGCCATGCAGGGAATATCGTCTGATTGGATGGCATGGTGAGGTGAAATACGAAAAATCTGGGTTGTACCAATTGATCGATGTATGTGGTGAGGATATGTATATGTGAATATCAATTCGACAGAAGAGTAGATGGAGATGTTGGGATGAGAGGGTAGTCACTTGGCGCAAAAAAAAAAACGTCATCGATCATCAATCATCAGTCACGAACCCACTGTTACGTGGCATGGCATGGCATCCCTTTCCGAGTTTTATTGAGATACCAGGACTTGTCCTTGATCTTAGGACATGTACATGATCATACGCATAAGATACCTATTTAGCCTGCAAGCAGCACGAAAACGCCAGCACAAACAACTGTTATTTGGGTTATCTAATACACCACAATCTTGTCAAAGATTATTGTATCCCTCCCTTGATTTACCTCACACCTCAAACATCCTTTCAGCGCTTTCATTACGTTTCATCAATAGATCGTTCTCCGTGTCATATCCAGATCAAACATCCGGATTCCCTACATAAGTCTGGAGCGAGGGTGTACATAATAGTCTTCCTCGACTTCATTGAGCCAATCAGAATTTAACCAGTAATTCATCATGTCACTAGCGCAATATCGACCAGATATCAGCCAAGCATTCCAGTCCAAAGTTGACAAATGGATCATAAGCAACTGTTCCCTATCCGACGATGTGAGAAGTCTAATTATCACCCATTGACGTTGAGCTTAGGTGATTGACTTTGATTGTGGTCGTTTGACTTTGTTATAGGGCTCGATCGTGATCAATGAGAATAAGCGAAAGATTATCAAATATCCCGAGACAGGGAAGTGGTTTCAATACGGTCGAAGGGCAGGGAAGAAGTCGTATCTATCTGATACCTCGTTGGTGAGTTCTTTACTATGCTTTATCCATGATCTACAGCAGCATTACTCTAGACTTTCTTCGAGTGATGTGAGCTCAAGTATTGGTTATTGCGATCGTGACTTTTCTAGGATATACCGTCTCGTAATAACATCTTTCGTCGTGCGGGCGATACTTCTCAGAATGCCTCTATGAGCAGTCCAAGACTATCGGCTTGGGGTCTGAACGACCTACACCATCAACTCGACAACGATACTTTGCCACTCCTATTTTTTCGACCAATACACCCAGTAGATATCAAAGTACTGCAAGTACTGCTTCGGAAGATATACCCAATGCGCCTTTCCTATCTTTCGTGTTGGATCAAGACCAAGGAGAAGTCAGGCTCAGAACTCCGGAAGAAGTGGGAGAGGAATCGTCAGCGTACATCTTGGACAATTTCCAAGAGATTCCCAGACAAGAAGATATCAACCCAAGCGACGTAAGTCCAACGACTGCTTGGTCGACTTGTTCGACATGGTACGAAAACAGTAAAAGCTACTTATCGTCCTCCTTCCCATCGTCCAACGGCTCAGCCACGGAGGAGAAATCTTATGTATCTTCAGCTATAGAAGGTGGTAGATCATTGTATGCCACTGGAAGTTCATTAGCTTCTCAAGCTTCAGAAGGGTATTCATCGGCTGTGCGATCCGGAAGAAATAGATTGGCGAATGGTCTGGAAAGTTTTGCTAGATCTTTACATCCCCCTGACAGTGATAGGTAGATACGACAATAAGATATATGTTACGGTCATGCATATCATATACCCAAAGATTTGGTGCGTGTCGGTCTCATTGACTCTCCTTGAGATTGAAATTGTCGCAGAAGTGGTTGTCAAGTAACGATGTGTAAGGTTGCCAAGGTACTGATCGTACCGAAATATCACTCATCGTCTTGTTCTTCGACACAACGATGGGGTCGTCTTGGTGTGGGATTATCTCCAAGCTACTTAGAAGTTAGTATCTTGGTTCGATAGAACATACAGGCTAGGCAAACGCCATATGCTATGGACTGTCATGCTTACAAGCTAATCGAGAAAAGGTATAAATCCTTCCCTGCTGTTGCAACTTCACTCGTTCTAGTTTTACCCATACGAACCAAACCAGGTCCATTCTCAACGTCTTTTCCATTCTTACATAGGACAACCAGAAGCAAACAAGCTCAACACACTATGAAATTCTTCATTACCTCTTTGATTTTTACCCTCTCCCTCTTGGTGCCATCTATAACAGCCCTTGAACCAGGAGATGTCCCAGTCAATGTCGCTGTCCGTATGGTAGAGTGAGTGATTCACTTTGTCATAAGATGCGGATGTTTGACTAAGTTTTGGTTGCAGTGGTGAATTACGCCATTTCTACGAGAAAGACGAGATCGAATATTACAGGTGAGTCTGGTTCTACCATCATTCCGATCGCTTGAAGAATGAGGACGAGAACGGAGCGAAGGGCTAATCTGGAGTGCATAGAAAACGAGATGAGATTGCAGATGCTGAACTTGCCAAACGACAAGATCCAGAAAGTGATTTCTACCCCGTGTCCAACGATGGTTCAGGAGTGAAAGCTTTGTGAGTCCATGGGAAGATCTCTTGTAAATTTCGCTTATCGCAAACATCGTGTTTGTTGTAGCTCCGGCGCAGGCGCCGCATGAGCTTTCAGAGTATTTTCATCTTGGCCAATTCAGTATACTTATCATAACTTATGTATGTGTTTATCGATGCAAAGATTGATGGCATCTGCTCAATGATCCAAAGCTGCACAGACCCCTGTAATCTCAGCTTTTTACCCCTTTTGGTAATTAAGCTGATCCCGGCGGTCTTCCCCGCCTTTCTCAGGTAATCTTCTTGTGAAGATTGAAAGAGGGATCGATCATCACCTCTCGGGTCCTCATTCCTCATGACACTTTGAATAATCATCATCTTGATTTGACTGACTGCAGTGAGAGTGCAAGCGAAAGTCAAAATTTGGATGACTCAGTGACACCTGTACAGCTGAGAAAACCAAGTCGATGGTGCTCGTCCCATCTCCCATCCCAACTACCATACTCTTCCATACCAGTCTAAACTCGGATTAATCCGAATCACATCATTACCATCAATCCATTCACTTTACATCTTCATTCCTTGGTCATCTCACCTCATCTCCGCTCAAATCTCAACATCAAAGCCCAATAAAGCCCACTGGACGTATCAAATCTTCCTCCTTTCACTTGCACCTGCAACATCCTCACCCACCTCTGAACATTATCCGTTCCACACTTCTTCCTTCTTCTTCTTGCTAATTCGATTCGATAATACCGATAAAGAGCCTTCGTCGCTGGAGTCAAGGTCAGGTGAAAGGAGAAGAGAGAGGAAAGACGATTAGGCACGATGCAGCAATACATCTCGGCCAGTACCACCCCACTCGGCAGCCCCCATTACGCTCATAACGACCCATGGGCTCATGCTCTGATATGCTGCGATCAAGAGCATGGTGCATCCAGCTCGAACCCGATGAATAATCAATTGCCACCACCACAGCACCACCACAGTCAAATCCTATATCAGACATCTCCGAACGATCATCCTTCCGCTCTACCCCGGCAAGCTAGAAAATGTATCGAATGTTCGGCAGAATGTCCTCTCGAGGCATACTGTTGCGGAGGTGATTACTGCTGTGACGGTTCACACTCACACAGCTGCAACCAATCAGAAGAGAGTATCTGTGGTGATCCAAAGTGTGAAGAAACGATGAAAGAGCCATGTCATGAAGAACATCCTTTCCACCCTCAAGGTCAGTGCGGTGAGACTCATAGGCTTCCTCACGATCACGATCATACTCCCAATCAACAAGATAACATCGGTGATATGAAGAGTCTAGAAGAGTGGGCAGATACCAAAGAAGGCTGTCACGCCATACAGCAGCTGGTGAGTATCTCTCTGACTCTGACTTTTCCTTTCTCTTCTTAACTGGTCCTTTGGCTGATACAACAAATGACCACAGTTGGAATGCTGCAATCAACCTGATTGTCACATACCAGTCTGTCCGACCGATAACAAAGCGGTTCATCCACCCCCGCCTGATCCTCTCGCTGCAATATTCGGCTCGATGGTCGCTCAACCGATCGAACCTTCCAATTTAAATGATTCTGGGCCTTCTGAAATGGAAGGCATAACCCACACATGTCATTGGGGTAATTGCCACCTCGTCTTCAAGTCGATGCCTGATCTCCTGGCTCATGTCGCTGCTGATCATTTGAGCGCATGGGGATCAGGGACTGGTGCTAAATCAACCGATCCTGCACCTCCGACCGTACCGCCACCCCAGATGAACAATATCATGGGCGCAACGTCTAATTTCATGTCTACCTCGACTTCAAATCCGCCAATGCAACTAGCCAATGCAGGTGATATGGGTCTCAACTCGGCTTTCACCACGCCTCAAGCGACTGAGACCGATCAACTCCTATCGTGTCTGTGGGACGATTGTTTTCCGATGGCTGATATGCCTTCTTCCGCTGTATCTGGAACCTTTCCCCAGGACGCAACTCAAGTTCAAACTCAACAGATCCCTCATACTCATGTGCATCAGGCTCATAGTCATCCACACGAGCATGCTCACCCTACAGGTGAGCCCTTCAGTCCAGGTACGATGCTCCGACATGTCCTCGAAGAACATCTTGGTGTACCTGGGTCGATCATCGGTTGGCCAAATGATACCACCAACGGTCAAAATGGCAATCAATTGAATTTGGATAAGAACCACCATCACCATCATGTTGATCCCCATCATCTGGCACATCATCATGCTGCGATGCACCATCATCACTCTCACTCTCACAACCACAGTCATAGCCACAGTCACCCATTCCCTACGCCACCTTCAACCGTAAATACGCAATTGTCAACTTCTCCCGCTTCTATTCCTTCTTCGACCTCGAGAATCAATTCTGGTACAGGTACGAACGCAAGTGGCAATCCCCTGATCTGCTTATGGCCTGGCTGTCCTGTTGATCATGTCTTCCCCGATTCGGCAAGTCTGATGGATCACCTATCCGAAGTTCATATTCCCAAAGGTAAAGATTCGTATATCTGTCATTGGGACAATTGCGGTGATGGTCAAGGGAGAGTGTTCAAGTCTAGACAAAAAGTATTGAGACACCTGCAGTCGCACACTGGTCATAAACCTTTTGTATGTGGGGTATGCGATCAGGCTTTCTCGGAGGCTGCGCCTTTGTCAGCTCATATGAGACGACATGCTCAACAGAGTGAGTGAATGTCGTTTTTGAATATTTCCAGAAGCGATGGGATGAACGATACATGATGACCAATGTAACGTTTTGCATTGCAGAACCATTCAAGTGCGAGTATCCAGGGTGCGGTAAGACTTTCGCCGTCTCTTCTTCGTTGACTATTCATATGGTGTGTTGATCAAGTCCTTGCTTGTGACACTTCTTGGTGCAGTACTGACTTGATGTGATGTATAGCGAACGCATAATGGAGAAAAGCCATACATTTGTCCTCATTGTGGTCGAGGTTTTGTGGAAGCTTCGAACCTTACAAAACACGTAAGTGATGGCTATATATCATAATGCGAACATAGGAATGGACAGTCACTGACCTATAAACCATTGATCTCTCTCATAATCTAGATTCGTACCCGTAAGTCATCCTAAGCGTCACTACGAAGCTGGAGAAGTAGCATTACTGATCATCTGTCTTGCGACTGCCTTTAGATACCGGTGAAAGACCGTTTGCATGTGCTCATCCAAATTGCGGCAAGAAATTCTCCCGACCCGATCAGTTGAAAAGACACATGTTGGTACATGATAAAGATAAGACGAATGGTCATCAACCAGGACAAGGCCATGCGAGACGAAGATCTTCGGTACAGACTTCATTATCTGATGAGTCTGGACCGTCTAATGTTGTTAATGGTCAAAATGCCATCATGGGCAGAGCGTGAGAAGAAGGTTGGTGGACAAAGAGGATTCGATACTATTTGAGGTCGAGTGGCGCTGACGACAGTATGCAGAGGAGTGATGAAGGTGGGAAACGAAGTAGGAATTGAGTTCGGATCTGTTGATGATCATATCTTCAGTACAAAGAAAAGTATCATTAAATAAGATAGGTAGATCAGATGTATCATACAGGTAATACAACATACTTGACAAATGGTGGTGCATGATTGTTACAGCTCGAATTACTTACGCAACAACACGCAACAGATTGGGAAATAAGGCTTCTGGCACAAGGATTAGGCTAATTGGTACAGAACCTCAGCTGGAAAAATCGGTCAGTCTGAATATACCAACATCTGTTTTTCTGCAGCGCCACGATATAGGAGTGTAGGCATATTGCACGATATTGTACCGTTGCAACGAATACTCGATACGTCGTATCGTGTCATAATTACATAATACACACAAATCTCAGATGTATAAATCTATAAATCCTACAAATCAGCAGCCATCCTCGCTTCTCTAATTCTCAAGACCCTCAAAAGTTCCTCCGCTCTATCTCTCTGAGGAGCATTGGAGCTAGATACTCTTTCCAAATACTGAGAAGCCAATGCTAAATCACCCTTTTCTTGATCCGGTGAGTCTTCTACCATCCTTTCATCATCTACATCTGGATCTAAAAGTAAATCTCTCATTTCGTACTCTGCCACACTGAGATAACTCTGAGATAAATCGACGACACCCAATCCTGATTTTTCACCTAAAGCGAGGATCTTTCGATGGTATCCCACAGATTGTGTGATTTGACCTAGTGTAGAATGAAGAGATGCGAGTTTGAGTAAGATGGTGGGAGTTTGGATTCGGTCGGCTCCTAGTAAGGCTCTCGTATGGGCTAGGATCGCATCGGGAAGTCTGGTTTGTGATAAACAAGAATATATCAGGACTTTATACTTAATGTTGGGGATATGGTAGAGGATGCATGATGCTGTTATGTTATTGTACTTACCTCTTCAAGTTTTCGTATACTGTAGCTAAAGCTGTCCACATCCTACAATCGTATGGTCTGAAAAAATATGCACATTCAGTAGAGCTATCTTCACAACAAGCGAGTTTATGATGTACTCACCTCAACGAAGTAGCCTGATTATAATACTCTATAGCGTACATCGGCATGTCTAATAATTCGTATGCCTGACCCAACCCATACCATGCCCTATAATCTTTGGCGTTCACGTCTATATCATTTCGTATGATCAGCAACCTACCAGAAGAAAGTGATTTTCATAACTATAGATTAAGTTAATATAGTTTTAACTCACCTATAGCCTTTCGATAAGCCTCGATTGCAGCATGGGAATTCTTCAGTTCTACAAATTCATGTCCCATCAATGTCCATGCAGGTAGGTATTCTCTATTCAGCATGAGTGATCTTTTGAAATACGTTATCGCTTTGGTATGATCCGCTCTTGACGAATAGTAGTTACCTAATACAATCAGATGAGCTACTTCCCGCAAGACTGTTTGGTAAGCTAATGATGCAGTAACTTACCAATCAAGCAACATACTTCCGCTCTATTTCTATCTATCTCAGCATATTCATGAGCCAATTTACCGAGTTTGGCCTGTTTGTTCATGACGTATAGCATGTTCGAGTAAATATCAACTTCTTCCATCCTGAATGGATCGGCTCTTTGTACAGAATCGAACTCTTTTTCGGCAGTCTCGAAATCTGCTCATCAATCCAAACATCAGTTAGAGCTAATCCTTGAGAGACGGAAAGGAAAGAAGATAACTGACCTCTCATATGATAATATACCATTGCTCTCTGAGCTTTCAGATGTACACTCCCCGGAAAGATCTCCAAGATCTCCTTGATCATACTCATTACTAATTCTGTTGCGGTATGTAGGTCAAGCATGCAGCTTATAGCGAAGAACGTCAACATTGTCGATGAAGGTAATTCCTCTTTCATCGATATGAACTATCCAAGAGAGATCATATTAGCTACACCTACATCATTTTCAACGAGGAGAGAGCGACGATCCATGATACAAGAAGGGCAAATCCAATATGTGATCCTCCAGAAGACTCACCATGTCAGCCGAGTAGACCAACTGAGCCATCTGACTCCAAGCACTCCAATTATACGGTTTCATCCTCACACTGTCCATCAGACATTTCACCGCTGGCGGTCTCCTATCCAATCTCATATAACATAAACCCCTCAAGTAGAGTAGATATGGATCTTTCTCATCTTTCAAATCTGTTAATAGAGGTGATAAGGCTGGATACAAGGCGAGTCGCTCTTCTTTGGTATCGAGGAAATGAGGTAAGGACTCTTGAGCTTTCCTATCTGCCGACTGACACCAACAGACATGTCATCAGCTTATCATATTCCTGGTTGAGAGGTGCGAAAGCTCACCAGATACATCGAATAATACTTTAGGAACTTGCTTCTACTGCCTTTCGCATCCTTCAACACCCAAGCTACTCTATCATATTCCTTTAAATCGAAATACCCTCTGGCCAACTGAAATTCATCTTCTTCCAGTATATCCTCCTCCTCTTCAAGCTCTATCCCATGTAAGGTCCTGCCTCTCGATGGCCCAGCTTCGGCGTTGAATAATCCTGGACCGGGGGAAGGTAAGAAATCGCCTATAGAAGGTCGAGGACGATTAGGAGGTGAATTAGGGAAAAGGGTGTGGGGTTGAGGTGGAGGGGAGAATGGGAGATGGGGAGCTTGACGGTATTCTTTTGGAAGAGCTGCCAAGAGTTCTGATGACCTAAAAGATGCAAGGAGAATGTCAGATCATTTGATTGACATCCTTGGAGGAAGGTGTCCAAGTTGGACTAACCATTTAGCAGATACCATCAGACCCCTATCTCTCAATTCTCGAATCGACCTTCGGAGGTCGTGGGCCATCTGTATTTTGGCGTCGTGTGACATGGTTGAGCCTGGCATGTTTATCTGGATAGATTCTGTCGGTGTCCCACTGTGATGTGCGTTGACGACGGAGAAATTGTTTCCACGATGTCAAGTTGGAATCCAAAACACGAGAACACGAGACTGATTTCATTCAACAAACCGTGAACATGACAACAACAACGAAGAGTGATGCGGGGCAACCGCCACTCTCTCGGGGAATCCGGAGATATCCATCAATCGCACATGCCCAGCTGTTGTCATCATGCACCTTGACGATAACAATCATGATTCATCAAGCATCAATAGTGATCATCACATCATACAGCTCCCTCCTCTCATCGTCACTTGTCTTATCCTTCCAATCGAACCCTCACGTTACAGGTGAAGTACTGGAGATCCTACCATCTCTCTGAATAACCTGTAAACTCTTTTCTCCCCAATCTACAAAACCGTTCAGAAGTCTTTCTTACACTGTTATTTCTCCCCCTTTTCTGTTCATCATGGCTTCATCAGGTATCAAACGGCCTTATGACGAGGAACCGACATCGAGCAGACGACATGATCGAGAACGAGAACGAGGCCGGGATCGACACGATGATGACCGACGCTCGAAGCCCCGTGATTGGAGAGATGCCTTCTTAGATGAAGATGAACCTAAACGAAGGAGAAGTAGATCTCGCGAAAGAGATAGGGATTATAGGAGAAGAGGGGAACATAGAGACAGGAGATATAGTCGGGATTACGATGATAGGCGAAGAGGAGGAGGATTAGATTATAGAGAGAAGGAGAGGGATCATCGTGAACGTGAGCCCTCAAAGGGAGAATATCATAAACGACATAATCATAGTGACCGAAATGATCATACTACTAGTCGAAATGATAAAACCCAATTAGTGAAAGATGATGAAAAGGAGGAAGGCGAGTGCGTTTCATTCTTTACATATAGCTCGTAGATCTACAACTCTTTGGATACTGACGTTACCTCTTTACGATTGAGTAGACTCGAACCTTCACCTCCCAGACCATCTGTTTCCCTTCCTGTAGCTGCGTCACCCTCACGTTCGTCAATCACTCTCAGTCCATCTCGACCGACCAGTCGACCACCGCCAGCCGGTCCAAAAGCGAGCTTCCAATCGCTCGCCATACCCTCTCAACCCCGTGGTTCAACTCCCTCTCGACCACCTCCACCTGCCAATCGATTCTTCGAGTCCGAATCATCCACTTCCCAAGCTCCAAAGGTAGAAGATGCTAAGCCTGAGGATGAGGAAGAGCCAATCAGTGTGCTAGAAGAGGAAGTGGATACTGAGAAGATCCTGGAGGAAAGAAGAAGGAAAAGAGAGGAAATCATGGCTAAATTCCGAGCTAATGGTGGAAAGCCCACGACCGTCACTGCCCCCAAGATCGTCCAAGGAGAGTTACCTGGTCCTGGGACCGGTGCGGAGAGTGTCACTAGTGCAGGTACAAGAACGGGCTATCAGACTGGAAATTCGGTCACTGGTGCTACACCCCTACTCAAGCAATTAGGTACGCACTCAGTAACCGGTACATTACCTGGCACTTCTGCACCTACACCTATCGGCAATTCACCAGCTCTGGCTTCTACGCCAATGGGCAACGATTTCGATCTGACGAAAAGGGCCGATTCGGCTGGCGAAGCTGAACTTCCGGCTGATACTCGTTCTCAAGGTGTTGGAGCGGATATGATGATTTCAGCGGCGGATTACGATCCTACTCAAGATACGATGGCTGATCAGGAGAAGAGAAAGAAAGATATGGAAGCTATGCAGGTGAAACCATCCGATATTGCTTCAGGTGTAGGAGAACCTATAGCTGTAGATCCAAAAGCACAAGCGGACGAAGAAGAGTGGGAAGAAGTTGAAATCGAAGAGGAGGATGAAGATGATGATGAATTTGATATGTTTGCTGAGTTTGGTGATGAGCCGAAAGAGAAAAAGAAGAGGAAAGTCACCATCCGTCGACCTAAGAATGGTGGTAAAGCCAATGGAAATAAGGTGGAATACGTCAAGACGAAACCTGCTAGTACGATTGCAGCTGAGGTGGTAGATAATGTTGATGATACCGAGGGATACTATAGAATCACACCAGGTGAGATTTTAGATGATGGACGATATCAAGTTACGATTAGTCTGGGTAAAGGAATGTTCTCTGGAGTGGTGAAAGCGAAAGTCCTCAAAGCGGTCAATCAGGAAAGAAGGCAGGATGTAGTGGGTAAAGAAGTTGCTATCAAGGTGATTAGAAGTCAGGAAAGTATGTGAGTAAAACCCTTTTCCCATATATTCCTTCCCAAGTGTGAGGTTAGCGACTGACTTCTTCGTCTCGCCTCAGGTACGTGGCAGGAAGAAAGGAAGCTCAAATCATCAAAAAGCTGAATGATGCTGATCCGGAGGATAAGAAACATATCGTCAGGATGGAGAGGACTTTCGAACATAAAGGTCACCTGTGTATCGTGACTGAATCTATGAGGTGAGCTACTCCTCAATTCGACTGGCTTAGTAGCTGACAGTCTTCGTCAGTATGAACTTACGAGACGTCATCAAGCGATTCGGTAAAGATGTTGGACTCAACATGCGAGCTGTTCGTGCATATGCCCATCAGCTTTTCTTAGCATTGAGTTTGTTGAGGAAATGCGGTATAGTGCATGCGGATATCAAGCCAGACAATGTATTGGTAGGTTGTTCTATTAACCTTTCATCGATCAATCGGCTGACGTTTGGATCCATTACAGGTATCTGAAAACAAAGCTACGCTCAAAGTCTGTGACCTTGGTTCAGCAGCCGAGATTTCCGAAGGTGAAATCACACCATACCTTGTATCGAGGTTCTATCGTGCACCAGAAATCAGTGAGCTGTCTGAACACGAAAGGTTATGCATACAGCTGACTCTCTTCTCTGTTAGTTCTCGGTCTCCCGTACGATACATCCATAGATATGTGGTCGATCGGATGTACACTATACGAGTTATACACTGGCAAGATCCTTTTCCCTGGTCGATCAAACAATCACATGTTATTACTTCAAATGGAATTGAAAGGGAAATTGAATCATCGAATGATCAAGAAGGCCAACTTTGGGAATTTACATTTTGATGAATCGTTAAATTTCATTTCTATCGAGAAGGATAAAATCACAGGCCAGGTGAGATAAACCCTCTTCTAGATACGTGACTACAGAAGGAGTAGAAGCTGATCAAGAAGTTTTCTTGCATTTAGGATGTCGCAAAGACATTGGTCATTTCCAAAGCTGCCAAAGACCTCCGAGCGAGATTGTTACCTCCGTCTTCTGTCCAATTGAAAATGAAAGATGAAGAATTGAAACAGATTCAGAACTTCGTTGATCTGTTGGATAAATGTCTTCAGCTTGATCCGTCCAGACGAATTGCGCCTAGAGATGCGCTCGTGCATCCTTTCTTGACTGGTGCATAGATGGTTGTTGTAGTCCATGTTATATATGTATACGTAGATTAATCCACCACTAACATAGCTTCCGATGCATACATATGTGGTGCTGTTATGGTTGATGAAAGTGCCACAATAGCCTAGTCAAGGGATAACACCGATTTTCTCCGAATCCGCTTGATGGGTCCTCCCTTGGTTCACTCGCACCTCGTTATGATTGACATATCTTAACAATGGTAGAGTTTATAGTACTTCAATCCAACTTCATCTCTCTGTAAGTCGACTTGACCAGCACACCACGACCAAGAGACTCACATCTAGCTATCACCAGTAGACTTCAACGGATCCAACAACAAAAAGATCAGTAAAGATGTTCGGACTTAGAGCTTGGCCTACACCTGTATGTGTCATTGTCATTCGGCCGATTGGGTCTTGAAGTGGTTCTGGACATCATGGAGATATGGATGTGGGATGAGGATACTGGAGATGATGCTGGAGTGTCAGGAAGAGGGATGAGATATCAAAGGCGATGATATGAGGATGACGGGAAATAGAGGGCATGACTTTTGACGTATTTGAAAGACGGGGATTCTGGAGGGAAATGCCGATGTTCAGCAGGTACAGGGGTTGGGATGTTGCCCATAAAGCGCGAACACTCGTTGTTGTTGGGGCAGACCAAATGGAGACTGGAAATATAATTTGATTGATGAAAGAGAATGGAATAAAGTGTCGAGAGAATTGAAGACTAACACCTTCAATTTCTTGTTGGCAGATCGTTAAACCCCTTTGGCCATTCATGATCTCAGGTGTGGTCACCATCGCTGGTGTTTGGAAGTTACAAGATATCGGTGTTTCATGTGAGTATCACCATCATACCATCGCACTGCCTTTTCTGAGCAATCTTCAGTTGTAGAGAATGCTCATTAGATTTTATCTTTTTATAGCTCCCGATGCTCTTAAAGACCCTAAGAACCCATTCGGTACGTATATCATCCTCTGCAAAGACCCAAACTCTCTAGAAATCGTCTAGGTAGTTCGGTGTCAGACATAGCTAACATGCGATGTGTTCTATCATCTTAGCCGCCTCAAAAGCTAAAGCCGCTGCTCATTAGATTGTCTTAATGGGAATTTAGGATAGATGAGAATGCAGTGAATGGATAAAAGCTTTTTGGGCAGATCAATCTGAATAGTCCGCTGGCATAACCTCACAAAAACCTTAGCCTGTCCCCGATACTGATCACGTCCCGTATCCTGACTATCTACCACTAACAAAATCCACCCTTCTGTATTTACTCTTTGGATCGTCTTTCAAAGTCAGCGTTCCCCCCTCCTGTTTATGAAAGTGACCGTTTCGATGAAGAGGTATCTCATCAGGCCTTCTTAAGGATTCCCTCTTCGTAAGACTCTGGGTCTTGCCATACTCACATCAATCAATGGAGGATTATAACTCAAAATCCCTTCAATATTGGTCGAGGTCGAAAGTTCACCTTCAAAGTGAAGAACCACCCTCTTCGTCGTGCCATCCTGTTGAGAATCCATCTCTGAAACTGATTTTGAGGGAACATCGGTATATAATAGGTCAAAGTCGCTCGCCATGATCGTCAGATTCTCCGCCTCTTTCTTGGAAAAGTAATTGGCCGGTTTCCAATCCAATGTCACTTCGGTATATGACTGACCCCCCTCGATAGTGGGTTGTACTAATCTGATTGATCGATTGATCAATGCCCATTCTTTTTGGCCGGACTGTGTCAATGAATGGTAGAATCTTTAGGCGTCACTGGTCAGTTGCTGAGAAGCTATGCAGAGATTATCTTGGATGGTTTCGATCCAAGACCTCTTGGGAATTGTGGAAGGTAGGTTCGACATAGTTTGAAAGAGATAAAGAGGTATTGCGGTAAGAAGAGATAGAAGTTTCAAGAAAAATTCATACATACAACCATATGATTCGTTCTATATGTTCAAGAATCACACTCCTGGCTTTCCGACAGGCTCGATGTTGCCCTTACGAGAATCTTTCCTTGCTTCCGCTTCTCCTGCTATGAGAAAGGTTCTTCCAGGTTCCGCTTCTCGTCCTAAAGGTCAAAAGGATTATTTACTCGCTCTCGCTCTCAAGTATGAAAGGGTCAGCCAACTGCAATTCTGATGACTACCCGTGTAGGAGCGTGTTTCCAGACTCGAAAAGTGGCAGACATTTCAGTCTATTTCAACCTTTGTGAATCATCTTACATGTATCGGAAAATCTACGAGAGCTATAAAAAACGGGGAGGCATGGGATGCAGCAGACATCAGATCCGTATGTACAGCCCCTCTAAGCTTGAGAGGGCGTTGGCAGATCTTCCGTCCCTTCCACAACACTATATCCCACGAACTGTACATCTGCCTCATCAAATCTATCAAATTGACCTTGGACGGTAATAGGCTCACCACCATAATGTCCTTCAGCAAAGTATCGCTGAGAAAAGGGTCCTAGAGGTTCAAATCCTGAAAGTTGAGCTCTTTCGCATTTGAACTTGAAATCTGTATCTTTGACCTCATCACCCTTTGTAAGAGGTCTCCAAATGGATGTAAATTGGTATGTATCGTCGGTATCAATATCGGTACCTTGGACTTTAGATAATGTATTTTCGCTCAATACGTATGTCTGTCTAGTATCAGTGTTACTGGCACCTGCCAACCATGATGACCCGGTTGCTTTGGCCCATGCGCAGACATATTTGGTGATATTACCTATAGAAGCTAAGTCTCCATCGACGGCGTGGTATGAGGATGATATGGGAGGGGTCTGGCCGCCAGTCAGGAAAGCGGAATGTTTTGAGTCCATAATCGGAGGATTAAGAGTAGATGGTGTATCTAGATCGTCGTTTGATGAAACAGGATTTCAGAGGAGGACTAAAATTCGATACTGTTACTGTATGCTTGGCTATGGTCTTATAAAGCGAAGTGATCATACTCTCTCGTCGATGAGACCTTTCTTTATGCCTTGGAAGAAAGGTGCATGTACAAAAAGGAGGGGCAAAATAACTCGTTCCTCTCATGCTGAGTTCTGGTTAGATGACTCGTTCTTTCCGTCCTTTTACCTTGGGCTTTAGAGCAGTGAACTCACACGGGAAGCTGTTCCCCACAAAAGGAGGGATTAGTTACGACAGAAGATCAAAAGAAGATCAGGCATCGGACACCTTGTTGATAGAGGTGGCCGACCTCAATCTCATCTGGGTCGGTTCGACATTGGACTGTATTTCAGGCTATGTTTCTGTCTTTGGATGAGACAATCTTTGCATCTTCGTTCGATTCTTTCATTTGAGTATATTCTACAAATTCTATACCCCGAAACGAAAACACATTTAGATATCTTCGGGGAGATTGGGATTAGGGAAGTCCTTGGACATATGTACCTGGAACGAACAGCAACATCCATCAGCCAACACTTCATTTCAGTGACATTGTTGAAGATGGATTCTGCCTATTCTAGGGATTCAACTCACCTTGTAATGTCTGAAATGAACTTTTCGTCCCGCCTCTTCAATCTCATTCAATTCCTCTTTACTCAATTGAGGTAACGAATCAATTTCGGAAATCTTTTTGAGGTTATCAGGGTTTCTCGAAGACGTAACTACTATAACGTTCTTCTGCAATGCCCATAATGTGAGGACCGAAGCTGTATCGACCTCTTTGCCGGTCTCGGAAGAAAGTCGTTTGGCGATTTTCTCCAATACTGGTTTAAGGGGACCACCAGTAGGATGTCGAAGGATTGGTGTGAGGAGTCCGTAAGATTCGGTAATTATATTGTGTTTTTCACCAATGTCAAGGACAGGTTGGAGGTGCTCGAGCACGTACGGATGATACTCCAGTTCTACGAAACACGTAATGGTATTAACATTCATCGATATGAGAAAGAGCCAATACGGTCATACATGTACTTGGAGATAAGCAGACTTACGATTGACAACGGGCTTGATCCTAGCTACTTTCAGGACAGCTTCAAGATCTTGAGGTCGGAAGTTACTGACTCCCAGACTCACTCCTTCCAGAGTACCGTCATATACCAAGTCCTCTAGGATAGTCCAAAATTGACTTGTTGTTCCTGCCTGAGGGACAGTAGGGAAGTGGATGAGAAGGAGATCAGGCTTGGAACCTAATAGTTTGATTCTTTCTTGCACATTGGATCGGACGACCTCCATGTCAGGAGATAGATCTGTATAATTTACCGAGTCAATAATTGGCGTCCATTACGGCGTAGTGCAGCAAAACTGTACATACTGGTGCTAGAGACTAAATTCAACATTGTTTGTCAGTGTTGACGCACGATAACACAATCATGAGAGTCTGGGCTCACTTACTCTTGGTCGTGATCCAGACATCTTCCCTTTTGACACCAGCCTGTTTCAAGGCTTCATACGTTGCTTGTTCGGTCTTGTATATTTCTGCAGTATCGATATGATAAATACCAGCTTTCAAAGCTTGCACACCACTCGTGATAGCAGGATCATGGTTACCGAAGAGTCCACCCGTACCATTTCCCCAGCCAATGGCTGGAATAGATTTCCCATCGGACAGTTTGATCGTTCTTGACATTTAGGAAAAGTGTGATATTGCAGGATTGGATATGAAAGACAAATATGATGGTGGTAGTAAGAACTGTTACACTAATTCTATCCTATTAATATCACTGCCTCGATCTGGCTTACATCAGCGATGGCGAGACGATGAACCATCGATATATCATCGGAGCTCGAAGGTGGAGGTTTTGTCGGTGTTGTCCGACGACTTGCACAAGGTCCCACGTCAACAATTTTGGTGCTTGATGTAAGCTCGCAGACCTGATGCCGCCTTTGGTTGATCGCGAGCTTGGTTTGACTGCCTCCTTTCTTGATCTGAAGCACGAAGCGTCACCATCCGACACATGAAACTTCACATCTGACACTTACAGATGCAACATATGCATCGCAAGTCCCTTGTGCTCTCACAACGGAGGTCTAGACCCATGCGTTTCCGAGCTGAGCGGTCTTTATATGCCCATGCTATATAATGACGCATCCACGAGATCCTGAAACCAGTGATCTGTTCAGGACTCCCTCATTCCCAATCACCCCCTTTTGTCGGAGCCTCCCCCACTCATCGTCATGTCTTCATATCAATCCACCCAAGACTCTAATCAATACTCACAGACATTAGCAGCTGAACAATCGACCAATAGTGCCTGTGGAACTAAGAAAGGGGCTTGTCTCACTTGTAGGAGAGGGAAAACCAAGTGTGAGCCAACAAAGGGACAGGAGAGGTGAGTTGCTATCTTCAGTCGACCACCATCGGCTGACAGTCGAGACTATCAGCTGTAAGAGGTGCACTCGTCTGAGAAAAACCAACTGTCGTCCGAGTTCTGATGCGCAGCCGTTCGCATCCGTTGAAGAACAGGTAGCAAGGTATCTGGAAATTTATCGACACTCACAAGATTTCATCGCACAAAGTGCCGTAAGCTCCAATGACAGCTTCCTATCTCCCACCAGCGTTTCTACAGCCCGATCAAGATCACCCTCGAAAGTCACTAAATCCCGATCAAAATCCAGAGCAGATGCAGCTTTGAATTGGACAGATAAGAGTTCTTGTGGAAACTGTAGACGTAGAAAGATAAAATGTACGACTCTCCCAGGGTAAGCTTTCGATCCTGCTCCAATAAATGTCCGGCGCAGTGCAATTCATGTTCTTCTGACATGATTGAGTAGTGGAACATATGTCACCTAAATTCTACTCGTCGATTTCGCTGTAAAGCTAACCACAATTTCAACCAACCAGGCGAGAAGATTGCGAGTACTGCTCCAAAGACGACAAAAGGATTTGCATATTCGAGGATAATCGAGCTTTTCGTCATGAGATAAAGTCTCGACAAGAATTGTTTGAGAAGGAAATCTGCAACCTTGATAACAGGTGAGCGCTCCGCACATAACATCCTCAGGCTGCTCTCATTGACTGTTATTGTTCTATGTGGTTGTATCTCTTTCTGAAGAGAGCTGTCAAAGCTGCTAAACTATGAGGGAGGGGTAAGCAGAGTCAACAACGAGCTTGTTTCCGTCTTTGGTCCTCGATTCAGTTTGGTCACTTCCCAAACTCCGACATATTCTCTACCTGCCCCTCCACTACATCCCCAAACCAATAATCTTCCAGTTTCACTAGCAGAAGATGTTGATCCGATTATTGCTTATCTGCAGACCGAAGAAGGACGACAGCTTCTGTCTGAATACCTTGAAGAGATAGAGCAGGGAACAAACAATCATGGATCAGAGAGGACAGTTTCGAACATGGAGGTGCCACAAGTTAATGTTTTTGCGCCACCGATCTCCGCTGACTGGGGGTCTAACGCTTTCGACCCAACCGTTGGCATGTCTGACGACAGCGTTATAGAATCTTTTCTGTTCAGCTCTCTCGATGAGCCTTTTCCGACTCATGTCACCGAACACCAGCAAGATCTATATCATCCATTCTGAAAGGACTGCTTCCAAACCGCCACTGGCACTGGAAATGCGTCTGCTCACAACAAAGCTTTCCTAGAAAATTATGCATCTCCTCCCATCTATTGTACTTCATCATCATGCAGCATTGATACATCTTTGTGATCAGCAGCTCCTCTATATACCGATTGCAGATATCCTATTTAATGAGTGTCTCCTATGCAGGAACCCAGAATGAGAATTGAGAAGCTATTGATTCAAGTGGACCTGGAGAAGTGGCAATGTCTCCTATCCTTCGTAGCTCGGAACTTGACCTTGTAATTCTACCTTCCTTCCCATCTCAGCAGGAATCCAACGAGGTGATGCTATCAACCATATGAATGAATGTGCAATCTGCTAATTCTCGTCCTTTATCGCACACACGAGGGAGGTGCACACCCAAATTCTTTGGCCGTTGATACATTCCAGGCATTCCCCTACACTTGTATACATACAAGTAGTATGGCGGTGAGTACCCTTTGAGATGATCTGATAGTCCCGCTTCATTAGCATCATTTCACCTTACCAGAACAACGGCGGGCAGTGACATGCCTTCCCCTGGACAGTATACCACCATAGCCCTGCGCCAATCCGAGCCATCTCAAGCTACAGGATATCAAGGTAGAGATAGAGCATGTATCAATTGCAGCAAAAGTAAAAGACGTTGTGATCCAAGCTTCATATCGACCTCGTAAGTCATTGCAGGTTGACTAATCTAGATATGCCATGTCTGACCTTACATGCCCCATAGATCCAGCTGTAAACGATGTGAGAGAAAAGGTTTTACCGACTGTAATATTTCGACCTAATTTGGATCCGATGATATTGGTCGGAAGATTGGTATATACCTGAACATTCGTGAATGTACTTTGAATATAATCTCGTCTAAAGATGGTCGGTCTCCCAAATTGACCGTGAGAACGGCCCTAGTTCGACCAAGGTCAAAGTCGAGATCAAGGTCAAGGTCGGCCTCGTCAGCCTTAGGATCAAGGCGCCATATTATAGCTCGAGCAGGGCCTCTGGCGATCCTTGTAGGCGGAGGAATTATAAGTGTGTTGTCGAAGAAGGGTGAGGTCATCGTTCAGGCTCTAGACTTGATCAGTGGTACCAACTGGAGACCTCACTGACCTCGCAAGTGGCACTTTCTCCAGAGATACCAAGTGCGATCGCTGTCTCATAGATTCGAGCCGATCCTGTACATTGGGTGAGATTCAGGCTTCACGCTTCGAGAAGAAATCTGAACAAAGACTCTTGAACGCGGATCTGGCCACGCTCAATGACAAGTCAGTCCTATGCTGAATAGATTGAGATCTTCGATCTCAGTCATGATGTATACTTATGAACTTATGTCTTGTTCTTGATTAGATCGTTACAGGCTTTGATCGACCTGCCGGGGGTTTAGGGAAGAGCAATAATAATGACAATGTAGGAGTCCTCGGGGAGGAACTCGGCCTTCCAGGGTTCTTGAGTCAAGCTTCGAGCTTCGATCACTGCTACTTCTCCTCCGTTACTGCCTTTAACTCCCGCACCAGCTCGAAACTATGAGATCCCGCCGCCCCAATGTATTGGCAATCCTGAGCAGGACGCTCTGGCTGAACATTTTGGTACGGGGCAAGGGAGAAGCAACATAGAAGCATATTTTCGAGGGACAACAAACGATCAGTACCACGGATATATCGCAACGGAGAACATACCTACGATCAACACTCAATCACCGCCATCGGGTACTTTTCCAGCGTATGATCGGGCGGCTCACAGAAGGTGGTGGCAGAATGTAACACCATCTGCTAGTCATGTCCAGAATTGGAAGATATGAGTTGCGTTTCGGCCGTATGGGAAACTTGCTACTATCCGTCCATTAATCAGTCACTATCTCCCCAAAATGAAGAGGAGAGATTTCTAATTCGCAATCTGGCAACAATAACCCTGTGTGCTCGCAGAAGAGCGCTCGCACTAGAGAGAATGCAAGCTGCTTTGGTCACCTTCCTGCAAGCACTTTTGATCTCTTGTCAGATGCCAGCGATCAATCCAGAGTCTATGAATGTCAGACGGTAATACTGTCAGATGAAATAAAAGCAGTTGCATATAGATTTGCATATCGACTTTTCACGAACAAACTATCATGAAACGCAGTGAGTAATGAATATAATAAACTTTTTAAGCATAAGACACATTATGAACACAAAGAAGCGGGTGAAACAAAGTGAAAGAACAAGCAAACGGATGTTCAATCGGGACATATTTCTGGGATGTGGGGACAAATCTTTGGGAGGTAGAGCTCCCGAGCGTATCTGAGGACCGTGCTTAAGCGTTGTTTACGTAGTCATCAGCGATGACTAGAGGAGGGCATTCTTCTCCTCGTCTGAAAAAGATCCATCTTCGGATCCAGTGGGGAAGAACAGTACCTGTTTGGTACTTTGAGAAAGTTGCGGTAGGCACAGAGAACACAGCATCCAATTCTTCAAGGGTCAATTGTTTCGTTTCCTGCATGTAAAATTGTAAACCTCCAGCAGTCATGTCAAAGGAAGGAGGTTTGACTTACCGGTACAAAGAAGAAAATGAGAATCAGAGCAATGACGTTGAAAGCAGCATAAGTGCCGAAAGCACCTTGGGCGGTCAAAGCTCGGAGCATTCGGGGGAACTGTGGAAACGGTCAGGCAAGAATGCGAGGATGTGTGCGAACATCAGAGCACTCACCGTCAAACTCAAAATGGAAGAGAAACCAAGACAGACGGTGACAGACCATGCCATACCTTGCTCACGCTGAGGAAGAGGGAAGACTTCAGCAGAGTACATGAATGGAACAGGTCCTTCTCCAACACTGTAGAATGCGGCGAAAAGGTAGATGAAGCTGGAGCATTATATGTCAGCTGAAGCACGTAGATGGTCATAGGAGCTGCATCAATAAATCTCACAAGGCGATCAAACCGGTACGCATAACTTTGTTCTCCTCTGTGGCGGGTATGAAGAACATCATACCAGCAGCGAGTAAAGTCCAGGCCATGTTTGGGAAAGTGGCCAAGAGGAGAGATCGACGTCCGACTATGCATTGATCAGGTAAACTTGACAATAGGCAGCTTCAGACACTATGTTGACTCACAAGTATCGATTGTAAAAACAGCCGGGAACGCAAATAAGAAATTGACAGCACCGAACCCGAGGGAAGCGAAAAGCGCTTGAGATGCAGAGTATCCGGATTCGACGAAGATAGTACTGGAATAGAATGCGATGACTAGGTGGCATAGATCAGTAAAGAGACTTTTCCAGCTCCCAAACAGGACTACCGAAGAAGACTCACTGTTGATACCGCACATTTGTTGAGCCAACATGACAGTACTGGCAGCCAAAGTACCTCGTCGAACACGAGGAATAGTGAAGAGCTCAGCGAATCGAGAGAAGTACGTTTTGCCCTGTACAATCTTGTTCTCCTCCATCAGTTGTACGTGTGCGTAATATAAGTCACGGGCGGCAAGGACTTCGGTGTGTCTGAGTCGAGTCATGGCGGCAAAGGCTTGAGCGTATCGACCTTTCTTCATCAACCATCGAGGAGATTCAGGGCAAAAGAAGATAAGAATAGCCAAGGGAAGAGCAGGAATGAAGGCTGATCCAAGTTGTAACCTCCAAGCAATGGCGCCTACATCCTTTACGACAGCGTTGGCACTTTACGATAATGGTGATCAGAACCCAAACGACTGTGCACAAGCGGCATGCATCTTGAACTCACGCGAATCCAAGGAAGATACCAAAAGCAGTCCATAATTGCCATCCCATAACAAGAGCGCCTCGGATGTTGGCTATGGGTGATGGAGAAAAGAGAGTACAAAGAAGTCAGAAGAGTATATTTCGGTTTCTTGCTAAGATCTACGTACCAGGGGCAAGTTCGGCAGCGTACATTGGAACGGTGGAAGCTGGTGCCATGGTCAGCACATACCAATCGAGGCAACACACCAAACATACCTTTAGCTCCCATACCAATACCAAGAACGAGACGCACAGCAGCCAGAGCTTGCCAAGAGTGAGTGAAACCAGAGGCAATGGGGGTAGCAATAAGGACTGGAAGGATAGTGTCAGAAAGCATTTTAATTGGTTTGGAAAAATCGACTTACTGAGGGAGGTGATAAAAATTTCACCTCGTCGACCGAAAAAATGATTGAGGGGATCAGATACTGATGGTTTTTAGATGGACATCAACATCAAAAGCAAGCACCTATACCATGATGAATATGCAACGTACACCAACAACCACTGAGTTTGAGAGGGAATATCAGCACAATCTGAGAGCGTTTATTGCACGACGTTAATCGACTTACCATACCGCCGAAGCAATGTAAGGAGCAGCATTGACGAATCCAACTATCCATTCATCGCGGTTCCCTTCGGGAGTTCCAACAGGTCGAGCAATGCCAAATTCGGCTGGGAAAGACAAGTCTGGAAATAGATCATTCTTAGTGAATGTTCCGCAAATGTGACAATGTCAAGAAAGAATAAGCTGTCACTCACTTGCTCCATTTGATCCTGTTTGATCCCATCCTTGAGTGGCTGCACCAATGGCACAAACAATGACTGTGGCATCACGTCGTCAATGATGATTCGATAGTAGGTATCGAATTGCACTGGACTCACCAGTGAAGTAAAGCATTTTGGGATGAGACCATTTGCTTCGGCTAGCTTTTCTTAGCCAGTACAAGTCATCTTCGGTCAATTCTGGAATATCTTCATATTCGGTGGGTCGCTGAGCAATCAGTGCACCCCGCTTGAATACGTCAACTTTGTCATCGAGATTCTTCTCCTTACAGAATTCCTCGACATCTGCAAGAACCTGCTCTTTGGTAAAGCCATGAAGGGGGTTAATAAGTTTCTTTGCCTGGGATTGAAGTTCAGGCGCATGTTCAAGGCCATAAGCTTCCCCCTTGGAGGTATCCTCGTTGGAAGATTCGAGGTGAGTGTTGCGGGATTTCTCGATCACGTCCATTGTTCTGTTGATCTTGTTTGCGAGATTGGATGAGGAGAGGTGATGGGGCCTTCACTGGAACCCACCAGTCCCCCTCCATATATACGTGTTGTCAGGCCGACCATGACCGGTCACGATGCCGGGGACGATTGGCAAATGAATCGACAAGAAACGATTGAGGTCAATCGGTTTGAATGTGGCGTACGAGTATAACGTTGTAACTTCGCACGCTAGGAGCGGCAACATCCCTGAATTGTGTGACCCCGCGACTTGATCGCTCGCGAATCCAGGGGAACTAAGTGCCGTGTATTGGAGTACCGCATGGAACACATGAGTAGCCTCGCTTATTGGTGATTTTCTGGAAAAGCCTAAGAGACCATGACTAGTGTCATTGATCGTAAACGAGATTTGGGCGGAGATCCAGGACACAGATCATTCCATCAGGACAAGGAACATGAGAAAATTCAATCCGCAATTAATTGAAATGTGTGTTCCTGAAGCAATGTAAGGTTTTGTAACGAGAGCGGCGGCAGTCCAGATGGGGCATCCAATCTGGATTTTGGCAAGTGAAAAACACGTAAGTCAACATCCCCCCGTACATGCGGGATCCCCTCTAGGGCTCCAGAAACTTATCGACTGCCGCTTGAGGCGCTGGAAGGATGGTTTGAAATCGGGAAAAGAAAGAAGAGGCTGGTCTCATGTGAGATCCAGATCGAGCAGGGTTTTCCGCTAGCCTGGTGCCCTAAGGATGAAAGCGTTTGGGGCTAAAGGTGACTTCATACCCGGCCGTGGGGTAAGCTTTTGCGGCTAAAAATGACTTCGAAACCGGCGGTAAATGCCTGTGCGTCAGTCTGTCGTTCAATTCCGATCAAAATCCACATCTTGTACTGTCAGTCTAAGGTTAAAATGTTTATTGTTCTTGTGTGAAAATCGGTTAAAAAGGCGAACGCACGCGCCCCATCCTCCTCAATCTACTGTATTTTGGCTTACATATGTGTAGTTGTGATGGAGCTCAACGAGACCTTGATAAGATACTGTACCTACGTTGATGCATATGCTCTCTGATAGTTCGTAAGATGCTGTACTCTATAGGATACCTACAAAGCAGAGGTCTGGGCTTCCTGGGAAGCCAGAGGGTGTAGAGGGTGCAGGGGGACGAGTGGGAGGCCGATGAGGGGGTCTCCCGCCATATGTCAGGAATAGGGATATGAATATGAATGGTATACTATATATACCACTCCGACATATCCTTACTACCTTCCTCATCATCCTTGCCCTGAGGAACGGTGTTCATCCACCATTTGAGGAATACCTTTGCTTACACGATGCTGTGCTTATTCCAGACTACCACCGTTGACTGACTGTACACGTAACTTATAGTCGTGTCGTTGATAGTTCGAAAAATTTTGGAGGAAGGAGTACGTCATGTCTGTTGTACTATAGTACATCTCTAATATCTGTGTTTCATCGTCCGTCCATCAACATATTGATATTTGATGGCCATACTAAGATTAGAGGTGTACCTTTGTGGCTTGGGATATATTAGCTTGTAGCCCAAAGCTCATATTCACCCCATCATCGATCAAATACTGTACTGTAGCACTCATCATCACCTTCACCGCCCGGTTGGAATTCACTATTCTTTCTCTCTTTCTCTTATCCTTCCTCTTTCAATGGGTATCCTCGTGATCTCAACATTTCCGCTCAAGACATTACTAAGTTCATCCTTACGTGGGGTGACCATCCGTACTCCGATCGATGAAAATCACCGCGACCACCGCCATGGATGAAGAATATCAACCTTATCGAGAAATGTGGGCATGTTTCCCCTGTGTAGTACTATGGAAATGGACCAAGGATAGGATGGCTAGGAATGTTGTAAGTGTATTGTACAACGCTTCTTCTCATCAATGGGCCGCGACGAATATCTTATAGAAGAATATGAGAAGGATTTTGCCGTAATAAGGTTATCTTATACCCTATGATATGTAGTAGTGGCGATGACCTAATCAACTTATGCTTATTGATCATACCTATAGGCCGAACGAGAACCTCTCTATCCCTCACCAAATACCATCTTAACAGCTCCAACCAAGAAACAGCGTCCCAACCTTTCCAATCTCCATCATTCATCTCATTCATCCTCGTTCCATGGGTTATTCACCTCTGAGCCTGCTTCACCTACCAAATCGACTGTCAATGGGTATTTCAGTGAAGGGAAGAGGAATGCGAGTACTTCGAAAATAAGTGAGGAAGGGAGAGAGAGGTTGGTAGTATCTCGAGGGCTTACGGCGGGTGAGTGTTTGTTCTGCTTATATACAGAATGATATAATTGATACTTCGATATTGCATTGGTGATTTTTCGATATGGACAAAAGTCGAATGCAACTCCTCGCTCAACCTCCATCTATCTCTTCCACCTCCTCATTACCATCCACACCTCATCTCAACGGCAATGCCACCAATGGTAACGGTGACTGTAACAGTCAACCCCGTCCTCTATCAGCTTTAACACCCATGACGACCAGTCAATCCCAAGATAATCTACCTTACCGACCATCTGTACCCAATCTCGGAAGATCATCATCCGAACCTAGAAACCTCAATGATCTTGGAGGCTCAGGAGAATTTGCACCTCATCAAATACCTAATTTCGGTAGTGGTAGTGTGACAGTAGGAAGAGGAGGTAGTAGAGGGAGGAAAAGAAGTGCGACTACCTCCGCAGCGAGATTATCTTCACCATTAGCTTTGAACGTTGATAATGCAAATACAATAACAGAAGAAAGAGGTAGAAGTCCTGGTCCGGCTATACTTACTCGAGCTCAAGATCATTTTGATATTTTAGATAATTCCAATCCAGTTCAAGATGGAGAGGGAGATAGGGATGAAGAAAGATACATACCTATGGGAAGAAGTCTCTCACATCCTGAACTTACATTTACATCGAAGGCAAACAAAAACGCTCAGGGCAATGAACATCAAGGTGAAGATGAGGTGGTGGTCAAGCGAGAATTGGGTTTGAGAGGTCTGAGTAGTGTCAGAGGTGGGAAGAGAGGTAGATGTAGGGGAGGCAAAAGGATTAGGTCAGATTGAACTGAAAAAGAAGAATGAAAAATGTGGATACATATCCTCACTGCTCATGATAAAATACTGTACGGTATGATAGCTACAATAAGAGGTCCTATTACTCTATATCACAACGCAGAGTAAAATAGATCGAGATAAAGTCAAGTCATTCTTGTAAACGAATCACGTTTATAACCCCTAAAGTAGAAGTTTGAATTCATTCATTGTTAACGATAACGAACTTACGTATCACGATATTATATATATATATTATATGTCATAAGATGATGAAATAATGTACACAATGCATAATGGTAGATAATGTATAGTACAAACAGACAACTAAAAACCTATTTACATGAGAATATCTTGATCTTATATGGGCTTTCTTCTTCTTTCGTGTTGTTCATATTGACTTGAAAGTCACTCATCGGTCACGATAAAATACGTTCCACTGATTCTTTCTCTACTATCGTATGCGTGCCTATGACATACTCAGCGAATCAATTTTAATCGAATCATAATTATCATCTTCTACCTTTTCTCCTATTCGTTGGGGGCTCTTCTTCGTCGTCGTCATCAGCTTCAGCCTCGTCATCCAGATACTGAGTTTCGGGTACTACACTCCTTCTTCTCGAGGATGAATCGACTCTCCATCCAGACTGATACCAACGAAACCAGAAAGGAACTATCAGCTCCACGCCTTGACCATTGATATCAAAATGATGATATCAGTGGGATGGGAGATCCGGGTCAACTCACAGGTCCAGCTCTTTCAATAAACCCACTTCCCCCTCCTTCGCCATCCCTTCCCTCCTCTTCTTCCAACTCATCTGTATCCCCATCTGTATCATCCTCATCCTCATCTCCATCTGCGCTACTTTTCCCTTTACCGTTCCTATTCGTGCTTCCTCTAGGTCTCTTTCTCTTATTTCTCAATCCCGTAAACTCATCTTCAGCTCTTGAGACTGCTTTCTCACCTATGGGCGACGGCTCATACTCTGAAAATTTGGATTTACATCCTGGACAACTTGGTCGGGGTAATTTGAGGATAGCAGAGTAACAGTAGGAATGGTAATGCGCATCGCCTAGTGGTCAAGTGATTTTGTACGTCAGCAAGATTCACATGAGATTGACAACGACATGTTCTCGTATATCTAGTAGTGTAAAAGTATACCACTTACATCCTTCCTTAGAGCAACACACACCCTGTATGGTAATGAACGTCAGCTATTCATGCAACGTTAAGTCAACGTGGCAAAGAAAATAGCTCACATCCAACATAACCCTCTTACAGTGTTTACAATTCTGCATATAATCTTCAAATTGCTGTTTCAAATAGGTCTCCAATTCCGATATAGCTCTTACACCTAAGGTATATCTACCTCGTCTATATCGAAAGTGATGATTCGTACAATCAGCACATATTATCCTTTTCAACTAATCCTATTCACATGATCGGAATTGTATAGTCAAATGGAAAGGGATACGGTGGCTCACTTTGATTTCGATAACCATCCTCTTGAGCATAATGAGTCTAGTAAAGTCTCGGCGACATGTCTAGCCATCGTTCCTTCCAATTCCCCTACGATCGTTGTGGCTTGACCGTGTGATATCGAATTGGCAGGATAAGATTCGATGATTTCCTTGACCTGGAAAGATGGGTGAGAATGTCAGCTGACCACTCGTCATATGGCGGTAGAAAGATGGGGCAATAGAAGGGAGAATATCCATCGAACAGATATACCATTGTGAATTGTTTGTGGAGAAAAGGGAAGAGGAACGAGAATGGTTTTTACTAAGTTTCCAGGGTGATGGTGGATATGAATAGAGGGGTAGATACTCACCACTCTACGATAGTAATCGATTTCTAACGGTGTATAATCCGTAGCCTGCAATGCAACTTCGGTAGGATCCGTGTTTCTCTATTCGTGAATTAACGACTGGTCATCAGCTCTGCATAACCTTGTCCTCCAGAAAATGGCTAGTGGTAGAAGAGCTGATGATTGCAGTCGTGACTCACTAGAACAACCCATGTTCTACCTTTCCCGGTTTGTTCCTGACCTAATACCACTTCCATACCCAGATCATGTAATATATCAGAAACGTCCGTGATGAATGTACGAAATCCTCGAATGGTAGTTTCGTGCAATGGTCGAAATGTATCATCATTTGCTATTCAAACAATTCCCATGTCACATTCGTTATGGGCCCTCTGGGTCGATATGAGAAACTAGTAGACTATATTTACCTTGACATGCCCCTACAGCCCTCTTGTACATCTCCAAAGCTACATCTTCCTTGATCGCTCTTCTAGATAACATCGATTGAATGAATAGACGATGGAGGTTGGTAGGGCGGACATGTCGATTTTGACTCATCTCGAAGTGACTCCTTCTCCTCGCCTGTGACGACGGAGTCTAAGTCTAGGTATGAAGATGAGCTTTGGTATGGTAAGCTTGTGATGAAGAGGAAAGATGAGAGTTTATTGACTTGATTTTTATCTTCATCTTGATGTACGCGTCTTAGCTTGTAACAGCTCATGTTCGACATCTATCTCATATCACGTGACTTGACTAGGTGTGCCTGAAAGAGCAGATTTCTGAAGAGCGAAAGAGCAAAAGATCTATCTATCTATATATGCTAGAGTATTTAACTGGACAAATATATTCCTATTTCATCGAGCTTACCATATCGCCTACACCCAATATGGTCGATGCTACTATAACCAAGCGACTTCACGTCGGTGGACTCACACCGGCAATCACCACACAACATATCAAAGAGAGATTCTCAAGTTTCGGAGTGGTCAGTGAGGTTGAGGAGTTGGGGGTTGATGCGTTAGGTGAGTTACAACAACATCATCCTACATCTGATCCCAGTCCCATGCCGCCTTTTCATTTTGCTCATAAGCCACTGCTATCTATATACTCATATACTGATTCTCACGGTGGTGATCTATTAGGCCAACCACGTCCATTCACCTTCCTCACTCTTTCCACAACCCCCCTCCAACTGAAGAAATGCCTCAACATTCTCTCCGGCTCATTCTGGCGAGGTACCCAACTACGTCTCGCGGAAGCCAAACCCAAGTACACAGAACGCTACGCGATCCCTACACCTACGGCCGAAGAGAAAAGAAAGGTGTTAGAGAAAAAGAGAAAAAGGGTAGAATCGAAAAGAGGTGAAGATGTTGGTAAATTATCGCAAGATTTTAGGTTGGTCAATTCTACCATAGCGAAAAAGAAGAAATTTTGGTTGGTTGATGAGGATGAAGAAGATGGAAGGATGGTTAGACCATTGACTATTAGACCTAGTCATCCGATTGGCAAGCCTTTGGTTGATAATAAAGTTAGTAAAACCCAGGAAGGGAAAAAGAGGGTTAGAGGACCTCCTGGGAGATTGCGAAGAAGAGTGATCAACCCTATTGCGTGGGGATCAATATATATTAAAGGAGACCAATTGGGTTCTATCACTGAAACTCAAAATGAAGATGAAGCAAATATACAGAAAGGTGAATGGGAATTTGAAGAGATTGATGATTCCGTTGTCGATGAAGAAGGGTTGGATGAAGATGGAAGAATGGTCGTTGGAATATGGAAAAAGAGAGATATGAATGGTGAGGTCATTGAAGAAAGTTTGGTGAGAAGTAAAAAAAGGAGAGTATCTATTGGAGAAGTTGATATATCGGAATATGGGTCGGAGGATCTCGGTGCTTTAGAAGGTGGAGAAGTAGATTCGCCATTATTTGGGAATAGGGATTTGCCAGCAAAAGGATCAGAATCACCTTTGTTCCCTTCACGACAGATCGACGACGTACATACAGACGAAGAAGAAAGAGGAGATAATGAAACTTTAGAGGATGGAAACGCGGTGGAAAGAGCATCATCACCACTTTTCCCTTTGAGAGTCCCAGATCAAGATGTAAAACAAAGTACGACAACGTCTTCACCATCATCTTCGGATATTGTAGATCAGCTTGAACAACAACCCTCCTCGCCTTTGTTCCCTACTCGAAGTATTGAAACTCCTAATGAGGAGAACGAAGCTCAACAACAACCTCCTTCACCTCTATTCCCTGTTCGAAACGAGGCAAGCACCGCTCAACAAGCCTCATCACCTCTTTTCCCTGCTCGTGCCCTCCAAAGCAGATCGCCATCCCCTCCTCCCCAGCGCAAACCCGCACTTACACTCCCTTCTCAGATCCTCACTTCAGCCCGAGCTGAACGAACCTCTGCTCTAGGTGTGCTCGGCAGCTTGTTAGGGGATGTATCGCCGCCTGCCAAGAAGGAGAAAGTGGTTTGGGAAGTATATCCTGAATCTGATGAAGATGATGAAGTGGAAGTGGGAAGAGGTCGAAGTAAATCCGCAGCCTCGGAAATTTCATCGGTGGCACAGGACAAGATCAGAGACGAGGTGATGGTGGATGAAGAACCGAATTTGAATCTGGACATACCTGTTGACGGGGAATCTTCGTCTGGTTCTACTAGCTCGAGTGGTAGTGGGTCATCAAGTGGTGATTTGGAGGAAGGTGAGGGGATGGATGTTGATCCTCCTGCTGGGAATGAGAAGGAGGAGGAAAGTTCAAGTGGGAGTGGAAGCAGGAGTGGGTCTAGCTCCAGTGGTAGTGGGAGTGGAGATGACGATGAAGATGAATCATCTGAATCTGGTTCAAGTTCAGACTCAGGTTCAGATAGTGAAGAAGATTCTGACTCTGAGTCCGACTCGGAAGACGAAGGCGAAGATAAAGCAACAGATAAACCATCTGTGCCAACCAAACCTTCAGGTCTCAAAGATATGTTCGCCCCTACTACTTCTACACCTTCGACACTGAATTTCGGTTCCACCTCAGCATCAGCGGGGTTCTCTCTTTTAGCCAATTTAGGTGACGATATAGAGTTGGACGAAGAGATGGATATACCATTACCTCCTGCGCAAGCCGACCATCCGACAGGGCACAAACAGGAGGAAGATGAATTACAACCTTTACCTCTGAACCAATCTTCTGGTAGGGGTAAAATCAAATTCGATCCTTCATCTAGTGACATCCCCTTATTCTTCACTCTCCCCACCGAGGCTGGACCAAGTGGAGGAGAAAGGAAAGGTGAATCTAGGAATTTATATAATGAATTACATATCGGTGTACCCCCTATCACACAACCTGAATACGAACATGGAGAAGGAGATGGAGAAGAAGAGATACCGAATGTACCTCTACCTGGATTTAGTAGACAGCCTGGAGAGAACGATGAGTCGATGAAGGCCAAATGGACGAATGAGAAGTTGGAATTGACGCAAGGGTGGAAGAAGAGGTTCAGGGAGGCTAAGAAATCTAAGAGGAGGAAGGGGGGTGAGGAGGTTGAATAGGTGGTCGGTGATCAGTATCGTCTTACCTTTGTACTGTATGCTATAGTGGAAGCGGACTCGGATGCACATACTCTTACCAGATTGATATTGATACTGATATTGTATATTTTACTGATGATCACGAGCGAGGAAGGAGCGGGGTCCTTTGGTAATGATATATGACAATTTCGCACGGATCACCAATCAAAAGATGAGTGAGATCCAGTCAACCAGTTATATACATATATATATACATTCTTCCTCGTCCATATTTCTACTTTTATCTTTTCATCTTCTCTCTTCTTTCTGTTTCTTTACCTTATACATTTGCTGCTGAAAGAGTTTCATTTCGATTCAACTCACTTACTTACCTACCTACCTACCTACTCATACACGAATCAATCACAGAAATCGGATATCGACCCATCATGTCCAGAAGAGGTTTATCGATGGAAGAGAAGAAGACGAAGAGTGAGTACAGTATTGGAGAAGATTACCTACTGTTCACTTCCTTCTTGACTCTGTCCACACCTCAAAGCTTGGTGAGGAGATATCATTTTACTGATGATGTTTGCGCTACATAGTGCTAGAGATATTCCACGAGACCGTGAGCTTCCATATTCTCCTTGGTGTTCGTATATTGAAGCTCTCGATATCGCAGGCAGAGTTTTATTCCCTCAAGGAACTGGAGAAGATCGCTCCTAGTAAGTACTCCTACCACTGTTAATGATATTGCTCACTCCGGACAAGCTGATGTCAGCTTCATACAGAATCGAAAGGGATAGGTCAGTGTTTTTGTCATTTCTCCTTCCTTCCCTTCCTCCCTTCTTTCGTCTCATGCAATGTAATGGAACGAAGCCCATATCTTCTTTGGACATTCGTATAGTGGTTCAAAGTGTCAAAGAAGTCCTGGATGATATAGTAAGCGATGGTTTAGTCCAAATGGATAAAATGTGAGTTCTCCCTACCCGACGTGCCAGATGATATGCTGATTGGACCCTTTGTCTGGTGCGATACAGTGGAACTGGTAACTGTACGTACACTATCTCAGCTTATTCCAGAATGTCTCAGAAGATGATAATCTAGCTGACGAACTTGGCAAAATCCATAGACTTCTGGTCACTACCCAGCGCCGCCGGTGCCACTGTAAGCTGATCCTTCACCAAACTTTAGCGAGGGGAAAGCTTATACTGTTTGCACGATGTAGAAACAAGCTCTCTCAAGCAAAAATCAAAAAGAGTTGGAATCGCTGAACGCTAAGATTGAAGAAGTCAATGCGGATATAGAAGAAGCTGAAAAAGGAAGGGAAGATACTGTGAGTGAAGTGTCTTCATGATCTCCGCCTTTCACAAGTTCGGTCATGATATTCCTCCTTGTTTGCTTGCACCTTTTATCTCGAAATCTCCTAAAAAGCGGGAGTCTCCTTTAGAACGGTGAATTGAAAAACTGACTTTACCGCATCCAGCCCGAAAGACGGAGACTCCTTTCAAGCCTCTCATCACTCCAAGAGACCTCGTCATCCCTCAAAGACGAGCTGTCGGCATTTGGAGCTGCCGATCCAATCAAGTATGAGAAGAAAGCTCAAGCTATTCAAGTGTGCAAGAATGCTGCTGTGCAATGGACTGGTATGTATCCCAATCGTCAAAAGCTGTATTATGGGAGGGTCAGTACCCACTTAGCTGACAACCTGAATATTGATTCGGTAGATAATACGATGACCCTGCTTAGTTATATCAGTGGACTGGGTAGTGATATCGAGCAGGTCAAAGCTCAATTAGGAATTGGTCAGTTTGATACATCGGTACAGCTAGGCAAAACTGACGAATCGATGGCTTCTTGCCTTGGTAGATGACGAGTGGGAAGATGTCAAGACTTGATTGACGCCAAGGTTTCAGCTGTTTGGACATCGATGGTACTGTATTGAAATCCCTCGTCATCCATCATACATACCGTACCAATTCTATTTCTGTTCGATAAAGTCTTATCGATGTGATTTCCCTCTTTTCTGCTTCTCGTGTCCCGGTTGATTAGATGTGATGGTATGTATATATCTCATGTATGTATATCGATCAGGATAGAGTTCGAGCACGATAATGATCTAACATCCCATTCCATAACATGATAACATGATCGATAAAAACATGAGGTAATGGAAAGTATCATCTAACATAGTTGAAATTGCAAGTTGTTTGTTTCTTCCCATCTATTTATCGTACACCAATCTCATCTCGAGAGTAACCGCTTCCATCGATTAAATGAACAATTCATTAGGTCTGAATAAAGCTGAGATCGATTCACTATACACCATCACAGGACAAACAGACAATAAACCATTAGCATTGGTACTAGACCTGTGTCGAAGAGATATCATTCAACTCACCCATTATGAGTTCTTCTTATACTTTCAGCAATGACCGGAGCGATATCGATGATATCAATCTTGTCATTGGTAGCTTTGATCCTATCAGTTTGATCAATCGAATTGGTAACTATCAACTTTTTGACTGGTAGATCACGTAGGTTTTCCATAGTAGTATCGGATAATAAACCTTACATGAAGGTAAAAAAAAATCATAAGCAAACGATTTTTAAACTCTATTGTGTGAATGGACCTTACCATGGGAGATCAACGCGTAAACTTCCTTAGCACCATTCTCCCTCAACACATCCGCAGCAAGTCTAACTGTATGACCCGTATCGATCATATCATCCAGCAAGATCGCCACTTTACCTCTCACATTACCAACTAACAATTCCATCTTTTCAACAAAATACGAATCGTTGTCTTCTGATGTTGAGCCCGAATCTGAACCTGTTGGTGTTGGTGGCACGGTAGGTAAAGTCATGGATGCTGCCATGTCCCGTTTACGTTTACGGTTGATTAGGGCGAAATCGAGATTCAAGTGATCGGCTAACGCTGTGGCTCTGTAAGTACAAAAGGAGAATTAGTCAGGTCACGTTATAATGGGATTTATTGTATTGGTTTAAGGATTGGATTTGTATCAATACATGATATTCGAAATATCGAAAACAATGACCCACCTCTTGGCACCACCCGCGTCAGGACTGACGATAATAGCGTTTCTCCAACCATCTACTTCCTGTTTGATATACTGAACCATACTAGGTTCGGAGAACAGGTTATCTACAGGTATATCGAAGAAGCCTTGGATCTGAGAGGCATGGAGGTCCATCGTTATGACGTGGTCGGCTCCTGCGACTGCCAAGAGGTTCGCTACGAGTCTGCAAGTACAATCCATAAGATGATCAGTTCTTAGTAAGAGTCGCCTGCAGGCATGAAGTTTTGTACAACTCACTTGGCTGTGATGGGAGCTCTCGATTTATCTTTCTTATCTTGTCGAGCGTAGGGATAACAGGGGATGACAGCTGTGATTCGTTTCGACGAAGCTGTCTTACAAGCTGTGTTGGGGTGAACATATTAGCAAGACATTATTCTTCTTCTTCTTCTTCTTTCAGACACGAACAAACGGGTATTCGGACGATATGATGGATTGAAAGGGAAAGTGATCATTGGAATGTGGGTGTAAGTCGAAACTTGACTTACCGGAAATCATAATTAACAGTTCCATCAGATGATCATTGATATCGGGTGGAGAAGGAGACTGAAGTATGAAAACGTCTTCGTCTCTGACCGACGAATGGATCTGAACGGATGTTTCTAATGATAAGAATTTGGATACGTGGCATGGTGTTAAGGGGATACCGAGGCTGTTGGGTTAAAGTTGATGTGAAGTGAAGTGGTCGTGCGAGTGAAGCGATGGTATAATGGATATGCATAGATACAAATGATTATCAGCAGGCAATCCATCTCCATCATACTTCACTAAAGTTTGATCTAACTCGTAGGTCAGATGGAAAGAGTATGACTTACCGAGCTGCTACGGCTTCTGCCAATCTTGGGTGAGAGTTACCTATAACATCAATTGACATAGGTCAGCTGCAACTCCATTACCTGCTTATCTATCCACCTGATATAGTTCATGCTTACCCGTAAGTAGCTTGATGGAGTTTCCAGTCTGGTGCATCTTGTTCAAGAGTGATGATCTTCCAGACGAATGCAAAGAAAGGAATGTTGAAATAGCAGGTGAGGTAGGGTGGGGCTTGCTTAGTTTGACGTAAGCTTTTGGTTTTGGATGTCTTTCGAGTCGTTCGTCTAATTAAAGAGTATTCTCTGGAGTGGATGATGTTGAGTGAGCTCTTGGCTTCTTGGTGGGAGTGGGATGAGGTTGCTTGGCTATATATGAACCATTTGGACTGTAGTAGTCTATGTAAGGGATAGTCGAATGAAAACCAGGTTTTTACAATCCTCCCTACGTATCAGTATGATGGCACTAGAACCAAGAGATGCCTCTTTACCGAAAAAAATCTCAAATTATCTCGCACTCGCACTTTTCGGTTAGTCCGGCGGAAGGCGCCGACACGAAGCTGCTTCTCTCTGGGTAATCTAATCGTTATCAGTCGCATGAGGTGTTCTAATCCACGTCACGGTACAGAGTCTACAAAAGATGGAGGACGTTCCAAGTGACTTTTTCAATGCTACCACAGTGAGCTTGTCACTTCTTCGATTCTATTTGATCTCGATACTAGAGCTACCGCATCAGCTGAAGTACAAGCAGATACAAAATGGCAGCGACTCAATATGCTTGTGAGCTGCTCTCTTCTCTTGTGACAACTTGCATTCTCCGCGGATGAAATCTCTGGCTAACACGCTCCATTTTTCATGATCAGTCCGAGCACAGAAAACTGCTGGTATAGCAGATGGACCCTCGTGGGAGGTGTCAAGTAGGATACCTACGTGAGTGGTGCTGTTCAGATACTTGCCAGGTCAGATCCCAACCGTATATAGCTGACCATCCAACCCTACATTTCCAGCGACACCACCGCTGCGCGATGTTACGCCCATTCTCTTGATGGCGAATGGTTTGCATATGCCGAAGGGTCAAAGTGAGTGCTTCCGATCACCAGCCTGCTTGATAGTCATACGATCATCATAAGCTGATCAAGATATTCAGGGTTCATGTATTGCCCTCTTCTTCCACTTCGACCACATCGACAATCACCATCAACCAGCCCAATGTGCTAGCTCTCAGCTTCTCACCTCTGTCCACAAATTTGTTCACCTTCGAGAGACCTGTGAAGCAGGATAACGGGGAAATGCACAGGAATGTTAAGGCCTGGGACGTCAAGACAGGTGAAGAAGTCAATGGGTGGCATTCTAAGAATATGGATGGATGGTGAGTAGCAGCACATATACGTGCATCGCCTAGGAGATAGCTGATTTAACTATACATGATAAAGGGAACCGATAATCACCTCTGACGAATCTCATCTGATTCGACCTCAAGCTTCCGACATCTCCATCTTTTCGCCTCCTCTATCGTCCAAACCGATCGTCCGAGTTCGCGTAGAAGGTGTAAAAGGATTATACCTCTCTTCTCCAACAAGTTTAGCTCAAGGTGTAACTTCCTCTAAACCAATTCACCCATATCAAGAACCAGCTGTGGCTATTTGGATTGGAGAGAAGAAAGGTGCTCCAGCTTCTGTATCTTTATATCCTCTTTCGAGCTTATTGGGAAAGGCTGTGAATGCGCAGAATGGAGATGCCAATGGGAACGGAGAGGCGAAGACGGAAACTAGGGATTTACCTAATACGATGGCTCGAAAGGCTTTTTATAAGGCTGATAAATTACAGGTCAAATGGAATAACGCTGGAACCCAGGTATGTATACTTGCTATGAGATGATGAGCGACTAATATGCTGATGGAAAAATAACCTTTCTAGGCTTTATTCTTGGCTCAATCGGATGTTGATGCGACTGGGAAATCATACTACGGAGAAACCAATCTGTACCTTATCAGCTTGGACGGATCTTTTGATGGTTTGGTAGATCTAGATAAAGAAGGTCCGATATACGATTTCACATGGTCACCTAACTCGAGAGAATTCGTCGTCTGTTATGGATGTGAGTGATTCGCCGTCAATTAGCTACCGATTCTTCATGGGTTCGTAAAGAATGTAGCTGATATGAAATATTCAATTGATAGACATGCCCGCCAGAGTACAGCTATTTGACATGAAAGCTAAACCCGTCCATTCGTTCGGTTCTCAACATCGTAATTTCCTTTTATACCAACCTCAAGGTAGGTTACTGTTATCTGCCGGTTTCGGAAATCTGGCTGGAGGTGTGGATATTTGGGATGTCAGTACGAGAAATAAAGTTGCGGAATTTAAGTGAGTTAGGATTTTACGTTTCACGCTACCATTTTACATTCTTTGCCAAGTATTGGACTTATACTGACTTAGTTGTTTTCTCCGAATAGAGCATCTAACTCGTCTCATTGTGAATTCTCACCCTGCGGTCAATACATCCTTACAGCCACCCTTTCACCTCGTCTGAGAGTAGATAACGGTGTGAGGATCTGGTGGTGTGGTGGTCAAATATTGCATATCCAACCTGTTGAAGAGCTCTACCAAGCTTCCTTCTCACCTCGTCTGGTAAAAGATATCCAACCTTTCCCACCTGTTGTTCCCAAGGCCCCTGAACCTAATGAGAGTGTCGCGAAGTACGGTAAAAAGGGGGATACGGTGAATGGCGGTGAGTTATGTCGAATCCATTTGGACAAACATTGATGGGCCATTTGTTGATTTTGTATCTTGCTTAGCCGAGTCTAAACCTGCTGGAGCCTACCGACCTCCTGGAGCTAGAGGAACCGTCGCATCGGACATATACTCTCGAAGGGATGACGATAAACCTTCTGGATCAGGTGCTTCTTCCCCTACACCCATGTTCAGAGGTGGGAAACCCGCTGGAAGGTATATACCTGGTGCTCCTATTCCAGGTTCAGTCCCCAAGGAAGCCCCTGCGGAAGATAAGAAGAAGAGAACGAGGAAGAGAGGGAAAGGTGAGAATGGAGCGACCAACGAGGAGAAAGAGAAGGTGGAGAAAGTTACAGAGGAATTGGCGAAAGTTGAAGTGAAGGATGAGGACAATAAGGAAGATGTAGGGGACGATTCGAATGCTAAGAAGATTAGGAATCTGACTAAGAAAGTGAGTTGAAAGTAACATCTTCCCAGATCTTTATATGACTGATCATGCTTGTTCTGCACTCTAGCTCAAAGCGATCGAAGAGTTGAAAACCAGATTAGCGAACGGTGAAGTATTGGAGAGAACTCAAGTAAAGAAGATCGAATCTGAGAATCAAGTTAGAGATGAAATTGCATCGTTGGGTGGTAGTGCCTAAAGCTAATACAAAAAAAAGAGAGGAATCTATACGGAACAAATCGGATGGATCTAGAAGAAGGTAGAGAGGTAGATATAGGTATAGGTTGGTAGAAGCTCATAACTCATATACTTCATAACATACAGTATTTCCTCATTCGTCTGCCATCTCCATCTCATCATCTTCCTTTCGAGCAGTGTCTTGTATTCAACATGAAAGCATTGATATTGATGCATTGCATATTCCTCTAATACTCATGCTATCCGTGCAAGTAAGCTCATTGAATCGTACTGCAAGTGTGAACTATCTTGGATGAGTTGGGCGTAGTGTAGTATATGTATATGAACACTAGTCGATTCTTGCTAATGCGAGTGAGGAGACGTCATTCATTCGGGTTACTGGTTTCCGAATGGCGCTCTTGTCATGTTTACAACTTCAAAAGGAACCTATGAATGAGACATATGATTTGTATATGTATATGCAAATGGAACAGATGTAACCTAACGATAGAACCGATAAAAATGTTTGTTTTTCTAGTTCGTCCTTCCTTCTGACTTCCAATGGGCGATATAAATTTACTTTTTCTGCTGAGCGTTGACTTTTCTCTGTTCCACTTTCTTATCGAAAGCTGCCACTTCACCTCTTGCTTCAGCTTCGGCACGAGCTTTCGCTTTCGCCTATGTACATCATCAATTGAAGTCAGCTAACGGGTGTTAGGCGATACTAAAGGATGATTTGGTGGGGTTATGGTTTGTGACATGTGAGTATTAGACAAGAAGTCTGGACTTACAGCTTGTCTAGAATGGTGAGCAAACAGAATCATCACGATCAGTCAAGTCGTTTTTACACCTGTACTTTTTCACCCTGGGTTTCACTTACTTCTCAGCTACTGCTTTGGCATCACTACAACACAATAAAACAATTCAAGATCAGTATGTTTCCGATGGGAATCATGAATTGTGAAGCAAGCGGAGGAACAACATCTCAAGATAGGCATCCGTACTCACGCTTCCCTCCTCGCTTGTGGACTACCAGCCAATTTCTTTCCCTTTGCTGCTCTATTCGAATGATCCATCATTTCGAGTCAGAATATCACAAAAGTACGATGGGAAGGGACCTTACTCACTCCTCTTTGAGCTTCTTTGCTCGATCACGTTCTCTCTGATCTCCTCCTATAATAACATCGTACATGTCATCAGTCACCAGTCCACCATACCTCAACCTGTTTGTAGAATTGGAAGGGAATGAGACGTACGGGTCATCTTGGAATTTCACCTCTTTAACGAATATGATCAGCACGGATGACATACAATCCAGTGAGCTTACTCACCTCTGCTTTTGAACACTTGTAAGAGAGAAAAGGCCTGCGGTAAGTATTATAAGTGGTGTATAGTGACGAACAAAGGTGAGTCGAGTGCAAGAGATTGAGAACTGTTTGTTGGGTTCCCATCAAATTCGTGGTTTTTGTGATTTTGAGGTTTTTGGTGGCAAAAATACAATCACATTGAAACCATGTGGCACCCTTCACCTAGCTGTTTTACAAGTTGTACATCATCTCTCACCACGATAGAACTGTCTGTCTAGCGGGTACTTGACGGGATAACGTTGGTTCATTCAATGCATAACCTAGAGAATATATTTTGCAATTTAGTAAAATCAGATGTCTCCTTTTTTATTTCGATTTATATACAAATCTGACCCAAGCCGATCGCGACTACGTGAAACCTTCATTTATACCCCTTCCCATGGCCATACCAATCTTATACGATATCATCTTTTTCAAAGCTATATACTGACATATAGTACCTACAATCACTAAAGAATGGAAGATCTGATGGGATGAGAAGCAGATATCGAATTTGCCTGGATAGAGTCTCTCGGGATATCTTGTGGCACTGCACCACGGCGAGGGAAACAATCAGCACAAATTCATCGATGATTTGGAAGTCTAGCCGGGAACGAGGGAAATAGAGAAATAACTTACTAGATAGAAGCACCTAAGATATAGAAGACGCCAGCCTTAAATATCCAATCTACTGCGATAGTTCGCGAGGCGTGGTCGTACCCTTCATAAAGGATTATATGGATGATAGGGATCGTAGCTGAAAATCCAAGGAATAGGAATGTGGATGTTCGAAGGATTCTTCGACGTCGGTATTTCTTAGATAGGACGATCTGAAATGTCAATCAGCGGACGTCTCATTAAGATATGAAGGAACAAAGTTTGCCAAATTGATGGTGATCATACTGTGTGGATTGTGGAGCGAAATCAACTTACAAAAGCTGATATCATTCCTGTGATAATGATAATACCTGAGCAACACATTGTCAGTTTACCTCATTTCATAAGAGTCAGAAGAACATTAAACAATATAGCGACTTACCTGAGTATATCAATTGCCAAAACACTTCATCGTAGAAAGCATAATGTATGACGGGTAAGATACTACCCACTCCCAGAACGACTATACCAGCCTACAACAATCAAGCGTGGTGTAAGTTTGCACACTGTACTGTAGCCACTGCTGTAGTCAAGAAGTATTTCACTCACGTAATCGCACCTATGTGCTCTGTGGGATATTTTCGCCGAATGACAATTGAGGGTATGAAACGATGCACTCATACCTAGACATGTCGTACATGCCACGAGATATATAGCTAATGCCACGATATCCTCTGAACCGTATTTCGTTATTCTCCAGTTGGAAGTAGTTGGGGTGGAACTTGAGAACAAGAGCAGATCGAGGACGATATGGATCGATAAGATAACGATGAACATTATCGATCCGATTAAATGAGTTAGGATATTGAATGTTTCGTTGTGTAAATCTAACATTACACGGTGTCAATCCATTAATTAGCCAATTCCTTGTGACGAATTGAGGATAGTGCTCGCGACGGTATCCTCCACTCACATCCGTATATACTATACACACATTCCCTGACTGATCCCAAAGCTTGACGATACCCCGTAAGGATATAAGGATTATCCATTTGCCACCCTACGGATACCAACGCCTCTTCATAACTGATGGTGAATGGCAGCGACGGCGACGACGGGAGGTCTGCGTCAAGAGCTCTGTGGAAGTACGATTCGAGATCTTTGGAAGTCCACTTGTGATCTCCCGATGACTGGCTGGGAGAAAGGACAGTACTGGGGGATGAGTCTCCTGAGGAGGCTGATGAGATGAAAGTATCGGAGCTGTCAGTCGAGTCGATAGAAGTCTTGACTTTGGTGGGTAGGTGTCGGAATGCGAATAGAGAGGCCAAATTTGGTAAGAGACGTTTGGTCAATGTCATTTTTGATATCTTGGTGAGTTCCGATGATGGTTTTGGCGATGTGGCAAGATGTTAGTATGAATGATGAAGTAAATAGAAAGATACATTTTGGATACTTTCAGAATACATGGTTTATATACCTTGTGGACTGGGATGGTAGCCTCGGGTTGACCTTGGAACACAATAAATGGAGACATAGTTCAAGGGGGATTACATACGTCCACTTTCGAACAGCTAAGAGAGTGAGATCATACCGAATCAGTCTCCCCGAGTGCAGTCCAGCCACATATCGCCCAGTATAGTTCAGGATGCATACGTACCTGCATGACCCAACAACTGATTTATGGGAAACAAAGTTGGGGAGGTGTGTTACGTAAATGTCCCAGCGTAGTCACGTGATGTGAGACAGGACCAGTTCAAAAAGTTGGAATAGAGCTTGTCCACTACAGCCAAAACCGATCATTTGTTGTTGTATCTTGGTATCTTGCACTGCTTCATAGACCACTGGGAACATTACACTGGTGTCTGAAGGAAAAATGCCTTGGATAAAACATAAATCAGCAGCCAGCTCAAAGCTGAACTCCAAAGGGAACTCAAAATCATCCCATTCCTCGTCTTCTGTCAAAACCCAACCCAGAGCTCGATTAGCGCCGAACGAACTGAAATGGAAAACAGTCAACACATCTTCATTCTCCGGTATAGATGGAGGAGGGGGTATGATGATGCTTGAGGAATTGGATGATGTGGATATAGAATGGGATGAAGGTGAAGGTGGAAGTAGAGTAGCTAGATTTGTCGTGAGTCGTATATCATTATCATTGTATAGATCGGATGGGTGATGGGATGACTGATTTCGTGGGGTTAGGCTACGGAAGGGAACAAGAAGAAAGGTAAAGGAAAAGAGAAGGCTGTAGAAGAGGTACCTGAGATAAATGGGGATAATGAAGAAGACCAAGAGCAGGAGGATGTAGCAGTTGAAGAGGAAGAAGTAACGGATGAAGCAAACGAGGAAGAGGAAGAATTTCCAGATTTCGCGGCTCTAGCTCAAGAAGATATGAACGATGAGGATGACGAAGATCATGAAGATGATGAAGATGAAGGAGAAGTAGAAGAAGAACCATCTTTTGACGGTAAGCTACTCTGCCCCTTCCTCATCTATGATAGAACCTAGCTTATTTGATGATTCTCAGATGCTTTATTACCCGAATGGAAGGATATCACTCTCCACACCTTACTGAAAAAAGCTTTCTTAGCTGCTGGATATGTAAAACCTACCGATATTCAAAAACGAGCCATACCGGCCGGTCTATCAGGAAGGGACGTAGTGGGAGTAGCAGAAACTGTGAGCTCATCTGATCTATTCTATCGATCGTGATCCAGCTTATAAGTGAATTGTCGTTCTAGGGTTCCGGTAAAACACTTGCATATTCTTTACCTATCCTTTCTCACCTTCTTCGAAAACCTTTACCCGCATCTAAGAAAAGGAAGTTGAGCGGATTGATCTTATGTCCAACGAGAGAATTGGCTCTTCAGGTGGTAGATCACTTGAATGCCTTGCTCAAACATACAGTGTCCACATCCGAGGATGACGAGGAGGAGGAAGGGACATCAACGAAGACTAAGGGACCACCTAGGATCAGTATAGGAAGTGTCGTAGGAGGGTTATCCGCTCAGAAACAAAAACGTATATTGGATAGAGGCTGCGATATATTGGTTGCTACGCCCGGTCGATTATGGGATTTGATCAAAGCGGTATGTATAATGTCTCCCTCACTGATTGTACCGGATCAATCTGACAAACTTGTTCAGGATGACCAACTTGCAAGTGGGATAAGGACACTGAGAATTTTGGTCATTGACGAAGCGGATAGGATGATTGAGAATGGACATTTTGCAGAGTTGGAAAACATCGTCAGACTCACTCAACGATCTGAAGCGTAGGTCCCTACCATCAACACTTCTTGAGCTATCTAGTATATCTATATCTGAAGCTGACTTTTTTGTGAACGCGTAGTGCAACGCAAGGTCCAGATGACGATGATCCGGTATTCGCTCAGATGTCGACGATGTTGGAAGATTCGACGGCTAGAGATGATATGCAGACGTTCGTTTTCTCGGCTACGTTGTCCAAGGACCTACAGCAGAATCTCAAGCGGAGACATCAAGCTGGTGGTAGGAAGAAGGGCAAACGAAGTTCGACATTAGGTAAGTCCAGCTAATCACCCAGTCTGCGGCTGCCATAACTGATTTTTGACCGTTTAATAGAGGATCTTGTGGACAAACTGGATTTCAGAGATCCCAAACCGGAAGTTATTGATCTAAGTCCGGAAGGTGGAGTGGTATCGACCTTGAGGGAAAGTATGATTGAATGTGTAGTATCGGACAAGGTAGGTGATACCATAACTTCATAACTCCATTAATCTGCCTAAGCTGATCAATGAGCTCTCGCTTAGGATTTATACCTATACTATTTCCTCTTACGTTATCCTGGACGATCCCTCGTCTTCGTAGGGTCTATCGATGGTATCCGACGACTTATCCCTCTATTCACATTACTTCAATTACCCATCTTCCCCTTACATTCGCAACTCCAGCAGAAGCAGCGACTCAAGAATCTCGACAGATTCAAATCGACTAAAAATGGAATATTGATAGCTACAGACGTGGCCGCAAGAGGATTGGATATACCTCAAGTAGATCATGTTATACATTTCAACCTTCCTCGAACGGCTGATGCCTACATCCATCGAAGTGGTAGAACGGCACGAGCCAAGAATGAAGGATTCGCTTTGCAACTTTGTAGTCCTGAAGATAAGGGAATGCAGCGAGCTTTGATGAGGAGTCTAGGTAGGAGTCAGTGACATCGACACCATGGCAAATAAAGGATGTCACCTGATTACTGATTCTGTCTTTTGGAATTGGCATAGCCCATGAATTACCTGAATTACCAATCGAAAGTGGATTCCTCCCCTCTCTCCGAGAGAGAATACGTATAGCAAGGGAAATTGAAAAAGCCGAACATACTCAGCAGAAATCAACACATGATAAGAATTGGTTGATCGAAACTGCCGAATTGATGGATCTGGATATTGATCCTGATTTATTGTCAGATCAAGATGATCAAGATCCGGATTTACCTTACACGAAAAAACAAAAGACTAAAAAGGGTGCTAAGAGGGTTGATGTAAGGGCGTTGAAGGATGAGTTGAGGGCATTGTTAAGTGAGAAATTACTGGCGAGAGGTGTTAGTGCGAGATACCCTACGAGTGGAAGTAAGATCATTGTAGATGATCTACTGAGGGAAACTGGTAAGTTGTCCACATCAGAATATGCAAGAGAAGGAGGATAAATAGCTCATTTTGGACTACGTTGTGGTAATAGGCCATGCCACTTTACTCGGTTCAGGGACGAAGAAGGCTTATGATGAAGTGCAGAGTAGTAAGGGGAAGAGAAAGTTGGGTCAAAAGAGAGGTGGTGCTGCTGGTGGATTGCTGAATAAGAAGAAGAAGATATAGAGTAGTCAGGAGTTTTATCATTGGTCGTTATGGCCTGTGGTCTTCTTACTCGGATGTAACACAATATGTGTGCTCATATAGATGCATAATTATGTGTGTCTGATGCATATGTATACAATTATTTCACTTTAGTAATATCGCTTATATCGATTCTTCATCGGATTGATTTAAAAATCCCTTATCTTTCAAAAGCATACAAAAAACGTCTTGTTCTGTTCTTCCCATTTGTTCTTCCCATTTGTTCAATCCCTCTTATTGTCAAGTCAACCTATGACTTGGTTCACCTCTCATTGGTTGGGACAACCTATATTCTTGCACTTCACTTTCACTTTCATGTGCACTTTCACTGACCCTGTCCTTGTCTTTGCCCTTGATTGTAATCAATCGAATCTAAAGTCGGATAAACACCTTGAGACGCAGATAACAATGCTGAAATAGATTCGTAAGCTGCGTCTGCACTAGCTGCGGTATTTTGATCCATTATCGTATTGTTGTTCGTATCTAGGTGTATCTGGGAATGCTGCTGACTTGGTTGGACTGGTTGAATATGTTGCTGGGAAGATGTTTGGGTAGATCCAGATAATTCCGCCAATTGTGGATCTATAAGTTGATTCTGACTCGGTAGAGTACGAGTAGTAGTAGTAGTACCACCAGTTGTGGTATTTGATTCATGAGGATTGAAAGGTTTGAAATTTGGATTCTTTGGATCTCCCGGAGGAGGATTGGGTTCTGAGGGCTTTAGACATGGATATCGGAAGGGGGTTAGACCGACGGGATAGAGTGGGAAATATGGGAAAACACCGGATGAAGAAGACTAGACGGAGGGGTCAAGAATGAGTCAGTATGACGAGGTACATGTAAGGGGATCATCACACTCATGACGGAATCTTCTGGGTCCGTCAAGATGAGATAAGGGTGGATCTCCCCCATATGCGATGGGTTGTTTACCTATGACTCACCTTCCGATTAGCCAAACCCGCTAATTCTCCTATCACACTTATAGATGGTCCACCCCCACTCCCACTACCTTTCCCTGTGCCAGAAGGACCAGCTGCATTCTCTACATGGTTACGCGAAGGAGTTGACGATGTAGTAGGTTTAGATCGTTTGGTAGGTGATGATCGTTTAGCGCGTTTCTGGTCAGAGGAAGTGAGACGTAATCAGCACATGACTACTTTGCTTGTAGCAGGCACAGAAATCTGCACACACAGGATTACCAGGTCCCCAATACCCATTCAAATTCTCTTCTTCCCCTCTCGCAGGCTCTGCCGACTCGATGCTATTCCCTTCATTGTGAACAGCCGAACGCCTTGTCACCCTTGGACTCGAGGCTGAGGATGTCGACGGCCCACTGCCTCGCGTCTTTCGCTTCGTTCCTGCTAGTTTCGTTGGACTTGTGGTCGATGATGACTCTCGTAAGGATGGATCTATCGGTATCTCACTCGAGGTTGACATGCTTGTAGGTGTATGGGGGCGTATGCTATCGAAGAGAGAGAGGATGGGATGTATTGACATTTGAAATGCGGGGAATCGAGTGGGGGTGGGGCCAAATCAATCAACTCGATTGTAAACGATAACAACTCGGATGGTGAATGAGAATCCTTTACGTAATAAAGAGAATGCACTTCGATACACTTCAACAACGCTTTGACCGCTTTTCACCGCGAGTGTGGCGATACGTCATCCCATGCCCGTACACTACACAGATACACGCTTCATCCGACGTGCCTGCTTTGTTCTTTCGCTGTTTTTCACAACAAAAAGTAAACAAAACAAACATTCAAAGCAGCATCACGAAACATCTGACATTTGGTTTCTGAACTCAATCACCGATTCTCCATGCTTCTTGTCGATGAATTGAGCGTATCCCATGAAAGATCATCTATTACACTCTTATATGTATATATACATCTGTTCATACAATGGTGGCAGAACGAAGTGAACTCTTTTGAACCATTCTCATCAGACAGCTCGATATCAGTCATGGTCTGTTCTGGTTTGGTCTCACCTTGAGACGTATATGACGTCTCATCACACCTTTTCCAGACCGCTTTATGGATTCGTATTGTATGTAATGGATCAGGGGACTAGTTCTTGGTCTGGCTTCGGAGAACTTAGATCGGCAGGGACAAAAAATCCAAAAACAAGATAAACATTCCATCGGATGGTTCATCATCATTTTTGAAACTCATCCGACGAAACTATGTCACCCTTTTATCGTAGCAATTCGCTCTTAACTTTCGATGGTTCCGATCCGATTGCAGCTTGTGATTCAGAAAGTAAACAAAGCAAAGCACTTTCATAAAGAAATAGAAAAGGGTACTTTGAGTTTTCTCGAGAACGCACATAAGAAGAAGACTACTTTCAGTTCAACTGGAGCGGACTGTCTGGTTGACCAATCTACAGTAAAATGCATATGCACCTTATGAGTTATTCCGAGATGCACGAACAATTAGATTGAGTCTCTTTATTCCAGTACGTAAGATCATCAAATGAAGTTTTCACCGTCACTTTAATCTGAACTGCGACGGCAAAGGCAAAGGCAAAACAAGTCGAAGCGATTGAAATACGCCTTGGTTGAGCGAACATCGGTCGTGATCGTTTGTCATCTTCTTATCATTATCTTCTTAATCTTCACCATCATTATTCTCTCATTTATGCTTGACAACTATTATCGACCTCCTATCTATCTCGACAATACACATATCACACTCTTTTAACAACCACAATATAATCGGATCAGAAGGAAGGACCAGTTAGGTATCCGATCAAAACCGTAAATGTCCAAATAAAACCACAAATATACAATCGACATAAACAAACCGGATCTTCACTTCAGTCATTCATTCAAATACATCTATAGATCAAACACACTCATTTACATATGACCACGCTCTTTACTTCAAATACCACCTAGGAATACTCCACTGCTTCACCCCATCATACCTACCCTTCAAGAAAACATAGAAAAAATTGTAATCTCGTCTACTTCAGAACGTCTTTCCTCTCTCTTGTTTCACCTTTAATTGAAGGTTCCTCTCTCCATTCCCTTCATTCCAACTGGACCAGACGTGAAGCCACCAGCACTCTTATATTGTAGAAATTCCTCTTTAGACCAATTGATAGGAATCTGCGTGATCGACCAAACAAACAAATTCACGCGAGACCTTATAGCTGGAAAGGAAAAACCGTTAACCTGGATACATACATATCAGAAGGCTTGGTGGACTCGACTTGTCCTCACACTCTCTCCAGCCCTTCCTTCTTTTCTTAGCTTGATCTTTAGATTCGCAATCTGCGCTGCTGGGAGGAAAGGATAAATCGTCAGTATCTGTGCGTCCTTGTTCTCGTTTCTGGTGAGTAACCTACTATCCAAGCACACACACGCATAACCCTGATCCCCTGTCGAAGAACACGCACTGATTCTGATTCTGTTTCACTCTTACCCATCAACAAAAATGTCCACAGGTCATCATTCATCATCATGTCATCTCCCATTGCTCCTCCTTCCTTTGGGGAGATCTTCGATACCGTTCAAGGTACACCTCAGATCCTCTCCTCGCCCGTTCAATCCGCTTTTCCCCATTTCGACCCAACCTCACCATTCAATACTATCAGGAAGACTCCCAATGATCGTGGATTGAGGAGGATGCGGACTGAGGGATTCCTCATTTCACCTATGACTTCCATACATGCCCAACACGGTATACACTCCCTCCAATCTGGCAGCTCATTCACCATTCCAGATAGGACGAGGACTCCTACTCTTGGATTCAGACCTGTGTCAGTCGCCCCTACTCCAGTCAGGATAGCTAATGCCAACTGGGATGGAATGGATTACACTGGATTAAATGCGGAGGGAATCGACCTGACCGCCTTTGAAGAAGGAATACAATTCGGATCACCTTCAAAGATCCCTCAATCAGTAGTCTCGACACCCCTCATGGTCGCTATACCTGATCACAACCTTGTGCAGTCACCTACCGCACCACGAAGTGCAAAGAAGACACGGAACTTATCTGGTTTGGGTACACCCTCAGGAGTACATCGACCGACGAAGAGGATAAGGCAGGCGACCTACGATGCCAATACATTACCTGTATCGCCATCAGCTTCGCGCAGGAGAACAGCCGAGCCTTCCACATCCCTCACGACCAGCGTACCTCTCTCACGAGCTGTCTCTTCATCGTCTATCCACCTGGGTCATGCTCAGCTGTACCAACAGGATAGAAATGTCTCTGCATCTTCCGCCATGACAGCTTCGACCTCGTTTGAAGTCATGTCACCTACCCTACAGTCCTTCCCCGAAATGTACCCTCCAGTTCCAGCCTCAGCGAGTTTACCTGAACTTATGCCTTCGCGATCTCAATTACCCAGTCCAACTCTCCCAGGTGGTGGATCTCCAATCTGTACTCCTCAACAACCTGCTGGTCTGTTCTACACCTCACCAGAGCAAGATCAAGGTGCATTCGGACCTAATGAAATTCAAGGGGATATGACCTTGATGTCTCAAGTGACATCTGTTATGCCACCTTCTACTTCGATGATGTCCATCGCGTCTTTCCCAAGTAATCAAGGATACCGACAGAATACATTGACTACGATTGTTGAAACCCCCATGCTGGCTCAGGAAGGTATGACGTTCAGTGCCCCTTCCTCATCCCAACTACCTACTCAACCTATCCTTCCTCCTCAGCCTCAATTCCATCATATGGAATATCCCCCAGTCCCAGGTATGTCAATGAACTACCAACCTGGTCTCCCTACTATGACCCAACCTATGGATATCCAAGCATGGTCAGCGCAGACTTATTCCGCTCAACCTCAAATATTCAATTTCCAATCTGGTCCTCCTCCTGCCCCTGGTCCCAACATGTCTCATGCTCATGCTCATGCTCATCCTCATCCCCCTCCTGGACCTCAACGTCACGCTTCAGCCTCTTTCCTCAATTATGAAATGCGTCCCAACGAGATTCCCGTATTCCCCTCTGCACCTCGATCCGTCTCGGCACCTTTCATACACACTATGGCTAATGTTCCTCCTCCGCCTCCCATCCCGATGGCCCACTCCCTATCTCAAGGAGGACTCTTCGGTCCACTTGCCGTAGCTGGACCAAGCGAGCCTATGAGTGACGGTCAACAACAAGGTTGGAATCATTCTACACCTGTCAGTCCCGAGACTCCAAGGAAGAGACAACAGTATCCTCCGATTGGTAAACGATTGAAACCCGGTCCAAAGCCTAAACCCAAGACTCCCAAGAAGGGTAAAGGCAGTAATTCATCACCTGAAGAAGGAGCCATCAACCCTTCGCTCTTAGCTGGACCTTCTGAGCCTGTCCCTAAAATCGAGTCTTCCCAATCTCAACCTATGATCTCAAGAGAACCATCACCTAAACCAGCTTTGGTCTTTGGACCTGATCTCACTTCTGTATCGCTCATGCAAAGGACATTATCGGGAACGGATCTTGGTTCGGCTCTAGGTGCAGGGACAGGGAACGCTCTCCTTGCGCAATTACCCGGTCAACCACAATTAGTCATCCAACCTCCCCGAAGCTCTTTTTCCAATGGGTCCAACGGTCCTGAAGGAAGTGCCAATGGGAATGGTCCATCTGGTCTACCAAGAGCATTCTTAGAAAAATTATATACGACATTCTTAACTCTCGATGGATCAGTTACTGGACAACCTGTGAAGAGATTCAAATGCCTCATCGAAGGTTGTGAGAGGCACTTCCCCCGAAAGTCTGCTATCCACTCGCATATCCAGACTCACCTTGAAGATAAACCCTATGTGTGTAATACGGATGATTGTCATGCTGCGTTCGTAAGGCAGCATGATCTTAGGAGACATATGAGGATTCATAGTGGTACGAAACCTTTCCCCTGTCCTTGGTGAGTTAAGAGTTTTACTTGATTCATCATACTATGTCAATATTCAGGAGTAATGGCTGATAATGTGTTGATTCGGATGAATAGTGGGAAAGGTTTTGCTCGAGGAGATGCACTGATGAGACATCGACAGAGAGGTATATGTAGTGGATCACTGGTACCGAGAAGGGATGAATTATAGGACTGTTCTCGATTTGAACTTGGACTTGGGTTTGGAGTGTAACGAATATATAATGACTAGGATTGGGATCATGGTTGATTGATTTTCGACTTTGCATTTGGATATTTCGCTTCATTGATTTATTTGTTTGTTGCTATTGCTTTACTATTCATTCTTGTTATCGGGACATTACTTTTTGTATCGCTGGACAATAACCACATCTTCATACGTAAATAATTCGTCTTTTTCGACCTTGGGACATTCCAGTTATCCCATACACACTATCTATATTATATGTATTTTTCGCATTTCTTATATCCATTCGGCAAAGGTTTGCAATCACTCTTGCACTTGTGCTAAACAGAAATACTGTACACGCGAATGGATGCAAAATTGGATTAGAAAAGTGATTGACTGTTGCTCATTGGGCAGTCAACAGTGATATATCTTTTGCTGCTACAATATCATCTCAGCAATTTCTTTTCGAAATCATAAGGCGAGTAATCTCGTCGGAGTGTTCATTGTGATGAAAGAGAGAATGCTGCTTGCCCTTTTGGAGATACCCATTCATCAGCTTCGTTATAGGATCTACATCTATCGCACGCTTTGGAGGTTGATACGGTTGAACCGCCTTGTGAGGACATTGTGTCTTGAACGTTGTCAGGTGCGATGATTTCAGAAATGGCAAGCATCGTCAGTCAGATTATGCGGATGATATTAGATGTCAAGGCAACGGCAATTTCGTTCGACACGTTGAGGAAGAGCTTTTTACCCGATAAGTCTTCTTGTCAGAGTGACCATAGCTCATTCGAAAGAAGGTTTTCCAACTTGTTAATTTATTCTTTGATTCGCGATTAGCACATCTGCGCTTCTTACCACATTCATAGTTCTCGAAGAGGAAGGCAAACCACCAGGGCTTCGCAGTATAGCGCCAGAGGTTCGTACTGCTTGCATAGCCTCGCGAAGTAGGCCACAATCGTCCAACATTACATTCGCGGTCAGTTCCATGCTTCTTGTTTCTTATATAGCTAATCAATGCATTTTCCGTGCATTGTGACTCTTCTTACATGACAATATCAACATCACCTTCTTCCCTCTTTTCTTCCTCTAAGTCATTCTTGACCAGCTCCGCCACTTCCCTTATCCTCTCCTCTAAGCCATTCTCACTCAGATACCTATTGAGGATCTCAATCTCCTTCTCATGATCTTCCATTAAAGAGGCAATATCCTCCGCTGAGAAGGTTGGGAATCGTGCGGCTAGCTCAGCGGGTAAAGGCGGTTGGGTAGAAGTGAATGGAGATAGTATGAAGTTAGGTGGGAAGTCTGGACGAGTTCAACCGAACCATGAATCAGTCATTCATCACCTTCTCCTTCCCCGCTTTTATGAACCTACCTTTGATGTCGTTCACCGCTCTTATTGTCTGATATGCCAATGTACTTCGTACTTTGGACCGCTGGGCTTGCTCACTTCGTCCGGTGGTATTGGAAATGGCGGCCCAGCTACTCACAGCTGTCAGCCTTTCAATCAAAGCATTGCCTACAGTAAACTCACTCGTCTCGTATATACACTCTTCTCCATATCGATAACAATGCTACCTGTTTCCTACCTTCTGGTAAAGTCTGAATGACACAGTCATCAACGCCGAACTGTATAGGCTATATGACTACTTACCATATCGCCAACTAATCGTTCTAAGGCTAATGCTGCATCTCCCGTCCTCTCGAAGTTATCTTTCAATGTTAGGATATCAACTAACCCTTCAAGATCTAGCGCTAGACCATCCAGGAGCTGCTGTGTCAGATCGAAGAATATCCTCTTGAAAGCCGGTCTGTCTGCTAATAGGGTCACTTGTTCATCTAATTTAGGAGCAGCACGACGAGTCGGCGGTGAGAAATATGAGATCAGACCGGACTGCACATTGACCAGGTCAAGCTCGTCATCCAGTTCTGCAAGCATACATCGGTCAGCATGACGGGGATAGAGGAGAGTCTTATTGGTGGACTGACCAATGAGTAGTCGCTTCCTATCATTGGAAATACCTTTAGATCTGACATCCGCAATGGCAGCCAGTTTGGCGATACTTCCCACCAGCTACCGTGGTTATCAAATGTCAGTGACATGCCATTTCACAACCGAGGGAGATGGTATCTCACCTGTTGCTGATCTAATGCTCTTGTGTTATCGTCCCTCATCACATCTCTCAATGCACCAGCGGCTTGGTCGTATCGCTTGAAAGCAAGATGATGCATCCACGCAAGTTCCGGATAATCGTTTTCGGCAAAGAACCGGGTTACGAGGACGCCATAGACTTCGTCCTGATTGAGCAATTCATATGCTTGACCTATCAAGAAGGTCATAATAAGTTCAAGACATGCGCCGAATTTTAAAATATAAAACTTTACTCACCTTGATCGATATACCACTGATAAAGTACAAAGGCAAATTCTTCGCCAAACCTTTCGATATATCTTTGTAATCTGGCAGTGTCAGGATTCGCCTGATCATGACATAGCATCACCAGCGTGAGATAGTCCGTGTGGTTTTCGGCCAATTCATATGCTTCCGACAAGCGGTCGATGCTCACTGTATCGTAGGAACTTGTCAGCTTCAGCAACGAGATGCGCCATCTGGTGAAGGAAAACCTTGGACGTACCTAACGGCCTGATCACTCTAGGTTTCATTTCTGCCCATTTCTCTCTTAAGCGTATACCTTCTTGCGGATCCGCTCCCTCATCTATTTCCCTTCTAGAACAATCTATGTTAGCTGGATTCTGTCACTATGTACACTAAGTCAGTACTCACCTAGAAGTCGCACGACACTTGTCCTCCATATTTGTGCACAGGGCAGCTGCGAGTATGGCCATTTGCCCTTTCAACCTCGATTGCAGTTGTTGTTCTCTCCTCAAAGCAGGTTCCGCCGTATCTGAAGGAGGTCCATCTATAACTGATCCCAAATCACGGGTTCTCTCTTTGATCAAAGCCTCTGTGGTGGTATAAAGGAAGTCCAATGCCTCGATGAGTGATTCCTGGGCTGTCCAAATCTCGATTGCCGGTCGCTCTCGATCGATCTCGTATGTGTAAAGCTCCTCCTCTCGATACTGAGCGGCAGCTCTTTCCACGATCTGGATATGTTGTTAGCAAATGAGACTTGTTCGTCGTATGATGCAGAGAGGGTACATACAATGAAAATTCTGTTTGCCTCGGTAACCCATGAAGACAGCTCATTCCTGTCGACCGCATCCAAAGCTGCTCGAGCAGTCGCAAATACAATCTCAAGCAATTTGTCAAGATTTTGCACCTATCTCGGCCAGTCAGTCGTAATCACCAAGCAGATAGAGTAGTGTCTGACCTGTGTTCGGAAAAACAATCTAACGAAATCTTCCTCTTCTACCACGTCCGCTTGACGCATATACGTAAAGATCGAGTCTGATAAAATAGAATGCGGCGATTGGGTATGCATATGCCTGGAAATCGATGTCAGCCAAGTTTTGCTTTTTTTGCTGTAACGAAACTCACTCCATATATTTATTCTGGTAATCCCACAACTCGATCGCTCCTTTGATCTTCTCCGCATCGCGGGACAATCGGCGACGAGTGCGTTGCGGCAGCTATCAACACTGTCAGAAGCCTGATTCGCAGGGCGATGTCCGAGATGATCAAGCAACCTACAATGCTTAACAAACCATTATGACGGATGAAACTCATGAGCTCTTTCAGTCTCAGAAGTCTATCGCTAAGATGAGGACGAATTTCGAAGATTCCAGGCATATATGGTGAATCTGCTTAAGATTAGCCTGGAGTGTGGAGAATCCAAATAGCAGAGACTTACTGGACGATACGATCTCTGCTGATACAGTTTCGGCCGCCTCTGCCAAATCACCCTGGAAGCCGGCCGGAAGATCGAATGACAGAGGATTCTAGACAGAACGGCGGTCAGCGCCCGTGACGATGGTCGTATCGAGAATGACTCACATCGCTCCTCTCGCCAAAGAACACAGCCTGTTCCATCTTTGACTTCAACCGAGCAGTAGCGGAAGATGTTTGTGTGCTAACATTCCCTGTCAGTCACAGCGTATACTTCTCAGAGCAGATGGACTACGCACAAGGTTTCGGATCTTTCGCTACTCTCCAGAGCCTCAATAGACATCAACCCACCAAAAGCAGGTATAGCTACGACTGAGGGAAGACTGCTTCCCTTCTTAGCGGATGATGGGATGATGCTACTTGCACCAATGAAAGCATTTCGACCGGAGTCCCTGAGAGTTATCGCTTCCTCGTATGGAGAGCCTGTTGATACTTCGGTGAGCTTGGCAAGACAATCAGTTTTGGCAAAACATACCTTCGTCTAGAGATACCATCAAAACGACTTCTGCAAAGCGGATGAATGCCATCGAACTGCCAGGAGGTACTAGTAAACGAGGTACATCGAGCATTCTTGGATCGGAATGCTGGTTTCATGGATCAACTCTGCGTATCTTCGATTGCTGGTGAGTAACTCACGGCAAGGTAGGAAACATCGACAATCCTCGATATCATGAGTGATTGAGACCGAGGCTGGATTGAAAACATCACTATGGCATGAGAATTGTGTGATCTGGGATATTCTGATGTCCGCGTTTGCTGCTCGACGTAAGAGATGAGTACAGCAAGCTCATTAGAACTGCTCCAGGCGTCAGCACCAGTAAGAAAGCCTTTGTTAAGAGGAGACGTACCCGAAGGAGACAAGATCATTGAGTTCCAGTGACACATTTCCACTTGACCAGTTATCGAAGCACCAATTCCCTATTGTTTCGTGCAGATCGTACTCTTGAACGAACTGCACAAGGCTGTCAGTCTTCTTGCATGGAGCAATTCAGACCAGACCAGTACGTACTTTCTGACCATCGGGACCGAATGCCCACTTTTGTAACATCCTTCGAGCCATAACATACACATCTCCTGAAGTACTTGCGACCGATGATATACCAACTTTATCTTCCCTAGCGATGAAAATCTGAGGGGATGCTCGACCGAACATGCCTCCCGGTCGAGTCAAGTTTGTCAAGGTAGGTACAAGCCTCCCACCAGATGATGAGATCGTCAACCGAAAGACGAAAGAGGAAGTTGTCGTAAGAAGAAAGTTATTGCCCTATCATACCATGATATGAGCTTGTGTGACCTGATCATATCAGTGGAATAGCTCACATCAATTTTCCAGAGTCTATCTATAAAGTCATCTTCACCTAATTCGACGTATATCTCTTGGAACCTTTCCACATTGGCTAATGCTACACTCATGCTTTCCCAAATTCTGATCTCGCCAGATGACGAAACCAGAATCATACCAGGCTCAGAGGAGGCTGAGCCTGTATACAGGGCTGCGAGCGTGGGAGGTTGGGTTGGAGTTGTGGAGTACGAGACTGGAGGGGACGGGAACGTATATGTTGTTGGTGCTGAATGTGTGCGCTGGATGAGATGGAAACGTCAGAAAGATATTCCACGATCCACGATCTGTGATGACTCAACACACCTTGGTATAATTCCACGCAATACAGACTGAAGGTGATGCAACCATAGCGAATCCACTCTTCGAGTCGACATGGCCAGCGATAGGGTTTGCGACAAGATCTTTGGAGAAAGTAGATGAGCACTAGTCCTTCTCGTTGAGAAAGCCAAAGCTTACCTGAACCCTTCACCAATGAGGCAACTTCCTTTGGCAATGGTCCTAGACTAGAGACCAAATGCCTCTCATCTCTACTCCAAAACACTCTGTCCTTGTCATACCCTTCATCTTGCCTAGTCGTATGCACTGTATCGCCGGCTGAAGAAGTTGGTGATACACCGCGCTTGACCACTGCCAGACGAGATGATCTGACTGAAGGTGTTGGTGCTTGGGAGAGCGGAGCTGATTCGGCAAAGATGGAAGGTGTTTGGTGCCTCGATCGAGCGAGGGACGCTCGTGAAGTTGCCTTTCGAGGGGTCGCTCGAGTCGATGGTGAGTTGAACATCTTGTCACCTCCCTTCTGATATGTGGGTGCGTTGAGGAAGGAGGAATGTGAGCGATTGTTCAAGTTGAACTTTGGACGAGTTGATTCGTGTTATGGCGGCGGGAGAGATGACTTGTCACGTGATTCTGCATTCCACCCCTTCTACCGATGTTACTTCAACTGCAACAACATCTCTTCACTCTTCTTCGTTCGTCATCTCACATCTCTGGAAGCATATACGATATCGTCGACCGACATTTGGGCGAATACTATCTGATATTATCGGTCGAAACAACTGATCCGCAAATCGGAACGGGATCAACGGCATGTCCGACAAACCGCAATCATCTGCGGTGAGTGTTAATACCTGGTCACCCAAGGCTCTTCCCGCCTGGAACTGTACTGATGTCTAGACATTTAGGCCGCAGCTCGACCATCATGGAACAAAGACGAATGGGAAGCGAAAGCGAAGGCTAAGGATGAGGAGAATGCAGAGTACGCGAAATCTGCTGAGGCAGCTTTGTTATCTGGTGAGTGATTTGACTACTCTTGGTATTCTCCGTATAAAGATATAGTAAATTCCTCGACATCCGTCTGTTCAACGAGCCATATCAGAGGAGTACAATGCTGACGATACGTCTCTTCCACAGGTAAAGCACCTCCTCGTAGGAGGCTAGGCGATGATATGCCTAAACCTACGAAAAACCTGGAAGCGAGAAAAGATGATTTGGATCTGAACAAAAATCTGAATAAGACGATGTTGGTGCAGACTACTGCCAGTGGAAAAGGACCGAGAGGAGCAGGATTCTATGTGAGCAACATCTTACACTTCTACAGCTCCTGATCAAAAGGCTCACGTGCTGATTCGATATACTTTATAGTGTGAGATGTGTAATCGTACATTTAAGGACACTTTGTCATACCTAGATCACGTCAATGGACGAGGGCGTAAGTCCCTCATGCTACTCAGATGTATAGCTACCAAAACTTATCCTATGGAACGTAGATCTACGTATGCTGGGTCAAACGACTCAAGTGGAGCGATCTACTTTGACTCAAGTTCGAGCGAAGATAGCTGCTCTTCGAGAAGCCACCAAGTCTGCCGTGACAGCTAAGAATTTCGATTTCCAAGCACGTCTCAAAGCTGTTCGAGAGGCAGAATCGATAGAAAAGGAGAAAAGGCGTGAAGATAGGAAGAGGAAGAGAGAAAAGAAGAGGGAAGAAGAGGAATTGCAAAGAATGGGGATATTCAGGAATAATGGTGATCGAGATCAGGAGCAGGGAGATAAGAGTACGGGTAAAGAAGCGAAGAAGAGAAGAAAGTTGGAAAATAGAGAAGATAGGGAAGTGGAAGCTGCTATCAAAGAAAGAGAGGATATGGCTAGTATGATGGGGTTCGGTGGATTTGGCGGTACGAAGAAACGATGAAACCTGTTCAAGAATATATGTCGGGAGAGACCGATCACGATGGAACAAGTCGTACGGATAGCATCAAGATAGTGTTGTATAGTATGGAATCCATGTACTGGATCATAGAAGATATTGAATTCAGCGAGTTTTCCCATTCAGAACGCGCTGATGGCCAATTCTGCTTGGAGCGGGCTGGATTCCTACTCCCAATTATTTCTCTCCAATCTGGAACCAAGAGATTCGGTCTCCCTCATTCTCTTCATGCGGTCTTTGCTTCACGAGAACAGAAGTTCTACCATCTTGAGATTGGGTCCAAGCTGTGAAATCGGTTATTCTTCGATGACCATTTACATCAACAGGTAAAGCCGTACCAATACTGTTGGCAATTTCAAACTGATGGAAAGCATTCCAATTTTTCAATTTCGGAACCCACAAAAGATCGAAGAATCCATTGATCGATGCATTCGTCTCTCGAAGAGTGTCAGTGGCAACTTGGTTTAGAGTGAAATGATGATGGCCAACTAAGTTGTGATCATATCCTGTATCTCTCGTCCAATTATTTATAGATTGATTGACCTTCTGTACTGACGATTCGAAATGATCGATCGATAATGATGACATCTTCTTCTGGACTACTTCGGCATCTTTCTCTTCTTCTGTTTCCAGATCCATTTCCATGGCCGGTGATATAGCGATGGCAGAAGATGCAATTTGATTGAAGTATTGATCAAATGCTGACCTATCTTTATCGTCTGGCACTTTAACCGTGTACCTTCCTATCAATCTGTCTTTAGGTAGATCTCGGTCGCTGATTATTGCGGACCAGGTGTTCCGCTGAGTATCCCCTCGAAAGGCTTCCACTGATCGATCATCATATTTGAACCTGACTCCGTCGGTCATCCTACCTTGACTTGGTATTGATTTGAGTACTGTACAGAGTGTGTTGATAGCATCTTCAGCTTGAAGGGTGGCAGTCGCTCTGGGGCGCTCTGAATTCTCAGTCGCAGGAGGTCCGTCTGACCGCTTCACGAGGACAATTGCGGTTGAGCCTGTACTAGGATTTGTGGCAATACCTCGCACCCGGAAATCATTGTAAGGTTGGGTGGCGATATGTGAAGGCGGGAAATGATCTTGGATGTTGAAGCTTGTCGTTGTATCTGCGTGGGAGGGCGAACGAATCTCGTGGCTCCTTGAAATCAAGTTATACGATTGTTCTCTTGAAGTGTACTGTCTCCACAAATCGGTATTATTTGTAATGGTTCTATGAGTTGAGCTCGTGTTGGCATCTCGTCTAATTGGAGGCATAGTGAAGTGTTGCAATCGAGAATTGTGTTTATTAACCGTAGAACGTTTTTCACGTCAATCGGACAGATGAACCTCAGCTCTTACAGTGGCGTCATTATGAGATAACCAACTCAACACCTGATGGGTCAATCTGGCACATTCAAGTGGTGAAACCCCTTCTGGCTTCCTAAGTTGCATCATGACACTCTCATACTTTCACAATTTACCCACCAAAGAGTTATCCTCCTTCCACTGCTGATCGCTTCTTGAACCCCAAGACTTCTTCTGCTGAGCGCAGATGCCCATGGCATCTTTCAACGTTCGCTTTCAAATGGAAGTCCTTCATGTCCAGGATTCATAGAGATAGCGCTTACATCAGAATAGACATGACGGTATATAGAAGTAACACTGTGGCTTGACTCCAATATCAAAGCTTCTGATCGCATACACCGCTACAATCGTATCCATACCCATACGCATACTCGTCATCTATCAATACAGCACCTCAAGCTATCGTCAGTCTTATACCCTCGAGCAACATATATCCCCAAAAAATATCTTGATGGAAAGATATGGGATCAAGCAGTATCAAGCCTTCAAGTCTCCCTAAATTGGAGTCCGCTCGGATTCCTTAATAATGAGACGCACCCGTACTCGAGATTGTTGTATTTAACGACTGAAAGATGAAGTACAGTATGCATTCATGATACTGTTGTATACAATGCTATACTGTATGGAATCCACATATTTCACCAATTCTACTGCACTTTCTGTTCCCCATTTCCATTCCCTTGTCCATCCAGATTTAATCCTAATCCCACACCACTATCCCTCCTCATCACGCTCGCACTAGGATTCTCGTCTATCTGCTCTTCCACTTTGTCCTTTATGTCCAATTTTGGTATATCATCTCCCAGCCTCAACGTATCTTCCTCATCTTCATCCCACTCATCATCCTCATTGACACCTAGGGCAATAGCCACTTCCTCTCTACCTCTTCTCAGCATGGTCTCACCAAACTCATAAGCTTCTTTAGGATCTAAAACCCTCTCAGTAACTTCACCATAAGCCTCGTATATTTTCCTAAGCGCTTTGCGATGTATGATATCCGCTAATCTCGCTGAGCTCAATAATGCCAATCGCGGTGAGTTGGAGGGATCGATGGTAGTTAGCCAGTTGGAGAAGGTTGATAAAGCCGTAGTGAGTGATTTGGGTGAAGTGGTTGGCAAGCGCGATAGAGGTGTCTATAATGACAAAATCACGTCAGATCAGCTGAATGACATGAACACCAAATGTTTCTTATTTGACTTACATCTGCTGGTCGGGTCCGAATAGTCCTCATGACAGGTGCCAAACCACATTGTTCTAATAATTTACCGTGCTATAATGGGTGATTCATGAGTGTGTCTCCTCCCAAGCGTAGAAGATAAATTATTATCACTCACATGTTCAAATGTCATACTTTCCACATGACCTCTAATGTTCTCTTCTAGCATAGCCATGCGTCGTGAGGTGAAATCGTACACTTCGAGAGTATGCTAGATAGGAACAGTCAGCATTCTTCCAGTTCGATTCTATGGCAAAAATCCTGATAACTTACCTGCAGGTAACCCAGACAATTGACCATGAACAGATCTTTCTCCCAGTCACCTCCAGCAGCTCCACCTCCCACGGTGGACCTTCTCATCTCCGCCATCCTCTCGCACATCTCCACACAGGGATCAATCGACTTGTCCAACAACTTGGCCAAGTCAGAGTCCGATTCTCGCTCTGAGGGATCTACCAATGACGTTGAATATACCGAGAGCAATTCTCGGAGGATGAGACAGAAGTCTCGTAAAGCCAGAGGCGGAGAGAGGGTCGCGTCTGGTGGCTATAAGCACAGACTCTATCAGTATACGACATACTTGTAATATCGAGAACTTCGGTCATTGTCAATGAATCAGACATGACTTACATGTAAGAATCTCAACAAGCTTCTTCCCTGAGCATCAAGATTTTCAAAGAACGCTATGTAAGCTTGATCGTGGATTCTAAGGGCGCACAGATCATATCAGCTGCTTGATAGTCGCCATAAATTGTACAGCTGAACAAGATACTCACTCCTGTAATGTTTTACAAAGCAATGCTTCTTCTCCTATAGTCTTCTTCATAGTTATCAGGTAGAATTGAAGCAGATTGGCTATCTTATAAGCCATGATTATACCTTCTTGGGATTTGATCGTTTGTTGTATTCGTAACTGTATATACATACATATCACTCCGTCAGCATCATGTCGTGGAAGATCCGACTGGAAAGTTAAAATGAAGTTCTCGTAACAATCCTGATTATATGGAGAATGCTTTGTTAGTGAAGATGAAACACGAACTCACCTTCAAAGGTCTACCTAACCCTTCAAGATGTTTATCCATAGCCTGAGCCACCATCATCTCTTCCTCTTCTCCAGGATTGATCGAATCTCTCTCAGCTCCTACCATCCTCTTCTTCTCTCTGACACCAAACAGTCCATCTAGAAACTCATGCTCGCTCGCTGTGGCTTGATGTACCCATGCTAACATATCCCCAACGTATCGCGTGGGATCATGAGCATGTAATTCTATAGGTCGAGGTAAGCCATTGGGACCTCCCCTAGTCAAAGCGTCAAGGAACGATTGGAGGATTGAGGAGGATCGGGTGGATGTTAAGCCTTGTAGAGCGTCTCTATCGACAACAAGAACGAATATTAGTTCGAGTAATAGTAGAAGTATAAGTGATTGAACCAGATATCGTTGTGCACATCACTCACTTGAGTAAAACCGGTCTATCCCTCAACCTCTTTATACCCTCTCTCATCACCGGAGACACCTCCAACTGAGTCTCTCTTGTGAATTGCCTGAATTCAAATTGACACCAACGATGTATTTTTTTATAACCCGATTCCATCTGATCGGAAGTAGCTCTCATGATATCGAGACTATCCATTGATTCGTCTTGTCAGCTCAGATCTAATGTATGCTAGATCTCGATCGACTTACCCAGCTTGCATCTTGCCTTCTTCACCACCCAACAAGACCTCACAGTCCTTCCGTATCTTCTCTACTCTATCCAACGCGTCAAAAAGAGATGGTCCAACGGCCACTTCCCTAGATCCCAATGCTGCTAATTCCGCTTCTGACAATGTGAATTTCGATAAGAACAAATTGATCAAGGATGATCGTAATTGTGCTGATGCTCTATACCATTCCACCCACCAAATTACAATTAGTATGCAACACAGTATGCAGATTTTTGTTGGAAGAAATGGTCATAAGGCTCACCTCTGAGAACGTAACCCATCTGCTCTTTCCAGGAGATACTTTGTACCGCTATTGGCTTGATCTAATTCAGATTGAACTTGATCGCATCTCACTTGCATCTCTTTCATGTGTTCTCGAAGTACTTCGAGTTTCTGTCGATTTTCATATCGTTTTAAGCATATTGTCAGCAAGCTATCATTTGACAAGGACGATCAAGCATTAACTTACCTGATCAACTTCTGCAAAAGCCTCCAAGAACTTTTGGCTCCCGCCAGCCAGAGTACTTTCCACATCCCTCTTTAACCATTTCCTAGCTGTCGCTGCGCTCTGTCCCCTCAATGTCCTCCGTCTGGGTAATCCCTCTAAATCTTCATCTTGCTCTGACACTGACAAGTCCGCCTTCCCTTTACCTTTTTCTACGCTCGTACTTGAAGAAGAGGAGTAAAAAGACGAAGCTAATTCTAAAGCTTCTCTTGAAGACTGGTCGTCGAAAGAAGTTCCAATAGTCTTGTAGATACGAAGTGAGATCGGGTTGTTCCTACTCGATGGGATTGAGGTAGGTGCCGAGAGTGATAGGGAGAGTGAACGGGATGGGGAAGCTGTAGGAGGCGGAGGCGAGAACGTGGACATTGTGTATACCCTCCTGAACTGTATATCACTTCGTGCTGTATGACTATCGTGTATGACCGAAGTATGTCTTGGTAGTCGTTATCAACGGACTGGTTGATGCTATCGTCCATGCTCTCGACGTGACACGGACATGATTGCGGGGCAATGGTTGTTGATGTTACTTATGTAGTACATCCATTTAAAATGGCTTTATTTGACGCGTGGTACGGTGAACTAAAAATCCGTTTATATTAATCCAAACATATAGAACATCCATATGCGACCACGTAACCCCCATCCACACACCTCAACCTTGTCCATTCCTAAACTGTCAACTATATTATCAACAATTGGGACATCGCATATCGACAATTACACATCCCAAAGATATATAAACCCGCCGGTCTCTTAGATTCAATCTCTCATCCACATCTATCACTCGACACTCAAGAAAAAGCAACTACTCGTATTCACCTTAGAAGACAAAGAAACAAACAAATTTCAATCTCCGCTTCTTCACACACCATGGCACCCACCACACGATCTCATCAATCTACACCCGTACCAGAGTCGGAGTCGACATCCACAGCATTCTCACCTTCCCCTTCGCTCGGTGGCGATATCAAGCACAGGCCCAGGGAGGGCAGTCGAAGTAGGACGAGAGAAGAGGTTTGGGATCCCAAATAGTGAGTTTTGGCTTTCGCATTGATAAGCGATGTCGCATATCGGATGTAGCTGATCAGTCTCTTGTGTGTAGTGCTGTCGACCTTGCGTGAGTTTTGTATTAATAGATCTTGACAAGCGGATGATCACTGATGATCAAGCACTTTAAACCCTCGCTGCAAATACACAGTACCACAACGTAAGTCAATCCTTCCCTTCCCCTTATAGCCTTATCGCTAACCTGTCGTACACATACAGGATCGACGAGAATGTCTTCCTCTTCGTACCCAACCTCATAGGATACGTGAGGGTCTTAACAGCCGCTGCATCATTGGTGTTCATGCCATACCACCCTAAGTGGTGTACTACACTGTACTTTGTCAGTTGCATGTTAGATGCCTTTGATGGTATGGCAGCTAGAGCTTTGGGTCAAACTTCCAAATTTGGTGCTGTATTGGATATGGTCACTGATAGGTCAGTCACAACATCCCTGCCTTCACCCTTCAAATCATTGTAGTACGATAAGGCTGACGTGTTTATGTATCTGCGGGTAGATGTGCAACTGCATGTTTATTGACTTTCCTCACTTCCGTTTACCCCAAGTGGTCATTACTCTTCATGTTCCTCATCACTCTGGATTTCTCCTCTCATTATATTCACATGTACTCGTGAGTTCGAGTCCTCTAAGCTTCTTCATAATCGTATACATTCATGACTCGAGCTGATGTATGAGATACAATGTAATGTAGATCTTTGGTAACCGGTTCATCAAGTCATAAAACCGTTACTTCAGACGTATCTCGTATTTTATGGTATTACTATAACGATTCGGTGAGTTCAATTATCTGGTCCGTCATCACTGGGTGGACATTTCGAACTGACATGTTTTTACCACGTAGCGAACGCTCTTCTTCTTCTGTTTTGCCAACGAAGTATTCTTCGTATGCCTATACTTGAACGCATTCTGGTTGGCTCCCATCACATCTTCTTTCCCTATCCCCACATTCCTGATCAACACCGAGTACGCGTTGATCCAGCAAAACCCCAAGGTATTTGGATATATCGTATATCACTTGAAGAATTTGACTTGGCCTCAGGTCGTTGGACTTTTGACGTTCCCCATTTGTGCGGGTAAACAGATCATCAATGTTGTTCAATTCTGGAAGGCTTCCAAGATCGTAAGTTCAAGTTCAAATTGTACTTCCACCGATCCACTATCAGTGGTGATCTTGTGATCTCCTGGCATATGTAAGCTGATGATTAAATGGTTCGTTCTGATATAGCTCGTCGGCGTTGATCTAGCTGAGAGACAAACTGCAAGAAGAGAAAAAGCTTTGAAAGCCCATCAACAGAAATAGATGAAATCTATTTTCTGGTAGATGGGTGCAGACGTCGATAAAGGGAAGGGAAGCATAAAAAGGAAGAAGAAGGAGGAGATCTTTTACTTCACGTTTATCAAAATAATAAATAAATAATGATATCGTTCTCACGCTGTGATCTCATTTCTAATTTTCATATTTCATTTGGATTCAAATAAATATACCCTTTAAACGACATATAATAAATAAATACAAACTGAAATGTATATAAATGATCAATTGACCAATTTACCAATGGACAGATGAACGGCAATTCGAATGGATTGACCAATGACTTATCCCACCGATCCTTCGAGAGGAGAGGAGAACGCTCAAATCCTGTGGGATAATCGACAAATCATGTATATCACAATGCATATATATAGATATTATCTTTGAGTTTATTTTTAGTGTATAGAGTATCGTATATTTTGTTAGATATGTAAAGTATAATTTCGATATTGTTTAAAGCAAATAAATCAAGAATGAATAGGAATGTCCGAATCTCGCCACCTTCGACCCAATGATAATTTGTTTTTCTTTCTCTGATTCTCCTTTTCTATGAAATAAATTTATTCGTCGTTCACATATTTGAGGCTGTAGGTTGTGATTCTTCATGTGAATTGGATGTGAAGGCTTAAGCCACAGTCAAGAACAATTCGTCTAATTGTCTCATAGTATCTTCAGGTGAAGTGACTGTATGTCCAGTGACCCTGGGATCAGAGAAGATCTCATAATCGTTTCCACCTGTGAAAGTCTATCGAAAACAAAGTATCATATGGATCTCTCAGTAAAACCCCACAATCGTCCTTTTTAGCAATCAAAGGTTCACTCACCTTATCACCAAAGAAATGGATGGTATCGAATCCCTCAGGTTCGACATGTTTGAGAGAGTAAGTCTTGTCCCAACCTACAGAAGAGGAAATCCATACATTTCAGTCAGTACGGAGGGTTCATTGGTTTAAAAAAACAAGCGAAGCCAAAAGACGGAAACTCACCTTGAGGGAAAATGTCGAAACTGATTTGTCCTCCAATGGCGAACGTTAATCCTAAATGAACGAATTCCTGTTCCATTCTCGTGACCATCTCAGCTCTGATACCGTGTTCCTATTGACATCAAAGACACAGAATTTGTCAGCGAACACATGAAGATGTATCTGCTGGACTATCGGGCTATCGGACTGACCTTGTCGTATTTTTCGAAATCAATTCTTTCTTGTATACTGGGAATATAACAGATGTTTCATCAGTATTAATTGCTAAATGGGATGTCACTATGATCATGATAGGATACTGTGACTTACGAAGCATTTCTACCAATGGGTGAAACGTTGATCATACCATTCCTAAACTCGATGAAAGTACCTCTACAATTTGAACATATCGTCAGCTCTGGACCCTTAGCCTTGGTCACATTTGAACGAGCCCAAAACCCACCTCTTGATTGGAATATCTACATCACTGAGATATCTTAAAATCCAGTTGACCATCTTCTTGTACTCTTCTTCACCGACGTGCTTGATGAAGCTCGCTGCAGCAAGGGGTTGTTCGAGCTTGTAGGCTACTAAACCATTCTCGGCGAAGCCGTAGTCGAACAGGCTGAGACCTGGAGTATGCAGTAAGGCAGACTCAGTAGGGAATCATCAGATGAAATGAAAATCTTCACATGAGGATAGATCACTTCAATGGATCTCTCAATTAAAGCGATACAAGGTAGGTAGGCTAGGATAGGTATCACTCACTTCTGACCTGTTCCAAGATCTTTGACAAATCGCTCCCACCTACAAAAGCCACAGCGGTATATTCCCTCAATTTCTTCAACGTAGCAAACATCTCAGGTGTAGCTTCCTGTCTTGCCAGCGAAAGAGTACCATCGACATCGAACATGCAGATCGTCTTTGGGAATTTACGTTGTTCGAATGGGAGGACACCGGCTGGGAAGGTGTTGGTAGTTGGGAGAGGGACTGACATGGTGTTGTGTTGGTTTTGGGGTCGCACCGGTAGTGACAATACTAGGTATAGCTGTGATGAATAGTTGTTGTTGATGTAGATGGATCTTTTCCAACTGTGGATATCCTATCTCTACTCGTATCTTGACACGGTCAGTCGCAGCGCGTCCAATTTGTGGGAACCGATTTACAACTGACACTGCGGTAATGTGGTCTTTCCATCCACGTGGGATGAACAACCGTGCGTCAATCTTCAATAGCAGTGACGTGGCAAGGTAGGTGGTGGAGATGACCGCTTAAACGAGGTACACGTCCACCGAAAAATCAATCGACCAGCGCGATTTTAGGTGGTTAAGTGGTCGATTGAGTGCACTAGGACGGCATTACATGTTACTAAGCAGGTAGAGAGGTTGTATATAGTTATAGGTATACTCCTTTATCCTCCTAGCATTGCTCTCTCCTCCCTCCGTAATTATACAATCGCACAGTATCGCAATATCTATATGGAAAAACAAAGTCTGCTCGGTAATATCTCAAAGTCATCCAGAAGTACCTTGCTTAGCTAAAGCCAATCCCAATGCCACCTAAACGAAGTACCCGTTCGAACAAATCCACCGGCAAGACAACTTCGACATCAGTGAAACCTACCACTCCCAATTCAGCTTCATCCCTCAGTCAACGAATAACCAGATCAACGGCTCACACACAGGAGATATCACCTGGACCGTCTACTTCGATATCTAGTAATTCAGGATCACCAGATACCGACGAAGTAGAGAGTGAGATGTTACATCGTGAATCCCATACTTTGAGAGGGAGGAATCTAGAAGATCTAAATGAGCTAGAAGAGCAGGGGTTGTTGATGAGGAGAGAGATGTCGGCTGAATCGATTGAGGATCATGTAAATTCACCTAGAAGAAGAAACCCTCCAAAAAGCAAAGAGAAAGAAAAGGATAAAGATAGGTATGAGAAAGTAGAGTTGCTAGATCGGGATAGATACCAGGAGGAAGAAGAGGGAGAGGGATTGACTAGTCCTAGGGATAAAAAGGCTTTTGCATTGTTGGTTTTACTTTGTGAGTTTACCTTATTCCAGTTTTGGGAAGTGGAAGGTTTGTTTAGCTAACATAATTTACACTTTACACTTGACAGATCTGTAAGTTAGACTTGGATGATTGAGAGTGAATTCGACCATATATTGATAATCTGTCCAATCAGACTCCAAGGTATACCACTCGGTCTTACATTCGGTACCCTCCCTTTCCTCCTCAAATCTCACTTATCATACTCTCAACTAGCCATCTTCGCCCTTTCTACCTGGCCATATTCCCTGAAGTTACTTTGGTCCCCTATAGTCGATGCGTGGTTCGTGAAGAGTTGGGGAAGGAGGAAAAGCTGGATCGTACCTGTTCAAGGGATAGTGGGGTTGGGTATGTGGTGGATTGGTGGAAGAGTTGAAGGGTGGTTGAACGCTGTGAGTGGGGAGTTTCTCAGTGAGACGAGGCTTTCTTGCTAGAAATTATGGAAGAAAGATGGCAATGCGAGATTTCTCAATTTGATGTAACCGGGAAATGGGAAGCTGATGGATTCTATTTGGTTCACTTGCATAGGAAACGATAGATATACGGTTCATAACGGCCGTATTTGGTAGCTTGATCTTAGCTGCTGCGACTCAAGGTGAGCTTTGATGTGTGCTGTTGGCATTACCAGTATCACAGCTGACGAGCGGTATGGTTTCAGATATCGCTGTAGATGGTAAGCTAGAATATAATGGAGTTAATGGCCCTTAGAGGATATGGATAGCTGATGAATTCCACTTTCGTTTGATCAGGCTGGGCACTTACCCTTCTTTCTCAACCCAACCTATCTTACGCCTCCACCGCTCAGACAATAGGTATAGGAATAGGAAATGCTTTGAGTTTTACCGTGTTTTTAGCTTTCAATAGTGTAGATTTCAGGTCAGTTCAGCTTCCCAGATCCCTAAAGTGTCAAAAGCTGATATCTGATATGGCGATTCTACAGCAACAAATACTTCCGATCTACTCCTCTCGATTATCCGTTAGTATCCCTCGGAGGGTATCTACGCTTTTGGGCAGTAGTCTTCGTATTGGTCACTGTATTATTGGCAATATACAAGACTGAAGATCCACCTGCGGAAGATGATCCAGATATGGACGTGAAGAAGGTATACAAGGTCATGTGGAGTATCGTCAGACTAAAGAGTGAGTTCTTCCTGCACTACTGTCCAATCACTTCAGCTGATCATCATTCTCGTCGTAGATATCCAATCATTTTTGTTGGTCCATCTAGTCTGTAAAATAGGATTCATGGTCAACGATTCAGTGACAGGTCTCAAGCTCCTTGAAAAAGGTTTATCGAAAGAAGATCTAGCTATAGCTGTGTTGTTGGATTTCCCAGCTCAGATGGCAGTTGGTTGGTTAGCCGCTAAATGGTCTAGACCCACGTCTTCGTCTTCGTCGAAACACCCTTTGACTGGTAAAGAAGATGGATCAGGAGGAGTGTTGAGAACTTGGTTATACGCTTTCTGGGCCAGATTAGCTATGGCTGCAATATCCACTTTGGTAGTCAAAGGATTCCCAAACGGGAAAATTGGGAATGGTTATTTCGGGTTGGTCATTGCGACGACACTGTTATCTTCTTTAACTAGGTGAGTGTTTTTTTTTGGGATAGGATTGGGATTGATTTATTCCCAATGGATTTTGTTGATTTGATGGAACGGTAGTACTGTTCAATTTGTGGGGATATGCGCTTTTCATACGCAGATTGCTGATCCATTAATTGGAGGAACCTACATGACTGTAAGTTATATTGTTCCTTCGTTTCTTCATTGATGGGTTACAAGCTGATGATTTCATTGCTTGTGTATAGTTATTGAACACCGTATCGAATCTGGGAGGGACATGGCCTAAACCATTAATCTTACGATCAGTCGATCTCTTGACTATCGCCACATGTTCAGTACCCATCAACAATTCGCTCGAGAAATCATCATTGGCTTCGACCTCGAGCAACGAATGTATTTCCGAGGCAGGTAAACATGCTTGTTCAGCCGCTGGAGGTGAATGTGTGGTAGTTAGAGATGGATATTATATAATGAGTATGGTATGTGTCACGTTAGGTGCGATGATTCTGGTTGGGTTTGTTTTGCCTACTGTGAAGAGGTTATCAGGTGAGTATTTATCTTTTCTCGCAATGAGCACAGAAAGTACGAAATGGATGTGAATTTTGCTAATTGATGAATGGTTGATGATGGATATAGCATTACCGATGTCTGCTTGGAGGGTCAAGATACCTAATTAGTATAGAGTAGATAGATAGATAGGATTTGTATGCATTTACTCTCTTGGAGAAGAAGTACATCCGTTTAGCACTACATGCATACATAACCTCGTAGCATTTGACCGAGATTACAAGTGAAAAAGCGATGATGTCACGACATTCCATCTTGCACTGTCTGTCTGTGTTTTTCTACTCGAAAAGTCATTTCAACCGTAGATAAACGATGATCTCTTGCAACTCAGTCCGAATCTCCCTGCACAGTAGTATCAGTAGTAGTATTGATCTACCGAGGTCGATGTACAAATATATCTAGAGAAGAAAAATCAACTTTACTGGACGATAGTGACGGCTAAATTCGAAAGACACCAGAAGAGAAGAAAGCAAAATGACGGTATGTTGAAGTAACAAAGATATCTAACTTGGACAAGGAATGAAATGTAGCTGATGTGACTATGTAGTCGAAAACCAAAGCGACCCCTTTGACCATAGTCATCAAACTTGGTGAGTTGTCTATACTCCACAACTCCTGACCTCGTCTTGCTTCGAACCTTAGGGTATTTAATCAGTCAAGCGATATCTGACACCTATCCGTTGTTCATGTCATTAGGTACCTCTTCCATTGTCTCTCCCGAATACCCATTCTTACCCCACTTGCAACTCCTCTCATCTATCGTCGAGACGGTCGTGAGTCTTAGAGCACAAGGTCATAGAGTGGTGTTGGTCAGTTCGGGTGCTATAGGAGTGGGACTGAGGAGGATGGATCTGAGAGGTAGAGGGAAAGGATTAAGTCAGAAACAGGTAAGTACATCTATGTTACAGTCAACATCAATCCCAACTACGGTACCAGTAACTTCTTCAATTGGTTGACTGTGATGTGCCATGGGATACATTGATGGTCACAAGAATCTGAAACTGTTCTGATATACTTCATTATATAGGCACTAGCAGCGATTGGTCAAGGTCGATTAATAGCATTATGGGATAACTTGTTTTCGCAATTGGATCAACCTATCGCTCAGATATTATTGACTAGAATGGATATATCTGATGTAAGTCAGCTAATCCAATGGGAACTTACTAGTTCCAGGTTCTCGACGCTTAACGAGTTCAATTTGAGCTGATATATACCTACCATTGTTTGCAGAGAACAAGATACCTCAATGCTCAAAATACATTCTCGGAATTACTTCAAATGGGTGTAGTACCAATCGTTAATGAGAATGATACTGTATCTGTTACCGTGAGTGACTAGACACAAAGAATCGTATCGATGGAGATATAGTTGCTGATGATCAGGGAACACTGGAATATATAGGAAATCAAATTCGGTGACAATGATACGTTATCTGCTATTTCATCTGCAATTGTTCATGCGGATTATCTTTTCTTATTGACTGATGTGGAGTGCTTGTAAGTCAGCTGACAGGCATACGATTTTGCGATATGATGAGCAGGGAGCTGATAGAGCATTGATGTGATTCTAGGTATACGGATAATCCAAGGAATAATCCGGATGCTAAGCCTGTGAGGGTAGTAAGGGATATTGAAAAGGTCAAACAGCAAGGTATGTGAATGACAATCGCCTAGTAGATGATATTTGTAGACCTTGGTAAGATTGGAATGATGCTGATCATCAGAATCGTTGTAGTCTCCACAGCAACACTTGGAACGTCTCTTGGTACAGGAGGGATGTCAACGAAACTTATAGCTGCTGAACTGGCTACCGCTGCTGGGACGACCACTGTGATCATGCATTCGGGCAATGTGAAAGATATATTCCACGTGATTGAGCGTGGGGCAGGACCAAGTAGGGATATATCTGAGACACCCGCTTTGGAGGAGGGTCCGTTATGTACGAGATTCCTGAGGAGAGACAGGGCTCTGAAAGAGTGAGTCGTCTCATGCAATTGACTGAGAATGCTCCATGCTGATATACTCGCTTTAGTCGAAAATGGTGGATAGCCCATGGATTACACTCAGCAGGTACGATAACCATCGACGAAGGTGCCTATAGAGCTATACAGAGGAAAGAATCGGGAGGTCGTCTGTTACCTGCTGGAGTAATCAAGGTTGAAGGTCCCTTCGCATCTCATCAAGCTGTCAAATTAGTCGTCAGACGTAAGAAGGGAGATCCTTCTTCTTCTTCGAAAGGAAAAACTGGAGATTCCAGCACCATCATCACCAATCCTGTATCTAGGAATTCGATCGATGAAAGTACGAATTCGAGTCCTACACCTGCATCGACATCTAAATTCCCCAATGACACCAATCCCACTTCCTACCCTTCGACATTGGCTTCGCCTGCATTGAAACATCTTACGAATGTTCAACCTGATACACCCCTTATACAGCCTATCTTATCGCTTTCTTCATCCGTAGCTTCTTTAGATCCATTATCCAAGTCTGGTCCTTCGTCGCCCTCACCTTCATCTACGATTAATGCTATCGCTGAAAAGTTGAATAATGTAACCTTGACTCAAATGCAATCGCAGAACAGGGATACGATAGCAGAAGAAGAGGATGAGGGATGGGAAGAGGTTGAAATTGGCAAAGGATTGGCGCAGTATAATAGTGTTGAGATTGACAGAATCAAAGGTATTAAAAGGTGAGTTTACATCTCAGGAATACGGACAAAGCTGACGGTCGTAAATCAGCGCACATATAGAGAACGTTTTGGGGTATAGTGAATCTGAACATGTGGTTGATTCGATAACGTTTTTGTGATGATGTGGTAGCATGGTATGGGATAAGAAGTGATGTGTGTCATGTTGAGAGAGGGACTGAAGACATGTGCATGGAGATGGTCTTCGTATGACCATGACTTGTGAGATATATATGCATCGACTTTGTATAAACGTATAAAACTCTCTTCTGATCAGGGGCTGCCTGATCTCTCTGATCTGTGATTTTGATTTTGATTTTTGACCAACAGGTAAATTACTGAAACAGGCAATTATAAGTTGTAACGCGACATGACAAAACCAGGATAACTTGAGTAAACAAACAGGTATATATATCATCACTCGACAGACACTGAGCACTACTCTCATAGCAAGCATCCATCACCATCACCATCATCATTCATCTTGGTATACCTTGAATCCTACGACTTCAAGAACTGCAGTCAATTACGAGCACAAATAAAGCTGCTGCTCCCTGCATATCCCATGCAATCTACTACAGTGCTACGGACAACTTGACTTGCCGACCGGCCAACTTCATCCAACCCCAACTTGGATCTCATCCTCTTACTCGACACTTCCATTTAGGGAGTCAACATCTCACAGATACATATTCATCAATCTTAGAACCTAGTTGAGATCTGACCGATATGTCACTACGTACGCCGGGAAGAGCGAGGAGAGGTGAAGAAGCGCATTTGGCTTATAATGCTGATCCCAAAACTGTCGGAACGTGAGTTTTGTCCCACCAGTGCTGTAGCATTTGCTATATCTCGTGGTATCTTGATTTACAAGATGTCATCTTACTCAAGTCAATCGCTGACCATGCCTTCATACACCTCTATCACCTTACTTTTGACTTTGATCTACGCCCGATTCACTTCTATACCACATCATGAATATGACAACTTTCTCTCTCAATTCTTGTCTCATGAATTTGAACGCTTCGTACCACCCACAGTCGAACCAACGCCCCTATGCCAACGGGAGTAACAAGATTATCAGATGGATTTGAAGATCCCGCAGCGTTCTTCTCATCACCAACCAATACAGAGTACGCTTCCGGGTCCGGTTCTCGATCGATCGCCTCTGTTTTCAGCAGAGGTATAGGTACACCCAAAACACCAGCGGGAAGGAGTGATTATACGGCCCAAACTCCCATGACGGGTGATACGTCTATGGGAACTTTGAGGAGAACGAGATCGAGAATGAGCGATTTAGATCCGGAGGATAAGGATAAAGAGGATGAGGAGATGTTGGAAGATGATTTGTTGAATGATGAAGATGATTTACGTGAGTTAAGCGATTCACTTCTGACATTTTGGTCTCTATGTTTTTGTCGAATAAGAAGACTAAGGTGGAAATGTCATTCAAGTCAACTGAAGTGGGGATATGGAGGACATGATTTGGTTCATGTTGGACGTTGGGGTCATTGCTAATCTGATGTTAAACATGTAAATAGAAGCGGCTACTCCGAAATACTTTGCAACTGAAAGTAGTGAGTATATCATCTTCCAAATACATCGCAGGTTATATGCTAAAATTACTGATCGTTGAACTCCGCTCTCACCAGACCCACCATCTGTTACTCTGCCTTCACGATCAAGATTACCATTCTCCTCACCAGCTGTCGACCGGACATTCGACGCGATACCCTCACCGAGAGCGAGATCTTCCCCACGCAAGTCCAACCTATCTTTGCATTCTGGACTTAGGAACGGAGGTAGAGTCAGTGATATGACTGGAAATTCACCCGACACAAGTGGGATTACCAATCAAGATAAGGATGAGGATGAATCTCCAAGAAGAGGTACACGTAAATCCACCAGATTATCTATATCGCCTACAGTGAATAAGAAGAACAGGAGACAGAGTAGTAGAGTAACTGATTCTCAACATGAAGAACTTAGCTATACAAGTCATAGTGGTGGGAGTAGGAGAAAATCGACGAAGACGAATGGTCAAATGGATAGAGAAGCTAGTATCAGTGATAACGAGATGGATATGGATATTGGAGGACCATCATTTGATGATAATGATGATATCGACGGTGGAGGGAATGATTTCGACGATACCTTGCAAGATTCAGGAAATGACGATAATAACGATTCCGATCATGACAATGACATCGGTAATGGTGGTAATATTGGTGATGATATCGGTGGGGATTTACCTGAACCTGATGGAGAAGAGGATGATATAGGGTTAGAACAAGATGCGATCGATCAAGAGAATGAACCTGAAGAAGATGATGAACAACAATCGACACCACGAGTTGATAAGGAACGCAAGAAAAAATCAGTCGTTAAGAAGAGGACTGCTCAGAAGAAAACTCGGACGGATGAGAATGCTCCTCCTGCTAGAACGAGGACGAGAGGAGGTAGTGTGGCTCCCCAACCGAAGAGAACGAGGATATCTCAAATCGGACTTAGTGGTAAGTTCCATTCGATTCCGTTTATGTCACATCGTGAGGTGGAATATTGTACGATGTAAGATGTGTTAACGTCCGAACTATGTGGTAGGTAACGCATCAGACGAGGATCGAGAAGATGGATATCACGGGAATTTTCAGTGTCGACGATCGAGCCGAACTCATTTCAAACCTTTGGATTGGTGGAGAGGTGAAAAATTCGAATACAGACGTGGACCTGGATTGCCGGTCATAGCTGAAGTGATCACCATGCCTGAAGAGACCCCCCAACCTCTTTCTGCGAGGCATAAGAGGACTACTAAGAGGGCTAATTCGACAACTCCGAGCACGAAGAAAAGGTCGAGATCCAGGCAGCATAGTGGGTCTGAGCAAGAAGTTGAAGAAGAAACTGGATGGGATGACGAAACTGAACCGACGGGACTGGTCAAGACTTTCCCGGAGGGTATGGAATCACATAGAAGTGAGTAGGACCAAATTCTCAAATTGAGAAACGAGTGATAGCTGATGATGGTTGTTTTGACTCTTCCGCAGAGATCGCATGTCCTAAAGCTTTACTTAATCCTGAATCCAAAGCGAATCAGAGTTTCTCATACCAGAAGGTATTTGGTGAAGGCGATTTCATGGCCGCCGGAGTGGTCATGATACCTGTAGGAAAGAGTAAGACCACTAAACCAAGTAAAGATAATGCCTATGTGAGTGTTTGATCTAATTCACTTTACTCCCGACGACCGACCTTCACCACAGCACTTGTTATTGATATGCTGGACATGAAAAGCTGATCTCAAGTTTTTAGGTATTTTACGTTATACAAGGTGCTGTTCAAGTCCAAATTTACAGAACAAGCTTTATTATGGCTCCAGGTGGACAATTCATAGTACCTCGAGGTGAGTATACAGTATAAAAGCATATCAAACAGCTAGCAAAGGAATGAAAGATTGATTCTCTTGGCTTTTTATAGGTAATGAATATTCGATTGAAAACATCTCAAATAAAGAGGTGCAATTGTTCTTTGCTCAAGCACGTAAAGTGAAAGCTACCGAAGAGGAATTAGAAGCTGCTGGAGCTTCTACGCCTAGGGCTAGCTCAGTAGGAGTACCGAATGGGAAAGCTAAGAAGCAGAAGGTGGTAAAGCAGACTAGACCTGGAAGTGAAGATGAGGATGAGGATGATTATTGATCAATTCCAATGTTAGTGAAAGAGGTAAAAAGGTCGGATCATTGGCAGATGGTCTGGTGGAGATGGTTGATATGGCATTCTAGGTGTTTTTGTGTTTTTGTACATTTGTTTTGTTTAATAGTATAGGTATATTCTTCTGATCCAAGTTATCCTTGAATGCTTTTTGATACCTTAGCTTTCTCACGAATTCTTACGATTGTTCTCTGACTTTTCTTCTTGGGTAGTAGTGCCATACGTCTATGATATTTGAATACTTCACAGTATGGTATATACGATAACCTCATCTGCGCATGATGAATGAAATGAGCTTGCAGAACGCCGTGATTCGCTACTCGTTACTGAGCACTCTACTCGTGATGATACGTCATACGATCATGCGACGTTTACCTCCGGCTGCCTCCGTTGGTCTGTGCGGCTCGGATGACTGCCACGTGCTTACCATTGAATGTGGCATTTTAGCAGAATACCAGTTGCTTTAAGCGGGTTGAGTGGGAGAGTGAGTCTGATTGATAAGACTCCAAGTTAGTCTGCGTATACAATCCATCCTACTCAACTTTTGTCATCTTACACATCCATTTGACATCATATCATACCCCATTTCACAAGTATCTTACATCTCATCGACCATCAATCATCAATCATCAACAGACATAGACATACATAGCAGGAGAGATAGAGAGCTACCACCATAAGCACAAGCATAGCATAAAGCAAGATGGTAGCTAATTCGGCTAGTGGGAATAGGAACCTGTAAGTCTGGTTGTCACAGCATCGCCCCCCCTTGTCCTTGTCCGTACCATACTCGCTATACCAAGAGAATGACAAGTCACATCTTCGTATCAACATGACAAGGATCAGCGCTGACTCAGGTTCATATTTGCTTCCCATGCCTATCAACATCATCGCACCTCATAATGCATACATCATATCGACATCTCACCATCAACTTTCCTGCACTGCTCCACCACATCTCACGCATACCTGTTGTATCTCATAATATAGATCAAGGTCTATTCGAGTCACTAGTAAGTCCATCATCACTTCTTCGTTTAACCTATGAGTGTGGATGTGGGTGAATAGGTACTGATGTATGGTTTGATATGGTCATCCGGTCTATCTATCCTTTATCCTCGTGTCAATCAATACACTCTCAACACGTCAACTACACACATCACGTCAAATCATCCTTTTACCTACATATAGTCGTCGCCGCCGACTCTTTGATCAAGAGGGACATTCTAAGATTACCAGATCCATTTGCGATTGTTTCGGTGGATTCGGAACAGATTCATACTACTTCTGTGATCAAGAGGACTTTGAACCCTTATTGGAATGAGTGAGTTGTCACCCTTACTTCCACACAAGGAACAGAAGCTGATGGTCTATCTGGTATTGTCAAATCAGAAACTTTGACATGTAAGTGATCTTGATTCATGTTCATGCGATTCGACAAGAGGCGGAAGACGAAACAAGGGATGTTTCACCCTGTTTCACTTAAGACAGTGCTTCTTAATGTCTTGGGAAACCCGCTGACTGATACTTGATTCGATTCATAGTACCGTCAAAGACTCTTCAATTGTAGCGGTACAAATCTTTGATCAAAGAAAATTTAAGAGAAAGGTGAGTCCTATTCAACCCTATCAACCCTTTCATGGGCTTGCGCTTAACTTATCATTGTTTCCTCGCACAGGACCAGGGCTTTTTGGGTGTCATCAACATCAAGGTATCCGATGTCATCGATCTTGAACTTGGTGGGCAAGGTAAGCTACGCTCCTTCTGTAAACTGCGAGAAAACCTAGCTGACAGATTATACTCAGAAATGCTCACAAAGGAGTTGAAGAAAGGTAGCGACGGTCAAGCAGTACAAGGAAAACTTATCGTATACCTATCCACTCAAACAGGTGGACCCGCCAACGCAGCTCCCGCTGCCTCTACTTCCAACACCATGCTCAACGCTCCTGCCAATGGATCGGCCCTTTCTCTCAATACCGCTGCTGCTGTCAACACCGCAGGCTCTAGACCTGGCTCAACCCTTCGAGCCGCTAATGCTACCCCTGAACCGGAAAGTCCAAGCCCAGCTGCTGCCGCCGATAGTCCCAACGTTGCTCAACCTTCAGCTGCTGTTCCACAGCCCATCAACCCCAACGCCGCTGCAGCTGCTGCTTCTGGCGCCCCTACGGTCAACCCCACTGCTCAAGCTGCTTCCACCGGTCAAACAGGTACTAGCACTGGACCCGGCAACGAATTCGACTCGCACTCTGATCAATATGGTGCTCTTCCTGCTGGTTGGGAAAGACGTATCGATCATCTCGGTCGTCAATATTACGTAGATCACAACACTAGAACGACTACCTGGAACAGACCAAGTGACAACCAATTGTCCAACAACGCTTCTCAAGCTACATCTACCGGTGAAGCAAGAGCAAGACACAATCAACGAAACTTGGCAGATGACATGCTTGATGTACAACAGTCCAACACTGGCGGTGCGTCCACCCCTACCAACGGTGCTGCTGGCGCAGTCGCTTCCAACAACGTTACGACTGCTGGACAAGGACCATTGCCCGCTGGATGGGAACAGAGATTCACTCCTGAAGGACGACCATATTTCGTTGATCACAACACTCGAACTACCACCTGGGTTGATCCTCGACGACAACAGTTATTGAGAGTCATTGCTCCAGGACAAGGTAATTTGACTGTTCAACCTCAAACGGTCAGTCAACTGGGACCACTACCCAGTGGATGGGAGATGAGGTTGACTTCAACGGCAAGAGTGTACTTTGTCGATCACAATACCAAGACTACCACATGGGATGATCCAAGATTACCTTCATCATTGGATCAGAACGTACCACAGTACAAGAGAGATTTCAGAAGGAAATTGATCTACTTCAGATCACAACCTGCTCTCAGATCCAATACCGGTCAATGTCATATCAAAGTCTCTAGAGATAACATCTTTGAAGGATCCTACACTGAGATCATGAGGCAGACTCCAAACGATTTGAAGAAGAGATTGATGATCAAGTTTGAAGGTGAAGATGGTTTGGATTACGGAGGTTTGTCGAGGTGAGTGAAGCGTGCATCGCAGAAATTGGGGATATATGCTGACTAAATTGCCAATGTGTCATTATAGAGAATTCTTCTTCTTACTGTCACACGAGATGTTCAACCCCTTCTACTGTTTATTCGAATATTCCGCCCATGACAACTATACTTTACAAATCAACCCCAACTCCGGTGTTAATCCAGAACATCTCAATTACTTCAAATTCATCGGTAGGGTGGTAGGATTAGGTATATTCCACCGAAGGTTCCTCGACGCCTATTTCATCGTCTCATTCTACAAGATGATCCTGAAGAAGAAGATCACACTGCAAGATTTGGAATCCGTCGATTCAGGCTTGCACAGAGGTTTGACTTGGATGCTTGAGAATGATATTACGGATGTCATTGAGGATACGTTCAGTATAACCGAGGAACATTTCGGTGAGGTGGTGACGGTTGATTTGAAAGAGGATGGAAGGAACATTGAGGTTACGGAGGAGAATAAGAAAGATTATGTTGAGTGAGTTGAGCATTCCGTTATAACCTATCAAACTTCATCGGTGGAATGTACCTATGCCGGATCATCTTCGTCAGAGCAGAATAGCATACTGATGAGTATATCTCTTGTCCTATTTGCACAGCCTCGTCACCGAATACCGAATTTCCCGACGAGTTAGCGAACAGTTCGATGCCTTCATGTCAGGTTTCAACGAATTGATTCCTCAAGAACTCATTAACGTGTTCGATGAGAGAGAATTGGAATTGCTCATTGGTGGTATGTCAGAAATTGATGTGGATGATTGGATGAAACATACCGATTACCGAGGATAGTGAGTCTACCCGTCACACTGAGAACTACCATTAGGGAATTCACACTGATTGCCCTGCGATTTAGCAACCCATCTGACGAGGTCGTGGAATGGTTCTGGAAGATCGTCAGAGGATGGCCTGCCGAGAGAAAGTCCCGTCTATTACAGTGAGTGATAGAGTCACCGTCCGTCTCTTGCCATGACGACCGTCATTGACCCGAATTGCAATATAGGTTCACAACTGGTACTTCGAGAATCCCAGTCAACGGTTTCAAAGATCTACAAGGATCCGATGGACCACGTCGATTCACCATTGAAAAGGCTGGTGAACCAACCCAATTACCGAAATCACATACTTGTTTCAATAGGATTGACTTGCCGGCTTATAAAACTTATGAGGCTTTGGAACAGAAATTGACCATTGCGTGAGTATTTCCATCCACTTTATCGATTGTAATCATGGTGGAATGAAGAGCTGATGGCTTTTGGTCTTTTCGTAGTGTCGAGGAAACTCTTGGTTTCGGTCAAGAATAAGCTTATGACTCGATCAACGGATTTTCCCCTTTTCTCTCTTTTTCCAATTATCCTATAGACTATCTCTCATCCATGTACAACATCATTGAGATCATCTCCTATCCTCATCCTCATCCTCTTCCGGTCAGTTCTGACTTATGTAATCCCGTCATATGTGTTTTGTGTGTTTTGTCTCGTTTTTCCTTTTCTGATTTCGTTGCTCTCTTTCTCCTTCTCGATATATATACATATACGATGTCTTAATTCGCCTCAAGAGGTTTCCAGGTTATGAGTATGCATAATACCGTATGTTATGCTGTGATGGAAATTTCATCAATTTCAGATCCATCATTGACAAGATACAATAGACATTATATAATACATAAAATAATTGAGCACTTCTGATCCCCCGTACAAACTGTCCACTATCTAATTCTTTCTGTAATCCCTTATCCAGATCCTATTCAATCTCCAATCTGGATTATCACTCGGTCCATCCATGTTCTGGTTCTTGCTTGCGTTCCGTTCGGAAATTGATCTTGGTTGATGTAAACCTCGAACGAGTATCCATGAGGATCATCTTTTGTCCACGTTTGACATTTCATTGCGAACTGGGATAAGAACATCGCTCGATTGTCTTCCTCTTCATCTTCTTCGCAGTTCTTTCGAAATGGTAGGGAATTGATCAGTCGATTGGACCATAAGAGGACTTTAGTCAATTCTTCATCTTCTGTCAATTTATCAATACCAATCAATTGGTTATTTGTTAAATCGGATCTGTTCATACTGTTATATCCTGTAGGAAATTCCATTGTATCACCAAAAGTCTGGATAATATCAATCGCCAATTCACTTGGTCTGTTTGTACGCCAATTCACTTACTTTGATCTTGGTCGAATCCAACATTTTTTGTTTATTCATGTTTTCACCTACCACCTCATCTAGTCCCAGTAGTCCCAGGGGTAGAAGGTTTTTTCGAACAATCTGGACAATTCTTCATTTATCTGTCTTTGATTTCGTAAAGCAGAAAATTTGCCAATTTCATCAGGATCATCATAATTCCGATTCCCAGGATCATAAGGAATCATCATCCATTTTTTCTTCCCTGTTCATCGGCCAATTCTTGATCATGTTCTGTCCATCTACAATCAATTAGCGTACCTGATGTACAATCAACATGGATGACTCCCTTCCAACTCTTACCGTCTCCACCTTCATCGGGAGGTCGCCATGTAAGTTTGGCTTTGCATTTCGACAGGTGGTCGTAACAACTTAGATTGGCTACTCTCATTCGATCTGTAGGTATACTTTGTAAAAGGTTTGTGAGGTATGGTGCGAATGTGGTAAGAGGTTTGTGGTGGTTTAGTGTGACACTGCTCGGATCTGGTCGTGGCATTGCTCTGATCAAGTCGGTGTTGGTTGCTTCATAAGCGTAAGGGTATATTTGTGTCTTGTACGTGTCTTCAGTAATATCGCTCTCATCCTCATCTTGACGTTGGAGTGAGTCTTCATCGCTTGCATATATGTGAACATCCAGTTTCGTTCTTGGACTAGCCGCTGATTCCAGATTTGGACGGTTGTCTGATGAGGAGGGATATTCGAATATGTCAAATAGGGTCGGTGGCGGTATCTTGCTAGGATCGTGGCTGGTTCTACTCGGGTTCGTCGTCTCAAGGGTCGGGGTTAATAGATGAAAGAGCAAGCGGAATAAATTTGAGATACTGTATACTGTATATTGTATATGGGTATTATCGTATGTTATGGGTTTCGTATGACTATGATGTACTACTATCTGCAAAACATGCCAGTAGGGGATACACAGCGTGCTTCCTGCCTCCTTTCAGATGCCACCGTTTGTGGACCATGCAACACTGCCCAAAAACATGTGTCACCCGTCGATATCCCAACACAGAAGTCTTGCGTCTCCATAGCAAGTATCACCGTAATGTACTATGCACTATGAACTATGTGTATATACAGTACACTGGATGAATTGTTCTTATTACCATCAGTATTGATTGTATATCACAATTCCTGTTCACTCTTTATCCAATAACCACAATCTGTTGTCTTTTATGTATATCCTATTCGATCTCCAGTACCCTTCGAAATCATCTGTCCTCCTACTCGAGGACTGATCTTGGTCGATGCGGACCTCGAACGAGTAGGAGCCATTCTTATAATTACGAGTTCCAGGCGTTGGCTTAGTCTCACAAATCAGTTCGAACTCGGATAACGGATGCACACGCTCATCATCTTCCTCTCCTTCTTTTTCGTCATATTTGCGAAAAGGTAATGAGTTGATCAACGAAATAGACCATTGGAGAACTTCCGTCAATTCTTCATCATCTTTCGTGATATTAACGATAAATTCTCCATTCGTCATGTTTTCCACGTATCTATCAATATCATCATCGTCCATCGAAGTTTCATTGATAGTCTTAAGCCAACAAGGTTTAATCGTTTCTGATCCTGAGAAAGTCTGTAAAGCCCTTATTGTCATTTCTCTCGGTTTTTTGTTTGTCCAGTCTATCCCTTCAAATTTCGGCGCATCTATCATCTCCTGCTTACAGCATCCGTTAACTATGCCACTACCACTAACATGAGAGGTAGGCGCTCTCGTAAAACATTTGGATAATTCCAACTGGATTTTGTGACGTTGTAGCAAGTTTGATATCCTGATTATATCTTGTGGATCATCATAATTCCATAAATTACCTTGATCATATGGTACGTCACGGTCCCGATCCGCATCTTTATCCTTTGACCATCTACAATCGAAATGTGTCCAAGCCGTACAATCATCTTTGATCATGCCTTTCCAACTCCCACTGTCGTTTCTTGAGTCAGGAAGATACCATCGCAATTCTGCTTTACACTGGTTACGTGATCGTAACAACTTAGACTGCCACAACGGATTCGTTCGGATGGAATGAGTTCTAACAACTTAGATAGATAGGGAGCGAAAGCGCTTAGAGATTTGTGTCTCTTCATGATTAGATCCGATTCATCCGTTGTGGCAATCGAAGCTGGATCGGAATATGGTAGCGTAGGGGCAGGATCCTGGTGGGAGGTAGAAGGGTGAATTTGAACTCTGTAAGTATCACAATCTTCATCGCTTTCAGGAATGATGTGAACATCCAATTTCGCTTTCTGATGATTTTGGTCTCCTCTTTCAAGGGAGCTTATCTGATCATGGCTTGTAGGACAAGATTGTTCGAAAATTTCAAAGATAGATAAAGATTCACGGGGACTGTCACGGTCCCTGGTTCGGCTTGACTCCATGTCTTGAACTAGGAATTATACAGTACCTCGACGATTGAATTGGGATCTGATGTCTTGCGAAGGACAAAATTGAGGAGACTATTGGTCTTGAAAACACAAGATGAGAATATAATATGTGCAGTGTCGTTTGTATGATTAAGACATGGAATATATCACTGCACGAGGGATCCTCAACATGTTCTTCCATCCCTTCTTTATGCGAATCTTCGAACCATACAGCTTGCTCCAAATACGTATCACATGTTTTGATCCTTTCATACCTCTTACTCTGGCCTTTTTGGTGCCCCATCACGTTCACGATCTAGCTACCACTCACTTCTTCCCTGGGGGCCTCCAGAAGAGATTCTGTGTATAACACTGAACTACCTTTTCACCGTGATATTCATCATCATTCAGCCTTCTCCAAGATTCAGTGCCACTCGTCAAGGTGATCCCACCTCACATCACAAGAAATGAACTATCTTCGAACTGTCGCTGAATCTATTGTACGTTACAAGTTATGGATGGCGGAGTGATCACACACAGCTGATGACTTGCAACTTGCATGAGCATCCACACATCCACAGACAAATACACACGTACACAGACACAGATCGGTGATTCAGGCACATACATCGATTACGCTAAGAGTTATTGATCCCATTCACACTGTCTTCTTTGATGGTAGCTACGCACAAGCACGAGATGGAAATTTATTTAGATCAAAGGATGCACACAAAGAAGAACAGTCAGAATCGGGTAACATCGATCGGGGAAGGGAATGCTGGATATGATATCGCTCATCATGGAGAGCCGATGAATCTGATACACTTCAATATAGATTATCGGTCTGTCGGTGATGATTCCTGAGTGATCAGCAGATATGTATTGGAGTACTCAAGTATGTTTACCAGATTTATAGATGGTTTCGCATCATGCTGTTTGACCAGATGAGACAATGTGAAACCTTTCCTCTCTTTGAGTTACCACGTCAGCTTCCATTTCAATATTGGTCCCTCCGGCGGCAGATCCAGATCTTTCATACTCTTGGAATGGCATTGTTAAGGTTATTTGCTGACTGACACATGCTTGATGAGAACAAATGTAGCATGAGGGGAAAAAAGGTAAAATCGGATTATCCTGAAGAGATATTCGTATATGTAAAACAGGGGACCTCTCACTGTCATCCTCTCGGTTCTTCTGCGTTTCCAAAGGTCCTTTGGATCTATCACTTGGAAATTTAGAGACTACCATCAAAAATAATGGAAAAGCATGGTTTAGCGTATTCGAAAGAAAGGGAACACATACCTACCTAGCTCCAGATTCTTCAATTTTGCATACACATACCTAACCCAAAAACAGTTCATCGAACGATATATATATATGGTGATTTATCAATCTACGATATCAACCTTCTTTCTCTTCTTAACACTCTTCTTCTAACGTCAATTTCGTAAATCAGCTGGACGGGATCATCTATTGGTACTAGCTACATACTCGGATTTCGGAAAGGAATGTTTCTAGCTTGGTCACGACTACGATATCGGAAATAAGGTTGGTCGGACCAAGGGAAAAAAAAAGGAAACGAAAAGAAAACATCATACATCATCAAAGGAAGGGTACGGTTAAAAGGTATATACACATCACATAATATCAACAGCAACCTATTCTCGTTCTCATCTTCATTGTGTACTCTGAGTTGCAAGTACTCGTATAGTGATAATTACTGTTACGATATAAATATCTCCTATCTTCTAGGGTAACGACCAGGTAACAGGGAATAAGGAATTGGTAATCTTTCATCCATCATAGAGTATCGTCAGCTCGGGTTGACTAATCTCATGACATCAACCTAAAAAGAGAAAAACGCACGGACCAGATCACGGTCAACACACCATCAAATATCACACATCAAACGATTATCTCATCAAAATTCCCATCCCATCCCATCTTTCCTTCTTTCTTCATCTCCTCTCTATCAACCATTCAACATCCCTCCTTTCTTATATCACTTCCTCTGTACCATTCCCCTCATCCCATATACTCCCAACACCTCGGCCAAATCATCAGGCTTGGGTGAAGGAAGACTGAGATCCCAATCTACAACCCAAGGTAGGTCGATAACAGCTCCGCTCACTCGATCCAACCTGTTTGGTAACACTCCTTCCTTCGACTTCAATCTTACCCTTCACTACGGACAATTCGCCCAGCAATGATGCCTGGTAAGAAGGAAGGCCCCAAAGACCCCAGCAAGGGCAAAAACAATGACAACAATTCCTCAACCCATCATTCTCAAAATCAAGAAATGGCAAGCAAGCCCAGAACGGCTGAAGATGTAAGCTTTGTTCATTTGCCACTCATACATCCGCAGCTGACATGTCACTGTGAATCTCTGAACCGCAGCTTCGAGCTTTGATTCAAACTCTCGCTATAGGCCCAGCCAGAGACGCCATCTCCATCAATACGAATCTTCCTCCGTTCACCCTTTCCACCACCACCAATGGACTTCATGCGGCCAACAACGAAGGTTCGCCCAATTCCAAACGACCTCATCCTTTTGGAACATCTTTCACTCCTCAAAAGCCTGCCAATAGCAAAGGTCAATCACAACTTCCTTCGCCCGGTACCGCCAAGAAGGAAAACGCCCAAATGCCTCTCCCGATCGGGACGGAGAAGAAGCTTGGTTTGATTGAAAGAACTCAACCACAACCTCAATACGCATACCCAGCTACTCCCAGAGCACCGTCTTCAATCTGGCCACAATATAATAGTGGCTGGGTTGAGACTCATGAAATTGTCTCGCCTATATCACCCACGATGACAATGGACTACAGACCTGCTTATTCCTACTATGGACAGTACCAAGATGGAGTTCAAAGTCATGAAGAACAGTGGAATCGTTATCAGTTGCAACGGGACCGAAAGGAAGGTTTCAACAACAATCACCATGGTCAATCCAATCCCGCCGGCAATCTCCCGAGAAGAACCATCACGTTCAATCCTTTCGCCGATGATACATATAATACCACATCCATGGTGAGTATTCAACCTTGATTATAGAATGCTGATAACATTACTGATGGCTGTTTCGCATCTGCAGAACATCAACTCCTCGTCGGCGAAGTCGGCGTCTAGTCAACCTCGAAACGGTCAGCCTATTTCCGGTATTGAGGATTACAATTTCTCCGACCTCATCTCTACACCTGGCTTCGGTGGGGTTGGCGTCACCTTTGGCACGAGCTCTTATCTCCCTGCATATAATGGCAATCATCAACAATATCAAAGTCCAGCCTCTACCGCATCTAACACAAGACCCAACGCGGCGCAACTGACCCAAGCACTCAGCAATGCCGGAAAGAGGTCAAGCGCATATGGCAACGAGTGCTATGCTCAGAACGATCAAGGACAAACTCATCAAGCTGTCCATCGTCAACGAAGGCCCAGCATGTCTCATCACACCCGTTATCCTTCTTTCGAAGGTGATCTGGTCCGAGCTAACACCGGTACATTAACACATACTGCACCAACTCATCAATTCACTACACCTGGCCCGGAAAGACGACCAAATGCAGACGATTCTTCGATGGTGCCACGAAAGACACCTTGGACTGTCACTCAATATACCAATACCGGAACACTTCCGCCAAATTGGGGTCCTGGTACTGGCTTCGACTCTGGTCCACCTCCCCCTACTCCATTTGCACCTGGAGATTGGCGTGAGTTTTTTCATTTTGATTTTAACACCAAAAGGTCCAAGTTGTTAACCTACTTGTTCAGTCTGCGCACAGCCCTATTGTGGCTATCACAATTTCCAAAAGAATCCTGATTGTCGAGCGTAAGTCTCTCAATCAGGCAGAAACCTAAGAACTGAAAAGCTCACTTTCAATAACAGCTGCGGTCATCCTCGACCTTGGGAAATGATTGTGAGTGTTATTGCCTGAGAGCGGACAGCTAATCGACTCCCGAACAGACTCATAATACCATCAACAGTCCCCCTCTCGGATCCGTTGGCGACTGGAGATGCGATTGCGGATACATCAGTGAGTTTCGTCTAGTCTGGTCTGAGATCGACATTATGCTCAGACCTCCCTTCCGGTCCAGATTGGCGAAGACGAGCTCTTTGCAAAAGCTGCTACCCTGATCATCCCTCTAATCGAGGTAAGTCTTGTGTGGCACAACGGTACTGATAGCTCATCAATGTCGTTCCAATTTGATTATCAGATCGATCCGCTGTCACTCTGCCTAATCACCCGGCCGGCGATCTCAACACTTACCAATCGTCCGATAGCTATTCGAGCTCAAGAGCCCAGCATGATTTCAGTCCTTCTCACCACAGAAGCGCCAGTGGCACTCAAGAACGTTCGGCATGGGAGGTCCTCGACTGGCCACAATAACTCCAAGGCGTCTAGTAAGTCATTGTTCCCCATGTGATGTTGATTGAGATGTTTCCCGAAGCTGACCAAACCGTTACCGGCTAGATGATATCAATACTTTCAACAATCAAATTTTGGCAATTCACGATTTTACTTGGCATCCCGAATGAGATGGAGACGCTTTTCATCAAGTTTTCATTAGTGAAAGTTTGCTCTATCATTTTTCTTGAGCTTTGCGAGATCTCCTCCTAATCGCGTCCTCGAAAGTCTTTGATAAATCTTGTTCGATCACCCTCTTCACCCTGAGAACAATTCAAACTCATCAGTCAATTGTTCATTCTCGACGTCTGTGCGAAACTCCACCACTCACACATTCTCAACATTTTCACTTTCTTGCTTTGCTCGGTAACCTATCGCCTCTTCAGGGGTACATCAATTTCGCTCTCCTATGATTTGTTTTCTGTTTATTCACACCTACATTATCAATCGACAGAAGAAGGAAGCTTCTGGAAGACAAGGACGTGGTAATTTCGCTCCAATGCAGGCATCAACAAGCTCAATATATATTGCAGGAAGATAGTTATCAAGGAGTGTAGTCTGGTACAGACTGGTACAAATTACGTATGAACGGGTATGGAAATATGGTATGTGACGTTTCAAGTCGGTTTTACAGGAGATGTATTCTGGAGTGAAGGAAGGTAACATGTGGAGTAGAAAGGGAAAATGGAAATCGTCGAAAAAAAGGAATAATCCAAAGGTGTATAAGGAGGAAGGAGGTTGTACTTCGATTCTATTTACGTTACTTTATATGATCATCATTTGGACAGGGTGACGGTGATTATATGTATATATATATATATTATACTATGGTTGTATGTATTTGAGGGTTCAATTTCAACTTACTCAGCTTGATGAACGAACATCTAGATGAGTTTTCGAAACAAGGTTGGTCAATCGTGTTATGCCACTTGACTTATTGTGCGAGCATTGAATGCCACTTCTGAACTGTATGCTCTTCTTCCAAATCAGCCTAAAATCCAGTATGAAGTCATTCCGATTTTTCTTGTGTGACTAACTGCTGTATCTGCTTGGGAGTTCTCCTTGCTTGTTCGTCCATTTTGTTGGATCGAAGCCTTACAGCATGACAGGGTGAAAACCCAGTGAAAAGATCGACTAACCTTGATTCCCTTTTACCCTGAACGCCTTTACCATTTTACCATAAAGTGGAAAACACCGCCAACGGAACAGAAAAAAGAAGGTTCGGAGAATCTCGCAACTTGTTAGTACAGGCTGCAGCCAGGTGCAATATGGAAATTTAGAGTTCTAGACTCTTTAGTTCAGACGTCTGTGGTAAGAGGTGAGATGAACGGGAATAGTAGATTTGGGTCTAACTAAGTAAGCATTGGTATCATGATGATGATGATGGTCATGCAAATCTCTGCATCTCCGAACATAGGTATAGATGATTGTGTTTGACTGCAAGGGGAGAGTGATTGATGCACTGTGCATATACATATGCTGCACACCTACACCTGAGACGATCATCCACTCGTGGGGACAATCGCTGAACGGAGTAGCAAGAAGAAGAAGAGGCAGAATTGGCGCGTCAGGTTGTATGGTAGTTAGTACATGACACAAAGTACAAAAACACATCCGTCATTTTTCGTTTTCGTTTTTTCACTTGGTCTTTTTACCCTGGATTCCCCATTCACTGTGTTAGCTAGCTAGCTACACGATTCATCACTTTTCTATTTATCATTTTATCATTTCTTTCGCTCCATCGTGCTTGTTCCATTTCATCTCATTCAATACCCAAAAATACCATATACTGTTTTACTTTCTCTTTCCTTTCGGTCCTTCATTCTTTTTTGGGCAAGCCAAGCTTTCAACAACACAAGATACGATACCATCAAAACCTCCCAATCGCAGACTCAAAAAAAAAAGCATCGGATTTGAGGATCAGAGAGAGGGAATACAAAAAGGATATCGGTTTATCATTTTAGATTCGAATCGTTAGATAGATAGGGCTGGATCATCCTATCGTTGAGCGCTGTTCTTTGGGTTATTTGTTTTTGGTGAGTTAGCTGTTCTCTGCTATCTGTATTCGTTTAAGAATTGGGGTCGTTGCGATGCATAGCAATAAGGAAGTGGATCATCAGGAATAAAAGGTTGATGAGGATACGCGTTCCCTCATTGTGGGAATATCACAAATAACATCGGTAATGGAAAGGAAGGGGGATGGTCTGTGTGTGACAGATGATGTATGAAGTGCTTGTGTTTGTGTCGCTTTGTCCATCATCCTCTTTCCATGTCACGCTTTGATCATATACCAATCATCATACTAAACAAATCAATGTGAAGCTGACTTTATCTTTATCGGTCTCTGCCTTTCGCTTTTCTCTTTCATCGTTCATAAAGAAAAAAGGTTCAATAGGAAAAGGATAGTCTCAACAGCCATTTCATCTCGATACTCATCTAGTTTCGAAGATCATCGGGATTCAAAGAGGGCTATAACCTATTGACTATCGACAAAGGACATTCATTTGTTCAAATCGCTTTTCAACAATCCGATAAAATAGAGTACCTTTCATCGGAAACTTTCTACTCCTTTTATCAGCCTTTTACCTCGTGACTGATACCAATATCAATACGAAGACGACTACGTTTACGTATCCCTCCCAAACCTCGTCGCCATCACATCGCCTACTCAACATTACAAAAGCATCAAACATCGCAGCGCGTTTAGTTACCGCTCACATCTATTCAACAAATTTTCAATTTCATCGCCACCCAACTCTCAACCTTCTTCATTCATTCATCCTCGACACTAAATGATCCAAACGACAGTCATCCGACTTCATCCGACTCTTTAGACACAAAATCGTTAGAATTGAAACGTTACTCGGTATAGAGAAGAAAGAACAGGGAGAAACAAACGAGTTACGAGTGAATCACCGTTCGAGCTTAGGAAGAAGGAAAAGTCTTATAAACAAAGACTCTTTCTTCCTCCCATCCTAGGCTCGTACTTTCGGTGATCAACCAGTAAACCCTCGAAAACACGGTATGGCACGACCAATCAGACCGGCACCTGCGCCGCCCACCGGATCCACCGGGTCATCCACACCGATACCTCGCACATCCTCTCGTGCTCATCGACCATCAGCTACACCCTCTACACCTTTCACCCCCTCACCTGCTACACCTTCTGATATAGGTAGTTCAAGTAAAGGTAGACCAGAAGCCAAGACTCATGGACTGAGGAGTGTAGGGGGAGCAAGTGAGAGAACACCCTGCCCTTTCCCCGTTCAGTGGGGTGGGAGGGACAAATGTGGGATTACAGAGGAAGATGAAGCGGATGAAGTGCTTATGAGTATCTTGGGATCGATTGCTTACTACGTAGGTCATACTGTCTCATTATTTCTTGACGATCGAAATTCTATTGTCTTCTGGATTTGAAAGCTGATGTGATTTCATTGTTTGTACAGGACAACCGTGCTTTATCAGCGGAAGAAATCGCTTCGACATGTTTTCAACAAGGGTGGCTTCGACCGCCTTCTGCTGCTATCGAACCTACTACATTGATCAACAATTCGATCCGATCTTACCTCAAACGATGCGAGCGAACTCAGCGTCATTGTCTTCTTGCCAAACACCAACTTGCCGGATCAGTCGTCGAACAAGTCCTTCAACCTGCTCTTCATCCTAACGCATTCGACGACTCCGTTAGACCAAAGGGTACAGTATGGTTTTTGTTTGGTGGCAATGGCAAGAGTAAATGGAAGAGTCCTTTTGAAGGTATAGAAGTACCTAAGATACCACCAAGAAAACCGGTTCCCAAGAAGATACAACCGCAGAAGGAGAACAAGGCTGTCAGAGTGGAGGAGAAGAAGCCTGGTGGCGTACAGAAAGGAAAGGCAAAGGTGCAAGCACCTGTGAAGATAAGATTGGTGATTAATGGTCCGATCACAGGAGACGAAGAGACTCAAAGCGAGGCTGGAAGTAGCTCAAGGTCGAGGAGCGTTAGTGTCGGTATACCACAGGATACGATCGGACTTGGTCTTGCTCAACCTATCTCTTTACCTCAGTCCAAACCAACAAAGAACAAGTCTAGACCACGTAGACCTAGAGATATACTGGATTCGTCCTCTGAGAGCGATACCAGTGAATCAGACATGGACTTTGATATGCCTGGACCATCTCGACTGATACGCCGTACAACTTCACTTCGAAAAGTCCCTCCCCCACTCTCCCTCGGTAGCTCACCTCGAGTGCACAGCTCCTCTCGACTCCCTCAGCATTCACCTTTCATGGACATATTCTACCCTTCACCTATCATACCCACTTCACCTTTCCAACCTCACGCTTCACCTTTCCCTTCTCACTCACTCGATAATACCACTTGGACCGCTAGACACGACAGGCTATACCAATTCGAATCCTCGAGTTCTAGTTCAGATGATGAAATGCGCGAGACCACATGGGGTATGGATTCGGAGATTTTGGTCGAGGCTGTGGATGGTGACGAGGAGGATCGTCCCTCTTGGTCAATGGACGAAGATGAGACAAAAGTCAAGGAAGCTACGGATGCTCTAAGGGTTCTTTTCCCTCTATCATCACCTGATGAAGAAGCGGATCTGGAGTCCAAGATCAAGCTGAATCAGCTGGATAACCGACCTTCTTCGCTCTTCGAGTCACCTAAAGTCAACTTGTCTGCGAATATGAACAGCCAGTTGAAGGCTGTCGATGCAGGTGGAATACCTCTCAACGCTTGGATCGCCAACTCTTCACCCTCGGCTTCACCCAATCTACGAACTTACAAGAGTCTCGCTCCGCCAGTGGATGTCAGTCCCACACAGCACTTGTCCAGACTACGAAGTTCATTCGATCCTGAGGAGATGGAAGTCGATGAAGAAACACCTTGGTTAGATGAAAGTGGTGAATTACCAGTAAAAGCCGAAGATACCTTCTCTGATGTCGATCTCAACTCCACGATCGGCGATGCTCCTACACCCGAACACGATCGTCATTTACACACAGCCCTCTGGGCTCAGGAAGCTGCTGCTATAAGGATCAAGCAAGAGCCGGAGGATTACCCTTCGCCAGCTGCGACTGATCCAGATGATGCTTCGGCTTTAGGATACCGTGGTTCTCGAGCTTCCTCAACACCCTCCAGCGGGTCATCGGAACTACCACCTTTTGAAATCGAGGTGGATAATGGTAGGATGGGAGTTGACGAGGTTATCCTTGGTCCGGAGAGTGTTACTATCGAAGAACTAGATGGATGGTTACCTGCCTCAGGAAAGGCCGAGAAGACACCTCATCGTGGAAGAGCTTCAAAGAATAGGAATCACCCACTGAGATGTAGTGGAAACTGGGGAGGTATAGGTGTCTGTAGTACGCTTGCCAATATCGTCAAACCACCTGCGAGAAATCGAAGTGTCAGATCAAACGCCACAGCTCGACGTAGGAAATCTTCTCCTCAGCCACCAATTGCCGATGAATCCGAGCCACTCACACCTGACACCGGGATCGACATCGATGCTGAAGTGGATGATGCGATCGGCACAGCTGATTTGGAGCAAGCTAGAAAAGAAGCTGATGCGAGGGAAGAACAGCATCGTAGAGTCTGTAAGGAAAAGGTCGAGCAACAGAAAGCCCTAATGGAAGCATATCGACAGACTATACGAGCTGAGGCAATGGATCATCATCCAGATCCTTTTCCTACACCATGGTCGGAGAATAATAATCACGCACCTTGGGGAACAAGCTCGACGGACTCTATCAACATTGCTACTCCTGGTGCCCTCTCCCCTATGTCCCTCTTTGGCATGTCCAATCTTTCCCTCAGAACACCTACGGATGGAATATGCATGGCTGTGGATCCCAAAGCTCTCGTCAGTCCACCACTACAAGCTGGCTTCGGATTCCCTCAAATGGCAGTACCTCAAGGACCCACCCGATCTCCACCACACCTCCCCCCAGGAGATATAGGAATGGGTATGCTCGACACCGCTCTGAGTGAACAGGAAGTCAAAGCTATCATGGCTGCCAACGCCACATCAGCACCTGCACCAGCATCAGCAACAAATGTCAGCAAGCTTGCTCCGCCAGTGCATCTCGCCCCAGCAAATTCGGTCAGTCCAGTCTTATTGCCCAGTCGACCTGTCACCCCAGCCTCAGCACCGGCCTCAACCGTTTCTACTCCGAGCTCGAACAGGCATGCGCAGAGAGTCCAACCTATCGCCCCTGCGCCCGCGGTCGTACCCGTCAAACCCACACCCATTCCTATTGCTTCCGCTTCGGCTTCGAATGAGAAGAGCACAGCCATGGTAGCGTTACCCACGACTTTACCAGCTCAAGCTGCACCTCACCCGACGGCAAACACTGTGGCAGCTCCATCTCCTGTACCTTCCATCGGCAGCGCGAACAACAAGGGCGCTCCTGGTCCCACTGCCAATGGTGTTAGTCTCGCCCCTGCTGCTTCCACTACTCGCACGACCACACCTTCGAACGAGGCAGCTGCTCCTCCAAGCAGAGTTACTCCATCGCCCACATCAACCAGCACATCGACCTCGTCATCTTCCATGCCTCCTCCTGCGAACGGTAATGGAAATGGTAAATCTGGTGGGAAGATTGCGACCATCACAAAGCCGCTTTGCCCAGGTGTTGATGCTTGTGTGGTGGACAACATTCCGGTCTACGCTCATATCTTCGATGGTAAACCAAGTCAAGGTAGACAGGTCCTCCTCAGAAGGTTAGACACGGATTTTGGTGAGTAGTTTTCTCCTTAGTTTTTTACCTTCACTTTAGTATCGAAGTTCAAGCTGACGAGTTTTATAGTCAATGCAAATGCTCTTTTGGCTGCTCTTGGCGTATCCGAAAACAAGTTTCCCGAATACTTCGATCATCCAATTTCACCTGTTCGATTAGCGGCCAGACATGTCATCCCACCTTCGAACCCTTCCGCCGAATACTCTCAGGGTGTCAGTGGTATTTGGGTGCATATATCTGAAGCTAGGGAATTTGCGAGGAAAGCGAAGTTGAGAGAGGGCAGCTTGTTAGCTAGTCTGTTGCGGGAGGACCTCTTCCAATTGGTGAGTTATTATGCTATCACAATAAGCAATCGAAAGAAATGATATTGATTGTACTTCCGGTTGTCTAGTTCGCTACATTGGCAGGATTGAAACCTGATCATCCGACCTCTGAAACCTTCGGATTACCATTCGTCCCACGACGACCACCTGTCTCTACTCCCGCTCCTGCTACCAGTGGTGCTTCCAACTTGTCATCAGTCAATTCCAAGTCTGTACCTAACCTCACTGCTCTCTCAACTTCCGCACCTGGCCCATGTCAGAACACGACTAAACCGCCTGGTACCGCCTCTAGCGGTACGCCGACCACCAAGGGACCATTGGTGAGATCCGCACCCCCTACTCCACCTGAAGGTTGCCCTGGACCGAAAAGAAGAAGAGCGACTATATCTTCTCCATTAGCTAAGAAACCCCAACCACCTATCAATCCGCTTACTCCCACGACATCGGGTCCCGCGGGTCCAGCGGGCATCAAGACTCAAGCTATCGCTCCTGCACCTTCACCTGGATCTGTACCAGCAGCAGGGACTAGGATGAGTGTGGCTGCTCAGAAGAGAGCGACGAGAGCTAGTATCAGTGGGAGTGTACCTCGGCCATCGGCGGGGAAGTGATAGCTCAATGGGGATTCTGGTTTATCTTGTGTAATTGTCTGTTCATCAACTGAAAAAGGAGATGTATGTAAAATTGTCAGAGGGGCAGGAGGCGAGAGATATCTTCATATAATATAATTAGGATTTCTATTTAGAGAAAGTCCAATACAAACTACTATATGCTTTTCGTACGTAGTCATTTGTAGAAAATCACCTCTCTTGATAGTTAGAGGGGTTGAATAGGTCAGAAGAAGGAATATGGAAAAAAAGAAAAGCACAAGGAAAGACACCGTCAATGTAAAGGTGCACACTTGAAATGAAAACGATGTATATTAGTCGCTATTTATATATAGAATGAAGAGATCAAGAAGATAACATGAAAACAATGAGATGCATCATATGTATAATTGTACAGAACCGCTTTCTGCAAATGACAAGGTCAAAAACGTGCTCAGAGTACCAGTGGTATGACCTCCCTCACCGTACATTAGGATGCCTTTGCAGTCTGACTTTGATATTCGCTTAGCATTCATGCATCGTACTCGTATCGCTACCAGATCTTTGACCGTTCACCATCTCGTAAACCCATGCATGGGATGGGACTGGGATGGTCAGTCAGTACCAGATCTTACTTTACTGACGAGGATTGATAAATTAAGCTTTCAGGGTAGAGTGGAGAGCGATTAGCCCGGTTAACTTGCCATTCCAATTCATCAACGAATCCAACTCATCTGCCTCATCTGTCATACTCTGTTCCGCATACTTATCATACTATTGCGCGTATCCTACCATCTCATCGTTCATCATCATCATTACGATCTGACTCGGAAGACGCGTTGAGTTGACGAAAACGACAATCGCGGGCAGGAAAGAGCTTTTCCTCAACCTTATACACATACTAGTGTCGCCCCATCCCCATCCACATCCCCAATCCCAACTCAGCCATCCTTTATCACCTTTGGTCTTCTATCTATCTTTGCAGGCCTTTAGACTAGATCAAGATGTGAGTTGGATCAATACATCATTCACTAGATGTACCGGATCCAGTGAAATTCACTATGTCAAAATGAATGTCACTGATGAATCACAACAATATAGGAATTACGTCCAACTTGAGAAATTGGGTGAAGGAACTTATGCGACCGTATACAAGGTATGTCGCATCGTTACTTGAGGTGATCAGAGGCAGAGAATGATGATCTTGATAATATCGATGTAGGGTCGATCGAGGACGACTTCAGAGGTGGTAGCTTTGAAGGAAATCCATCTGGATGCTGAGGAGGGGACACCTAGTACGGCTATCAGGGAGATTAGCTTGATGAAAGGTGAGTGGATTAATTCAATGCTGTCAAGATGGATGTCTCTGCTGTAGGAGGGGGCTAGGGAAGGGGATCTACTGTGTGATGTCACAAGCTCTCTCTCATTTATGTCCTAGATCGAATAACGTGCGAGGACGGAGGATGGGAAGAATTCTAAACGACATTAAATGACAGAACTTTTATGCTGATATATTCCCCTTCACCTCACCACAGAGCTCAAACACGTCAATATCGTTCGTCTACACGATGTCATCCATACCGAATCAAAATTAGTATTGATCTTCGAAGTGAGTACACGCTTCCACGAAGAGTGTCTCTGTATTTTAGCTGACTGTGGATGATATCATCGATGATAGTACTGCGAACAAGATTTGAAGAAATATATGGATACTCATGGTGATAGGGGTGCACTAGATCTCAACACCGTTAAGAATTTCACTCATCAGTTGTTGAATGTGAGTAAATTTTCTTATGCAAGTCTCTCCTCACTGGTTCAAGAGGACCAGTGGGGTGATCGGCTGGATATATCGCAACCGAAAGAAGAAGAGATCTTCCTGTCCTATTCACGTATACCTGCACTTTACTTACCCCTTATCGGGATCATCATACAGGGTATCGCGTTCTGTCACGATAACAGAGTGTTACATCGGGATCTCAAACCTCAAAACTTGTTGATTAACAGACGAGGAGAATTGAAGATTGGTGATTTCGGTTTGGCTAGAGCTTTTGGTGTGCCAGTGAACACGTTCAGCAATGAGGTAAGTTTTCATACCGCGCTTCAAGTGTTGATCGGTCTCTCAAGTGATGATCACAAAGATCATGGAAATGAGAATGTGATGTTGATGAAGATTATCTTATCTCCACCCATATATAGGTAGTCACACTTTGGTACAGAGCGCCAGACGTGTTATTGGGCTCAAGAACTTATAGTACAAGTATCGACATTTGGTCTGTTGGCTGTATGTGAGTGCACTCTCTTTGCTCGAACAGCTATTTACCAAAACCGTCGTCTCAAAGTTACGTAGCTGATATCCTCGTCTGATCAGTTTCGCAGAGATGATCACTGGCTATCCATTGTTCAGAGGAAGAGATAATGCGGATCAATTGGTTCAGATCATGAAGATCGTCGGTACACCTAGTGATGCTACGATCGCTCAGATCAAACTCAATTCGGTGAGCTGCCAGGGTCTCCACTGCGTGCTATGCCTGCTAATTAGCTAACATACCATTACCACCAGCCCGAGATTCAGATCAAGGCTCCATTAGCTAAACATCCTAAACAACCTTTCCATGCTATCGTACCTCGTGCACCTAGAGATGGTGAGTCTACGTCTTGACACAACAAATCATATCTGTCACTCAGCTGATGTATGACGAGTACCCTTCCAGCCCTTAACCTTCTCGAACACCTCCTTCAATTCGAGCCATCACGTCGATATGATGCTCATCAAGCAATGGCTCATCCATACTTCACTGCTGGACCCATTGCTCCGCCAACTCTACCAGCAACTGTCCAATCATCAGCGGCGTCATTGGCACTCCCACCAAGAGTAGCTGCTCGAGCATCTCAGGCATCCGCAGCTGTTCAAGCTCAACAACAGGCTCAAGCACAAGCTCAGGCTGCTCAACAGCAGAACGCTCAGATCATGGCTGCTCAACAACAGCAGCAACAGCAACAACAACAGCAGACTCAGTATAATGCTATGTTGGCTGAACAAGCTGCTCGACAGGGATATTACGGTGAGTGTCATCAGGTACGGATATTGTCATACTTTGTCGTGACTGATAAACTGGTTATAATCCCTCTACAGACCAAGCTACAGCTGCTCAAATGCAAGCCCAAGCTCAAGCCGCTCATGCTCAACAGATGCAGATCGCTCATGCCCAAGCTCAAGCACAAGCGCAAGCACAGGCTCAGGCTCAGGCGCAAGCTCAAGCTCAGCAAGGTAGAGGGATGGATCCTAATGTAAGTTTACCGTTCGTCTGCTTTAGTGCGTCTCGTTTCAACACACTGACGCTTTGTACTCGTTCTTTTGGTTTAGGGATACTACATGAATCCTGAAGGACGATACTAAATTACCAAGTCTAGTGAAAATGCGAGAGGTACATGTACATGTACAGGTGGGATCATCCTGATTTCCAGAATGACACTGTTCATTTCAGGCGTTAAGGCGATGACGATGTTGAGGGACGCACATTTGAGAAGCAATTTCATTTCATCTTATTTTTCTTTTCATATATTTATAATATCTTATCGATCAACCCATTCTCATTCCAAATCCGTGACAAAATGTTTTGGCTCACACTGTGAAAAGAGGTAAATTACGTAGTGTAAATATCTATATCATCTTTTCTGCTTGTGATGACAATTCTGTAGAAATTGGAATCCTTAATAGCTACAACACCGCGTCGATGCTTCTACAGTTGCTGATATCCCGCTATTGCATATCATGTTACATGCCTTCTAGCTCATTGAGTCACAATTGAAATAATATGATGGGAGAGATTGAAGAGCTATGTACGAACTGAAATCAAGGAACATGCGATACGCGTCATCTATCAAAAGATGATGAGAGGAGCTATCATTCGTTCTATTGTCAGGAATCAGAAAAGTTAAGGGAGTAGGAGAAAGCGATAATATCGAATATGTGAACAATATGGAGATGGAAAATAAGTTGTAATTGGTCTATAAAGCTGTTCCCCTTTCGAAATTGGCTCGAATCCTAGGAGAACAGAACTGATTCAGCAAGTATCCTTATCTCTTCTAGAATAGAGCAGTGGGATTCCAAGATGAAAATTGACGAGTGTGAAGTAAAAGACCCACTCTTTCGTGTATTTATCAAAGTACCTAGCGACCTTCTTGTTGAACACCTTGTTCCTCTCGTTGATATATGTGACTTCATCATCTTCGTCATCTTTCTTGTTCTTCCTTTTACCGTATTTACCGATACTACGTACAACCAACAATTAGTATTTGATACTATACCAATGTCCAATTCTGGTAAAGCATGGTAAAACAACACATACTCTTTGTTGATCTTCTCTGCGACTCTATCAAGGGCATCTTCCGAAGGCTTGTGATCACCGTATGCCAAAGTATCTGAGCCTCTATATAAATCTTCAGCGGCAGTCAGAGCGCCTGACCTAGATGATCCTGCTACAGCGTTGGAAGATCCACCAGCAGAAACCAATGTTCCAGGAGCCAATCCCAGAGCGGCCTCCTTCTGCCTTTCGTAAGATGCCAAGTCGGCTTTGGTAGATCGGATGTTGCGGTTGTATCGCTTATGAGCGTCGTCTTCGGCATCTGCACAACAGTGTTTGGGAATCAGCATTGGCACGATTAGAGAAATGAACAGGTAAGTGGGCAAATGAAAATTCCTTCCATCCACTATCGCTGCTCGAGCAGTTCTGGTTGACAGCGACGCCTGACACTATACTCTGTATCTGTCCACTGGGCCATCCACTTGGTGAGATGAGAACCAAACTCACTATGGAAATGAGTATCCTGCTTGACTTTCTGTTCCTCCAACTTCTTTTCCCACCTCTCATTATCTTCTATACTATATTCCCAATTCTTCTTTCTCTCTAAATCTTCGCCGTTCTCCTCTGCTTCAGCTTTCAACCTTAATGTCTGAGCGAGCTTCTTCTGTTTCTCCAATCGAGCTAGTTCTTTGGCGGTCACTTTGGATTTCTGATGGTCTGCTATCAGATCTTTACGGTTTTGTTGTGTGGATTGATTCTATTTTATCGTTTAAGAAGCGAATCAGCAAATGTCCTCAGGAAGTAGTGTACCCCTGACTAGATATGGTGAGGACAACGACGGTAGGCTGTAATAATATGTGGGACTCCCATCCTGACGATATGTTATAGGTAAGGACGAAGATAAGTAGGAACGCAAACATACCATCCTCATTCTCAATTCCTTCATTTTCGCCATCCTCTCTACCATCGTCAATTTCTTATTATTCTCCACTTCCACTTCCCCTTGCTCTTCTACTACATCTGCTCCTTCCTCATCCTGACCATCAACCTCCGCTTCCGTCTCTGTACTGTTCCCTTCCTCTGCGCTCTCAGCTACATCCGTCTCGACTTCTGTCTCTGTTTCAGGTAAGGACACTTCCGAAGGTGCTTTACTGGATTTCGAGCGTGTCGCCCTGGTTCGGCCGGCCGATGGAGCTGGTGAGGGTGAGGGTGCAGCGGACTTCACTTCTCGAGCTTTGCGTGGAGGCATACTGATAGTTGTTCTTCTAATGATTGATGATGGTTAGAAAGAGGATTGAATGTGCTTTTGAATCATGTTCAGTGTTGGAAATGGTGAAACGACCTTGAGTTGCATATGTGTTGTGTAGGTGGCGACTTACTTACGTAAAGACAGTAACGTGTGGCACTTTCCTCAAATCACGTACCGTATAAAGAATGATCATTGAATCTTTGTTACTCGATCAGCTCAACACATGCTTGCGTATCAATGGTCCTCTAGTAGAATACTTCATGCTCGAATACGTGCATGTGCATGTGCTAAAGATAGCACAAAAACCGATATAGGGATCAGCGTGGAGATACTGCTGTAAATGACTGGGCTGTGACTTGTACAGCAGTCCCGATTACTTTCCTTTCTCCATCAATTTCATCTTATCTCGGGGATCAGGGAAGATGATCAACGGAGCACGATGGGATGAGTGGTCTCCTTTGAGCCTGCATGAGCCAGGAGGTAGGTCACTAGGTCGTATCGTGATTTCAGTGCGATATAAATTGCTGATTTATCTTGTGACACTGACTCAAGAGACTATCCAGTGCAATAGACAACAGCAATTGATCTAGCAAATAACATCTCGTTTTCCTCTGTACAAACGAGTAACTACTTATCTAAGATGCTCTCAACTCAACCTTCGACCGTTTTGGGTATGTTAGCCACATCCATTTTGGCCGTATCAGCCATGAAAGTACAGCAATTATCCGATACCAAGATCACCTTCTCCGACGGTACAGGCAGAACCCTCTCGGGTGGTAGTGGGGATATAATCAAAGCTCCAACATCTACTTTCAACAGTTGTACCAAAGAAGGTATCGATTATCAAGATCCTGCTAAATTCGATTATGTCATCTTTGGAGACGATGGTGATTCGGTCAAATTGAAATTATCCGTATGTCACACTACTTAATCGATGCATGAACGATGGTGATATCGGATGTATATCTCTTGCTAACTTGGCGTTGTAATGTCATTTGCAGTGTCAAGCTAAATGTAAAGCCCTTTCTGACGATCAAGCTGAATACACATTCATCAAGGACGAACCTTTCTTAAAAGGCACTCATCCAGAGATAGGTAGAGTGTGGTGTGATAAGGTTTTGGAAAGAGATGAGAGTATTTGGAAGAAAGAGGAGGATGTCCGTTTACCTGACTCTGTGAGTGGCTCTGTATTGAGGTACAATACACATTCGATGTTGCTGATCGCTGTACGCACTGTAGGACAAACTCTAAGAATTCAGATACAATCATGTTTCATGCTGTATTGCAGTTTGATAGGACCCCTTGGACGTGTATTTTGTGTACAACTATACGTATTATGTTCGTGTTATGTATGCAACCAAGTGGATCCAGCCAGTGCATAAGAGTTGTCCGATACTTAGCATACTTGGAGTATATGATCATACATCGCTTCTCACACCCCACACAAGCAAAGTTCCTTAATCTCTGATAACGCCTAAGGTCGCAACTTAGCTTGCAGCTCCTCCGTGACAATCTTCTTGTAGCTCTCTACGTCTCCCAGGAATTTAGTCACTTTACCATCAGCGCATACCCAGAGCTGTCAGAAGTATCATCGATAAATCAGTATCAGACTTCTCAGAAGAAGAAGAAGCAGATCATGACTTACCTGATTGGAAGTACTAGTGATGAATCTCTCATCGTGCGAAATTGAAATGACACCTCCCTTGAACACTTTGATAGCTTCGATGAGCGCATCAATACCTTCAATATCCAAGTGATTGGAAGGCTGAAAACATCATCACCAACATATCAGCCATCTCAAATCCTCTCATTACACACGAGAATCAACATGATCTTGAACTCACCTCATCCAATAACAAGATATGTGGTTTTTGCATACTCAAAACAGCAAATGCTACTCTCGCTTTCTGACCTCCAGATAATGTGTCAATCTTTTGTAAACCTGTTAAACCAGTTATACCGAATGAACCTAAATGAGATCTATATTCCTGTTCAATTTTACCTGGGAATTTCGATTGGAGGAAAGCCACTGGGGAGACATTCATATCTAATTGATTGACGAAATGCTGAGTAAAGTATGATATCCTACATCTGGAATTATGGTTGGCTCTACCGGTTATAGGTTGTAAGTCCCCAGTAAGAAGTTTGATCATGGTTGATTTACCAGCACCGTTAGGTCCGATGACTGCTATTCGACTATCCATCTGTACATCGATATTTACATTCTTCAAGATGATCTTCTCAGGTGTGTAACCGAAGGTAGCCTCGTCAAGCTGTAGAAGAGGAGGAGAGATCTTCTCAGGATCAGGGAATTTGAACGATTCGGAATCGTCTTGTTCAGGTGGTTCAAGTTCTGGCAATTTCTCGAGAATCTTGATCTTTGACTGAGCTTGTGCGGCTACGAAAACGCAAAGCATTCAGCTGACTTGATCTCACAAAGGGTGAGAAGAGGATCTAGATGATGGACTCACCTCTGTTAGCATTGTATCTCCATCTGTCGATGTAAGCTTGAAGATGTTGTCGGTACGCCAATTGAGTTTCATACTCCTTCTTTTGGTTCTTGGCTCTATCGATCTTGGTAGCATAGAACTGAGAGAAGTTACCCTTGTAGTAGTCGAGTCGTTGCGAATGCTGATGGATGATATCGGTAGCAACGTGATCAAGGAATGCTCTGTCGTGCGAGCTGAGGTAGGGGAACATTCAGCATCGGGCTCAAACCTATCCATTTTATCACTCACACAACCAGCAGAGTAGATTGCCAAGTTTGCAAATATTCTTCAAGCCAAGCAATGGCATTCAGATCCAACATGTTAGAAGGTTCATCCAACATAAGGAGCTGTTCGGGACATCTAAGTCAGCTTAACTTGGGAACATAGGTGAGGTCACTCACATCAGGTTTGACGAACAATGCTCTAGCAAGAGCCAGCCTCATCCTCCATCCACCAGAGAACGAACTGGTAGCCTTCTTTTGATCTTCTTCCGAGAACCCTAAACCAGCTAACAGCAAACCAGCTCGAGCAGGTCCCGTCTCAGCTTCCATATCTACCAAAGTCTTCTGTACTTCTCCTATCCTAGTTAAGATATCTTCCTTCTCCCTTTCAATTTGTTCTTTTTCTTCTTCTGCTGGGGTTACTTTCTCGAGTTGATTCAATTTCTCATTCAATTCTTTCTCCTCTGTGATGTACTTGTGTCGCCATACATCTGCTTGGAGTACCGATTCCAATGCGGTAGTGTTATCACCACTGATTTCTTGTTCGACATACCTAAGTAGGATTCAGGTTTAGCTGGTACGTTGATGCATAACGTGTTGTATCTAGCTGAACTTACAGGACTGAAATATGTGTAGGGATAGGTACTTCTCTCAAAGCCAAGTGACGAAGTAAAGTAGATTTACCAATACCATTTCGACCGATAAGACTGTAAATAATTCCAGTCAGTACTGTCTCCTGACTCACACATCGACTTGAAATGCCAAATCCAACTCACCCGTATCGTCTTCCATGAGCCATAGTAAGAGTAGCCCCAGCCCTACCAACGAAGTAATCATCCATCAGCTTTGTTGAATCCCCGCCATACTATACAAAAAAGAAGTATACAAAAAATAAGCAGAAGTAGTAAAGAAATAGCACTCACAAAATCCTATTGGATGCGAAAGACACATCAATGTTATTAAGATGTATATCTTTACTCTTCCCTTTAGCTGCTCCACTCAAATCCAGAGGGTTCACTTTCATGTACATCTCCTCATAAGATTGTTTGTTCTTATTGAGCTGTTCGATCAATTTCGAACCTTGGTATAAATCTCTCTTTGATCTCTTCTCAATCTTCGCTTTCAACTTGGCTTCTGCCTTTGCTAACTTGTTGAGATCGACACGGGACGCTTGACCTTTAGTATTGGATTCGAGGTCGACTTTACCGGACATGGCGATGGTAGCTGACATGGCTTGGGAACGCATGTGAACGGATTTATCAAGTTTGGTAGCTACGTTGGATTTTCGGATTCGCTTGGATGATTGGGATTCGAGATAGGCAAGGAGTCGAGCCATGCTATGTCAAAGAAGACGAACATCAATATCGAGCATACAACATACCATTTGTTAGATACGATTCAACATGAACGGAATGATACCGTTTGGAAGATGATCCGTGACATTATCGTAGATATACCATAAAAGCGTAGGTCGAGATAGAATAGAAATCTCAACTCACAAATCATCCAGAACCTTTGCATCCTTCGACCCTTCTCCAATATTATCCAACATCCCTCTAGTCATACCGACGATGTCCTCAACCTCTTCATCTTCGTCGTCTACCAGCCCAGCAATATACGAAACGACCACTTCGTCCGTTTTAGGGAAAGTTTTTCGCTACAAATCAGATAATGTGGAAGATCATCATCAATATTGTCTTGTCGTTTGTAGGTTTTGGGTTGACTCTACTCACGATGTCTGAAGCTACTTTGGCCATCTTGTGAGAACTGCCGCCTTTGATACAGGTATGATTGTATCACTAGAGATGGACGATAAAAAACGGATCAGAAATGCAATCACTGGCATGGTATATTCAGTTTTCAGTCTCGCTGACAATTCATTCACTCGTCAAATCTCGGATCCGGCGACAGCCGAGATCATCAGGCTCATGCACCGAGATCAATCACATCTTACCAAGTGTATTTCATCATTTCAATAAATATATAAAAAGAAAGCTACAATTTGTATGGAGATACTGCTCAGAACCAACAATATATACGTCGGATGAGGATACCTCACGAGACCCATTCCACCATTCTACAAGGTCGAGCAATTATGTACATCGTATTGATGGAATGTTCTAAGGCTGCTGCACCTTTACGCGATGAACAAGAGGTTGGTATCCATAGCTAGGTATCGCATCAAATAATCATCATCAGCTAGGGAACCTGTATTACATGAGTCTCCAATGTGATACTCACGGTGAGAAGCAGAAAGTTGTGGTTTCTGACTATATCTTCCTTTCAACTCATCTCTGATGGTGTTCAACAATTGAACATAACTTTGTTGAGGGTATTTGGTCAGCGAAGCGATGAACGCCTAAATTCATCCATTTGTCAGCTGAACATCGCCAATATACATGAGAATCCAGCTTATATGGCGAATTGATACTCACATATGACATCGCCCCAGTCGCTTTACCAGCTTCTTGGGTGTCGGCGGACTACAGAATGACACATTAGCTGAGATGCTATCGACAGAAAGGAGAGGAGGCAGCTCACAGTTTGTGAGTCCTTACAACCGGACCACATGATGACATCAGCAGGACTAGTCTTGGTTTCTTGCGTCTTCTTTCTAGCTCCCGAGTTTTGGTTGACGATATTTTTACCGATGCTGAAGGGTGATTTGAACCCAAATCAGTATCCCAACAAGAGATTATGCAATATGAATTGATGAAACTCACCCCATGAGACCTTTGAGCATACCTCCAGTGTCACCCCTATAGAGCGCAATGAAACGGTCAGCAAAATGAAGGCAGAGGTGGAGACCCTCTACTCACTTGAGATAGCTCATCCCTGCACCTAGTAATCCTTGTCCGGCTTCAGCAAGAAGGTTGGGTTCTTTGATGGTACCTTCGGTAGAATAGATGTATGGTAGATCAAGACATGAACCGGAGTGACAGCTGTGGGTTGTCAATATCATCAGCTCATACGTCCTTGATCAGATGGGACGAGGCAACTGACGAGTCGAAGATGGCAGTCAATCGACAACCTGCAGGAAGAGGTCTAACCAAAAGGTGATGTCTGAGATTGATAAAAAGCGAGAATCATCAGTTTGCGAGATCAATCGTATCAATGGTATCGATAATCTTGTACATACACTGCGACGTGAAGGATTGGAGCGGTGTTGATTAGCAAAACTTCCTGCTGGTTGCCTGATCGTTGTAATCTACTCACGTTCATCATCAACGATATGTCCCGCCTCTTTATGATCCAAAGGATAAATGACCTCATCATATCCGTCATCTTCATCACCATCCAAATCTTTGGTCTGACCACCATGACCGGAGCTGCATAGACAAAAACACTCAGTCAATGATGCGAGCACAAAGGAACTTGTGTCACTTACTAGTGGAAGAACAAGGCATCATTCGGTTGAGCACCTTGAACCAGCCATTGACAAGCCTGGATAATGTTATTTCTGGTGGGAATTTGTCTTGAGTTTCTAGCGTCATCCGTTAACATGACGATATCTTCTGCTTTGTAATTGTATCGCTCTGCGAATTCAAACAGTATCAGAATTGTCAATGTGATATCGGAAGTACGGCACGACCATTTGGACTTGCACGAATTGAGACTCACCAATCAAGAATTTCTGTACATTATGAGCATCGTTGATACATCCTGCTAAAGCTTGAGAAGTGCCAATGTAGTTGATACCGATCTGTTTTGTTATAAGCCCGGTATAAGCTTCTTCAGATTGTCAAAAATCAGAGATGGAGGGAAGGCTTACACATAATGCTTTTCTCCTACCAGTACCTGTAAGACGAAGGATTTGGAAACGAACATCAGCGTAAGCTCATGCGACAGCGAAAAGGCAATCAACAGGGAAAGATCAGATATATATATATTTCACTCACATTGTGAATATTGGAAGTAAGGCTGAGCGTTCTGGCCATTCTGACCATGAAGTTGAGGACCATAATGCTGAGTCTGGGTTGGGGGTCGCACTGGCACATTCAGGGGTCAAAATGTCAGCTTCTCTCGGTCTTCTTCCCTTGCCAATGACAAGCAGTTTGCTTGATGAATTCCACTAAAGAGGGCGATAGAAGATCACCGAAAAGTAGAGATAACAGAAATCACATCGACATGAATCCAACTCACCTGGTGCCCTGTTCCCATTATTCCCGTAAGGATTGTTATATGTCCCACCTTGAGGTGGTCCAGAAGGAGGCATATAACCAGCACCGGTCTGATGATAATTATGTTCGGGGGGTGCACCAGTAGGTGGGATCCAACCTCCTTGTCCACCAGAGTAATGTTGTTGAGGTGGGGGAGGTCTGTTATAATTGTTGTAACCTTGTTGAGGAGGTGCATACCTAAGCGATCAAGCAAAACCAAGTCAGTATCGATTCGCAAGTATATCTTTAACGAAGGCTGAAGGTCGAGGGGGTTGTAAGCGGTAGATCGCACTCACCCCATTTGAGGAGGGGGAGGAGGTCCACCCCATCCACCACCAGGTGGTCCACCGTATCCTCCTCCTTGAGGGGGAGGCGGGGCGTATCCATATCCTCCTTGTTGAGGTGGAGGAGGAGCGTATCCATAGCCACCACCTCCATTACCTTGTTGATGATGACCACCACCGGGATATTGGTTCCAAGACATTGTGGGTGTGTTTGATGTACAGCAGTGAGTTAAAGGAATTACAGTATTATACGAATTTATGTATATGTATATGATAGTGATAGTGATATGATCGTATGTACCAGTATCTTATGTTGTTGTCCAATTGACCAAGCGGTGGCAATGATCACTTGTAAAGCTGTGGGAGAAAGAGAGATGAAAGGAGAGGGACGTTTGAATGAATGATTAGATCATCACAGCCGGCTTAGCTTACCGCGGACTGATCTCATTATTCGGACATATGACTCATGCTGCTCTTGGCGAAGCAAACTCACAATCGTACAGTTAAGAGTACATACAACGGACCACCGATGCCATCGCATGCATGGGTAGTTGAAACTAACATAGACAGACCGTACATGTATATTGACAATGCATGCAAATGAAAGATTGCTTTTTCTTTTGTATCTACCTTCTACCTCCTACCTTACCTAACAAATGCCTGATGATTTTCAGATCCAGATGCCCAAACCGACAACAACGATCCATTCTCTACGACACCCCATCGCAACCGTCCTACAATCTCCGATCGCACACACGTTCAATTTACTTCTTCTTAGGTGGGTGGAGAGGTGCACCGATGGTAGCCTTCGCACCTCGAAGTTTGATATTCAACTTCCTCTCGAGCTTAGCAAGCAGTTGTTGGTCGGGTATCGCTCGGCCAGCTTCCAAGTCTGTGATCTGTTATCGAGGTAGAGAAGTCAGTGTTAGTACGGGAACGCATGACATGACAGCAAAGGACGTAAGAAGATGGGAGATTGAATGAAACCCAGATGAAGGGTATATGTATATGAAAGGAGCAAGTAACTCCTCAACAGGAGTGTAGGGGATGTTAAACTCACAGCTGAAGGTTGGGCGTTAACAGCAGTAGCCAATTCTTTCTGAGTCATGGATTTTCCATCTTTGTTCTTGATTGCCATTCTAGCTGTTGCCACTGCTTTGCCGACACTGCAATGGGTGATGTAACAGCATCAGCACTGATTCTAGTGTCCAAATACTGCAAGACGAAAGATAACGAGAGAGGAAGAAACATGTGATATATCAGGAGATGATGAAAGAAGGCAATATCAACTCACTCAACTCCAACTTTTTCAGGTGGTTTAGGTGCATCATCCCTATCGAGCTTGGCAATACGTTGGTGATCGGCAGCTACGTGCGCATGAAGAATGTTCAGCGTACCATACAATACGGAGCAGAGATGATGAAGACAAGGTATAGAAGGAAGGACCGTAGTTTGCATGGTATGGACAAGCAGCAATAGAAGTGCAAAACTCACGCCCGTGGTTCTGTCCAGCACCTTTCGATTCTGAAGAAACTACCAAACCCGATCGTTGAGCGGCTAAGCATATACAGATATGGGCGTTAATTTCTTACATCAACAGAATGTGGTACAATACATTCGGACATGCAACTCACAGTTCAATGCAGAACCCTTAGCGACAGTAGGTCGTTGTTGTTTGAATCCGATGATTTGAGGTTTGTCGTCCCAGCCAGACTATATATGCGGAAGATTGTAGTATCAAGTAGATGGTATACGTAGAATACAAAGACGGGTTAAAGATGAAGTGACATACATCCAGAATTAGCACTTGAAGCTGAGTTTACCAGAAAGGACGGGGAGAATTAGACCTACCATATTGATTGATTCTTGATTTGTTAAATGCAGGTGATAAATGCGAGCGACAGGTGTTGTTCTTTGAGCTATATGACAAGGTATTATTATCCAGTTTTTATGACCCTATGCAGATCGATGAGGAGATGGAGAAGAATGGAAGTGGAAATGATGGAATGACTGTCACTGACTCGTGTGCAGAGAGAACAGACTGGTGGCGATGGTGGTTTCTAGTGACTTTTCTATGACGAACCCAATCTCAGGGGCACGTGGTTGTGGCACCTAGCTCGGATCCGTCGATCTACTGTAACACAACAGCATAGTCTGGAGCGAGTTGCCAGCAAAGTAACGACTCTATGGTGTTCTCTTTATGCACGTTTGATGTGCAAGAAGATGCTTGGAGTGCTTTGCTGCTATATGAAGGAGGGTACGGGGCGGTAAGATATTCGTCAACGCCCGTCTACCGTACACCGAGAGGACAACATGACAGTAAGTGGCTATGTACAGGATCAACGTGAGCAAGCTCACTTGACCCTCTTTCTACTCTAGGCTGGCCCCTTGCAATTGACGCTCTCCAATAGAAGTATACTTTGGAAATGAGATCATAAATTCATTTCCACCATTAACTATCATAAGGTACTTATCGACTTTCCATCAAATACTACGTGACCTGTCTGCTCTAGTACTCATCAAAGTATACTACCTCATCATCTACAAAATGATCATTCTCTCCTGCATACTCAAGTTCAATATGATCACCTTCGTAGTCTAATTCTCGAGCGTTATCAGCGTAAACCCTCAATCCTCTGATCTTCCAGTAGGCCTCTCGGAAGGCGGCTGGATCGTTGTCGACATATGTCGCGCATGTTCCAGGACATCCTTGTTGGTTATAGACGGCTCCACTCCAGTCACCGCACAAGCTAATATTCAGCTTTTAGACAGTCTCAGCTAGCATCTTATCACTCCAAGGACAAAAGGACTCACGATGATCCTGTGCTTACCAAAGTGTTGTCTCATGTTGCAATGAGTCGAAGGGAAATTGGCGAATGGTTTGCCCCATTTAGAGGGATCGACACTGGCTGGGCCAGTCTTGACGTCTGAAGGTACTTGACCGTCTCGTGGCCAGAACCACATCTTGATACCGGAGATAGATCGTTGCATGGCGTACCTAAGCCATACACAAGTAAGCATACTGAGAAATGAGACAAGGTGAAGGTTCAACTCACCAACCACCCTGATCCTTGTTGAAAGCAGGACCGAAGGAATCAGATCGTTTGTCCTTGACACCACATCCTTGATTGTCGTTGCCATGGACAGCACAGTCTGTTTTGAGGAGTTGACCAGTAGCATCCATGTTTTGTGGCATGGTACAGCCAGGAGTGGCGTGAAGAGTACCTTGATTGGTACCTTTACCGTTCACACCTTCGATGATGTCGATTTCGCCACCTTCAGGCCAGTGACCGGTGGTAGAAGTCCAGAAGGCTGAGACGGGGAAGATAGAATCAGCACTCCCGGTCCATGACAGTGAGAGCAATTACTTACCCGGCCATGTACCACAGCCAGTTGGCATATGGAGTACGTCCAAGATGTAGATACCCTATAGTGTTCTTATATAAATGACTGTTCTCGAGGTGAGCTGGACGGATACTTACGTTATCAAACGTATCTTTGGATTCAATTCGAACAGAATCTCTTCCACGCCCTCCGGGTGCTACTCGACGGTGCGCATCGGTTTTCATGACAAAGGTGTTATGGTCGGACACTTTTGCATAGCTCTGTCAGCGGCAACACAAGAAGTAATAGTTAGGTGGAGTTAGGCTACAAAGTGATAGCTTGGATAAACTTCGCTTACCGTAAGAAAGGTTTCTTTGTTTGGCTTCGTTTTCGGAGACATAGCTGAAGGTGAGGTTAGCTCTTGACAAGCAGCAGGAAGACCATCATGTTTGGAAAAAGGTAATAGGTTGGTGTGAAAATCGAGATATGGAGTACGATCTCATTTCACGTACTTGACTCGGCCGTGAGTTGGGTCATCGAAAGTCTTCCAGTCGAACCCATCGAAGAAGTCTTTACCATAGTAGTGTTTCTGCAAGAGAGACAGACGTCAGCAACAATGAAGAGGCATGTTGGGCATGGTAAGAGACTAAGAAAGAATTCAGGTGGGAGTGGCGAGAGAGTTGAGCTGACGTGAGATGTATGGCAAGAGTCGAACGTAGAGAGGTGCAGAGGAATTAAGGTAAGATCATGTAATTGGGTTTAGGTCAAACTTACGGCGAGACGATATCGCGCAAAGGCAGCATCGACATTCATGTCAACCTCTGGCGATTGAGACTGGTCATTGATATTGAGGGTGAAAGAGAAAGGTAGGAGAGCTACGATATTACGAAGGATGGGTGACATCTTGATTATCCAAAATCCGAATTGGTGTAATCAATTTGTCAAGTATGTATGATAAGGTTTGTATATAAGGGTAAGGAAAGAGAAATAAGAAAAGAACTTGGGAGAAAGAGAAGAGAGAGGAAGAAAAGATGAAAGAGGATACGATCAGGAAGGTTTATATAGCTTTCATTGTTTTGGGGTACAGTCAGGCTAGATAGCTGAGGTGCGAGTCAACGCATTGACCGCTTCTAGTGAGGATTGGAATAGTACGTATACCTCATCTCCATCTTCTCTCAGGTTTTTGTCCGCTGATGCATCTCCTGGTCCCAGAGAGTTCAAGAGACCGAAAGATCCAAGAGACGGCTCCGGGGTCAGCGCTACTCGCCACCCGGTCTCTTGTTGAGCTGAAGAGATACATCTTTGTGAGTACGATGGATTCGTTTGATTCTTCAACCCCTCATCGTCGAGTACAACCTGTTCTTGAAAAGGAGGAATCAGCTGTCAACTTCGACGTCATACGGTCCTTTGAGGGTACCAAGGCGAAAGCAGAGAGGAAAGCCTTATCACAGAGTATCCCTTTGTGTATCGAAGAGATCAGTCATTCGGCTATCATCGTTTGGTTAATTTGGATGGGACATCTGTTCAACACTTTATTCAGATCTGGTTCTGATAGTGCATAGCTATTTTCATGCGATGATATATATGTATGAATACAAACAGGTCTAATACATCTCCTTCAGCATGTCATCCGTCCCGTTTCCATAGCCTACTCACACGAGCTCACTGATCCTCTTCACTTTCAATATCCATCTCCATCTCTTCCTCTTCTCCTTCTGCGTCTTGTTCTCCTCCCGCTTCTTCAGCATCATCTTCATCTTCATCCGTATCGATATAATCTCTAGATTTCTTGGTCTTTCCACCCGATTTACTCGTACTTGTCTTTGCTCTTTTCCTCTCTCTTTCCTTAGCTTCTATCCTTCTTTCAGCCTGTTCCATCTCATCTAGATCGTCATCATCTTCATCCACATCATCTTCATCCTCTTCATCACTATACCTCTTACTACTCTTTCGTTTCTTACTCTTCTTGTTCTTCCTTGATGATGTGCCATATTCATCCTCATCCGAATCAGCCACTACGAAGCCATCATCTTCATCATAATCTCCACCTGCCCCACCACCTATTGATCTATCTCTTACTCTTCTCGGTTCATTATCATCTTCTGAACCTTCATCAGATTCATCGGAGTAGTATGATTTTCTTGATCTCCTCTTAGTCCCTCCTAGGGAATTAGACGAAGTGGTCCTACCCAATCCTGAACCTGCACCTCTACCTCCTCTTCTTTTACCTGACGAAGCCGCTCTGTCTTTATCAGTCTTGATGAATTCTCTATTCGGTGCGGATTTCAGTAATAATTGCTGTAATGACTCTTCATCCTTGGCGGTCTCTTCTAACATCTTCATTCGTGAATGTTTGACATGCTGTTGTCCAACGTGTTTGACCAATTCCAGATGAGTCTTCGAATCCATAGATGTAGGTAATAGCGATAGTTGACCGGCAATGGATCTTTCAGTGACTAAGACTGTTTCTTCCCTTGCTATAACAGCTAAGAACGTTGTAGACGATACGGTGTTGACTACTTTCTCTTCTAAGCCTTTCGCCGGGGTTGGTTTTGGATCCTGAGGTCTAGCAAGAGTTGCTCCGTGAGATGGGGCGACGTCAAATAGGTCCGAACCCAATTGCAAAGAGACGGATCCATCGGACCAACGTAACATTCTGGCATTACTTTGGCGAGTCTGAATAGATAGATGAGTCAGCTAAAGTCGGAAATGATTAACTAGACAAAGAAGCTTACTGGCTTGCCATCACCTCCTGTAACCCATTTCCATCTGATAGTGTTCCTCACGCCGATCATCTTGCTTTTCGCTGCCACAGGGTTTGTTTTGCCATCTATCGGCTCTTCGTTCAATGTTTCTCTGTATAAATCAGGTTCGTATGGTTTAGATTCGATGTTCACATAAGCTGGTAGCTTCATGTGCCATACCTACAGTGTCAAGCAAATATATTGTTGATTAGCTATGTGTTTGATAGGTAATGAGGTGAAGAGCTAATGGTTTGGGTTGAACCTACTTTATCATCCGTAGCTTTCATCTTATTCCACTGTGGAATAGGTAACGTAGCCCATTTCTCTTCGTTCTTCACCTCCTCCGCTAGGTCTTCTTCCTCATACTCCAATGGATTGGCTGATCCTGATCTGGACCTTGATTGACGTGGTGAGGCGGGTGTACCAGTCGATGTTCTACCTCTTGTCACTCTATCTTCTTCCTCGTCATCATCTCCGAACTATCACAATCAATTGGACTTTGTAAGCTACAGAATGACAAGAGTCGAAGACAGACATAGCTCACCAAATCACCACCTTCATCTCCACTTTCAGTCTTCACAGGTGACTGAGCCTGAGCAGCAGGAGGTGCGGGAGATCTCGAGCCTGAAGCCACAGGTGAAGATTGACGCGAAACACCTGCTTCTTTATCGGAATCTCCGAATAGGTCATCTCCTCTTTCTTCGTCTGACATGGTGTATGGTCGAAGATCTGCCGGACAAGGTGGTGTTTTTGTTTCAAGATATAGCTGCTAGCACAGTTGTAAATAGCGAGTGAGCGTTGACTAAATAATGATGCTAGATGAACATGGACCCGCTTCCATACTGACTACTTCCTGTAATTAGGTTGAAATGTCTAACTGCCACACTCATCGGATTTTCGGAATTAATCCCTTCTCCTACCCTATTGCTCCGTTCTTTCACTCAGGACTGTCCCTCACCATACACTAGCACTCGTTGACACCAATTATACACCAATATCATCCTATACATCTCACCTGTCTACAACCCTATAACTCCCCACTCATCTTCATCATCAAAAATGGCCTCTCGTCTCGCCCTCAAGAGCCTCCGAACAGCGGGTAAGCAATCGCTCATGTCGTCAAGGAATGGTGCAAGGAAGAATGTTGGAGATGCTGATGTCGGATGTGTTCGGCCGTTATCCTTATTTGTAGCTCTCGCCAGACCTGTTCCCAGAGTTGCTGCTCAAAGGTAAATCCACCGACTCTATCTATATACAAGGAGAAGATGATGGAGCTGACATTTATCGGTGGTGGAATAGCGTTCGATTCCTTGCTACTCGTTAGTATCCAGATCTACCTTAGATGTGAAGAAAGAATGTTATGACTGATCAGATACGAAATTGTAGAACCCACTCCCGATGAAAAGGCTGAACAGATCATCAACTCGGTACCATCTTCTTCCCTCTTCACCAAGACCGGTGGTATCCTCTTAGGTACTGGATTGACTGCTGCCGCCGTCTCTTCTGAACTCTACGTGAGTGGATAGGTTCAATATGTTACAGAATCAAAGGAAAATGGAGAACCTAGCAAGACGGATAAAGTGAAATCGAAAGGCCGTTGGAATTGATTGTGTCCAGAGATGCGCAAGGTGGATCAAGAAGAGGAAAGCGTGTTCATTGAGCTCGATGGAGGGACGGGACATATATTGTCTCTTGGGATGAATTGGGATGAATCGCTAACTTTTCGACCTTCGTATAGGTTGCCAACGAAGAGACCGTCCTTGCTGTTGGTTTCTTAGTCATCTTCGGTGCTATTGCCAGCTCAATCGGTGCTCCTTACTCTGGATGGGCCAACGGACACATCGAGGTGGGTTATGGTTCTGAAGTCTGCATTGCTGTAGGAAAGACGATAGCTGATGTCAACTGTTCAATTCATCTGCCATCGATAAACAATCAATATCTCCTCTCGTATACCACATCATTCATGCTCAAATCCATATTGATCCACATCAACGAACCTTTCTCCACTATCATTTCGATTGTTTACAACAGCGAATCAAAGGTATCCTTAACTCCGCTCGATCCGAACACACCAAAGCCGTTACCGACCGAATCTCATCTGTATCTCAGCTCCAAGATGTCGTACCTCTCACCGAATCTTTGTACGCCGTCGCCAAGGAGACCAACGTCATCGAACACGAGAACTTCAAGTTGGCTCAAGAGAACGCCGTCAAAGCTGAATTGAAATCCGTCTTAGACTCTTGGGTCAGATACGAACAACAACAACGAGAGGCCGAACAAGCCGCTCTTGTCAAGACTGTTCAGGCTAACGTTGAATCAGAGTTGGCTAAGCCAGCTTTCAAGAAACAATTGTTGGAGGAAGCTTTGTCTCAAATTGAACGTGAGTTATAGCATATTTCGATGGATCATTTCCTCCTTATTTTCTTCGATGCGAAGAAGGAAGAGCAAACTGATATTTGGGTTCTCGTTGCTTTTGCAGAACTCTCCAAGGCCAAGGCTATCTAAGTGAAGTTGTGGGATGGGGAATTTGAAAGCGGATTGATCTATAGAAGGATGTTGAGGGGTTAGTAAGTGGATGAGATGGGAAGGGAACGGAAAAACAAAGTGCTTGAAGTTTATAGAGGATGGTAGGATAGACTTCAGTACGAATATAAAAGCATCATGCAAGCTTTGGCTAGGACATCTTGATCTGCTGCAACATTCAATTGACCCTCCATCGTGGCATTACGTTGTGTCGTGTCACCTCTTCATGATGCGATACATGAGATTCTTCTCAACTATCTATGCTACAATATCTCTTCATTCCTGATGATTGATAGATATCTACTTCTTTAACTCGGCTACACCTCTTTGAATTTCATCTGCACCAGTTGCAGCTACACCTGCAGGTCTTTGGCCGCCTGCAGAATGACTCTCAGGTCTTGTGGCTGGGTCTCTACCTGCGATTTGTTCTCCGACGTTATCCATGAATGAATTGGCGTTTCCTCGGATAGCTTCTCCAGCGCCTGTGTATGGTGAACATCGAGTCAGTGGGTATATCAGAAAGAGATCAAATGGTATCTGGAGCGATAGGATGGTATCCGAACTAACCATGGAAAACTACGATCATGCAATTTTAGAAGTCAGCTTCACTCGTCGGTCATTCATGAATAGGAAAACTGACCATTCCAACCACCTTTGACTTTATCACCTAAGCCTATCATCACATAGACCCATACCGTCAGCTCTGAGCTCGCTCACCTGCAAGTGAATGAGGATTGACCTACTTTGCCCTGCATTGGCACCTGCACTTCCATCAGCTTGAGTACCAGGAACGACGGGATGTCTGGTATCTGGTGCTGTTCCAGCGGCGTAGGCGTTGGTGTTGGCGTTGTTAGTGGTTGACATATTGTTCGGTTCTTCTGTTTCTTGGGTGGGAAGATGAATAAGAGTAGTAGATCGTCTAAACATATATATGAATGGAGAATGGTATGGTTTGGGACTTCGTTTGCCGCTGAATCATAGTGTAAATTTTGATTGACGTCATAGTGCGTTGTTATGACCTTCGTGTGTTTACATTGGAAGTTTATAGTTGAATGCATGGATGCGGTTCACAAAGGATATGAACACTATGTAAAACATCTCGAGAAGATTGAGCAGGTAGAAGAGCTTACACAGCAAGTGAATGAATGCATGGTCTGACCAGTTGACAATGACAAAAAGGATGCAATCCGTGACGGCCAATAACGCAAACAAGAGAACAGAGAACAGAGAATTTCGCCAATTGTCCACCTCATTTACACTTCCCATCTCTATCCGTTACGATGATACCCATAGAACTCGAACCATCACCTTCTATCCCCTTACACTCCCTCGAAGCACTTCAATCCGATGCACTGCTTCCAATTTGCAAGGCCTGTGGTACCCAATACCCTTCGACTTTCTCGCTCAAAAGGGACTGTGTGATATGTGAAGATCCGAGACAATTCGTCCCTTCCTCAGGCCAAGAATGGACGACGTTAGCTGAGATGGGTGAAGGTGGGAGGAAACATGTCATGTTGAAAGATGAAGAGGATGGTAGGATATCGATGATTACCTGTGAACCTAGTTTTGCGATTAATCAAACTCGTATGTCACTCCTCTATCTTTCATAATTATGGTTGAACACGGATTTGTTGCCTATACTACTCGTATCGTTTGCCTAGTGGATGAGACAGGCATGCCATGCACTTGAGGCTGACTCTATAACTGGTCCGTGACAGCAACACTGATCGAAACAGCCGAAGGGTCGTATATATGGGACTGCTCCGCCTATATATCATTACCATTGATAGGGCATCTCTCCAAGCTCGACAAACCTCTAAAAGCGATTGCTATTTCTCATCCTCACGTAAGTAACCGTCCTGTGAGCTCATGAACGATGATCCCAATTCATGCTGTATTGCATTTAGTTCTTCTCGACTTCATTGACCTGGTCTCGAGCCCTCAAAGTACCTTTATACCTCTGTGAGGACGATAAGGATTGGTATCAGCGTCTAGGCGATATATTACCTGACGATCAGGTGGTTTGGTGGAAAGGGGAGAAAGAAATGGGCAGGGGAATCAAGTTGATGCAATGCGGAGGGTGAGTGTGATCTCCACTATATCTCTCAATCTGATGTTCACTTCATACTCTTTGCAAGACGTAAATCCCACTGAACTCGTGCTGACTGGATCATCGTATACACTCAGTCATTTTCCCGGATCATCCATACTATACTGGGACAGACTATCCGAACCTCCTCCACCTAAAGATAATCTACCTACGAAACCCACTCCAGTCTCGGGTATAATATTCACGGCGGATACGATCATGGTCCAGCCTACCCAGAAGAGTTTCTCGTTCATATGGTCCGTCCCTAACATGGTGAGTCATGACTACACCCCATTGCATATCATTATACCTTGAAGAGAACAGCAATATTGATCATGTTTCGTAGATACCCCTACGTCCTCAATCGGTATTATCCATCCAAGATCGTATCAAAAATCTTTCTTTCGCTCAAGCCACATCGTCCTGGCCTAATAGGTGGATAAAACAAGATGCCAAGAAGGCTTTGGAGGAAAGTGTAACTACCTTCTTGGCGGCTGAAGGGTGGAGGATAGATGAAGGGGAATTGGTAAAACTCATCACCTGAACCTATGAAAGGAGAGTTTGATCGCGTGTCGTCAGGAGATGAAGGTTTGACGGAAATTCCCAAATACTAGCAGTAGGAGGCAATGAAAGGAAGGAGAGACTGATTGTTCTGTACGCAATTGTAAAGTAAATGATCAACGATCAATGACAATCATACGATCGATATACGAGAAAGAATGAAAGGACTTCAAAAGTGAATGGCAAAAGAAAGGTGCGTTTATTGATCGTGTCATTTTGGTTGAATGATCCTGAAATGTATTTACATATACTTCTTTTCGATCATCTTACGGATATCAGTACAAATTATCATATCCAGCAATCAGCACTCATTCCACTGACTTTACTGTGGCTTTGTCCTACTTGTCTTACTGCTCTACAGTATCACTCATCCACGAGATGTTGAATAACTTACCCACCTATCCTGCCTTGCAAGGCGCTTTCAGAGGTGATCTTACCCCCTTCTGATGATGGATATGAACAGTCCCTAAAGAGATTCGCAGCTACTGCACAGAAGCCTGCCGCATTAGTTGCTTTTGTGAAGGACGAAAGGGATATACAAGCTGTACTGAGCATTGCGAAAGAGGAAAATATCGAGATTGCTGTAAAGTGTCAGTCGCCCTTCTCACTGTTTTATCCCTAGGTGTACCATGACCCTCTGTTCGACATTTTGCTGATGCGTGAATTATATGTTCCTCGATATAGGCGGTGGTCACAGTGTCTCAGGGGCCTCTTCCACCTCAGGTGGGAATAGTCACTGACCTCTCGAGATATCTCAAGAACTGTAGATTTCGGGCAGAAGATCGCGCATGTAGGCGGAGGTGCAACTTGGAGAGATGTAGATCTGGCTACTGCCCCTCATGGGATGGCTTCCGTAGCTGGCACTGTCAGCCATGTGAGTTATTCCTGATGGCTTTGTCGTATGATCATGTTACTGAATGATGTTGACGTCATTTTCAATGGCTAGACCGGAGTAGGAGGTTTGATCCTAGGCGGTGGATATGGTTATCTCACAGAGGAATTCGGTTTGGTTATTGATAATTTACTATCAGCAAGATTGATAGATTCACATGGCGCGGTACATAAATGTTCGGAAAAAGACTATCAAGACGTGAGTTAATATCATTAAAATCAAAGTGGTATAACATCGAGAACAAAGCTTGACTGACATTGTATATGATTCA